>NC_079440.1:28406548-28739048 GCF_903798145.1 Danio aesculapii | reverse complement strand
GTGCTTTACATGTATGGCTTGTATTATGATGTTCATTATGAAATTGATAAATGATTTCGTTTAACACTTTTGCTGCAGTTAACAAGAGAAAACGCTTCCCTGCAACGAGTTTTACAGCAATCTGTGTTTTAGGTGTATTACGGTAGGGGAAGCCCTAACGCATGTGCTGAGTGAGGTACATGTCAGATTCTCCAGTAAGTGAAATGTGAGAGAGAGAAAAAGTTCCTAAATAAAAATAAGAGTCATTATTTGTCATTATGTCAGATTGTACACCTAACATAGTAGGCTACCTAATATGCTAAATAAAATATATATGGTGAATTTATATAATTTTTTTATATTTATATATTTTTTTTTAATCGCAAAATTGTCGGCAAATTTCTGGGAATTATAACCACAAAAATCAGTCATTTTTATCGTGAAAAAAAACAAGGGGGTCTGATATTAATGTAAGAGATTATTCCAAAACTAAAACATTCTTCATGTACTAGATAAAAATCTATTAAATCTAGTTTATTCAGCAGGTTGGCGCCTACAGAGCTGCAGAACAAATGGTGTTGCCTTGGTAACTGAAGTAAACAAAGCAGCATGATGTTAAATCTAGTAGGATTTCATTGATTTCATAAACTACACACCATCCTGATTTTTGCAGATTTAAGTCAGGCAATACATTGCATAATCAAAAATGATATAAAATGTAATACCTTGCATTATACTCCTGATTAAGATCATGTTCCATGAAGATATTTTATAAATGTCATACTGCAATTATATCAGAACTCTCTTTAATGAATAATTTGCAGTGCTTAGCACTTCATTTATACAAATTCTACGAATTTACATTTTACATTTTTTTGAAACCTCAGATTCCAGTTTGTCAAATTTCAAATAGATATCTTAGCCAAATATTGTCGTATTTTAACGAACCATAGATCAATGCAAAGCTATATATATAGTAACAAATGCAAAGAGAGTCTGATTCTATGGCAGCTGATGAGTTATTTGCTCAAGAGCAGGAATGTCTCATAGTTTTGTGGGAATTTTCTGTTCGCATGTCTTGTTAAGCACTGAGCAGCTGTTTCTTGGACAGTCTAATACAAACCACATGATAGTGTAGCATGTACAAAACATATCTGTATTAAAAAAAAACATATCCATATATAAAACAAAAAATATCTGGATGCAAGCAGAAAATGCCTGGATGTACTGCAGATAAATCTTACCTTTTTTGACGATATGAGCTAAGGTCAATATCAGACTCTGTCTGTAGGAAAAAAAGAAATTAAATTAGAAACTGAAAGGTCTAGTACCACTATGCAGAACATCAAAAGCAGAAACAGAACAAGTCAAAATAACAGAAGGTCCAGGTCAAACATGTCTAACTAAAGTGTTAAAGTCTTGATGTTGGGCAAGTCTTACTGCTGTTATATGTATGGGCTACTGTTCATGTATAGTGAGTGTGTCTCTAAAGAGAGTCTTGGAGACATTCTCACTCAAATTCACTTCAGCGGGCCTAAAATAAGGCAGAAACACTCAGACGGGGAATATGTCTATTTATAAACCCTAATTGTTCCACAAAAATCCAAACTCATAAAACCAAAAGGTCATAGAGTTCATTGTCACATTACTTTTAAAAACGATGAATTCGAAAAGCCTCAAACATTTTACATTTGGGAACAGTTTATTTGTCATTAAAATTAATCTGAAAGCATTGTTTAGGCTGTCACATCTGTTTTTAAAGGTCCTGTGAAGTGCTTTGAAATGTGCTTTGTATTCGATGTTTGACGTAATCTCAATTGAAAAACGACAAGACAGTGGGACAGAGTAGCTCCTCCTCTTTTAAAAAAAACGCCCAATAGGTTTGCTTTATCACAGCTGCCAGTAAAAGCAGTTGGGATCAAGCGCATCAAATGAAAAGCAAATGAGAAGTGTCTTGAAGGGGCGGGGCATGTCAGATACCAGAGAGCATTTGATTGGTCAAGATTTGAATGAGAAACTGAAAAATGCTATAAAAATCGTTGATCAATTTAGGCGGGAGTGGCAAACTGCAAGCTTTGGATGTTTATATGAGTTTTATATTTTCTAAAAGTGACTTTGCCACAATTTTGAAGCACACTAGCTAACAGATATCCTCAAAACTAACAAACTGAAACGATCAATTTAAAATTTTAAATTTTCATGGGATCTTTAAGCCGGAATCATACTGCAAAGAATGACATATGGTACTAGAAAGAAAAAAAAAAACAAAGGCGGCTTTAAAGTGGTTACAAAAATTCAGCAAAAACTAAATTACAGACAACTGTAGTAAGTGGCACTCTACAACACTCATTATTTTAAGCTACAATATGTAAAAGTTTTGCTTAAAATGAACTAGATTTATTTAATGAGAGAGTACATCATGAAACCAGTTCCTAAACTGTGCTTTTGTCTTATCCGAAGTCATTATTGTAATCCTTTAATAAATGTTGTAGATCTGTCAGGTTTATCCCTGCTGCAGTGTAGGCCAGTACCTGTGACTCCTCCAGCTAAAAGCTTTCATTTAACAACTAAATCATAAAACATTACATGCTGCAACTTTCATTAGTTTATTGGTCAATGATTATGTTTACATTCATCTTAATAATGCAATTATAATGGCATATGCAATATACTCCTAAAAACAAAATGTAAAGACTAAAATCTAAACAATCATCATTAAACTGAGGCATATCAGAATTCAAATGGCCAAAAAAATGCACCTATATAAACACCTTAAAGGTATAGTTCGCCCAAAACTGAAAAGTTTGTCATTGTTTACTCATCTTCACTTGTCACAAACCAGTTTGAGTTTCTGTTGAACACAAAAGAAGATATCTGAAAAAATGCTGAAAATCTGTAACCATTGACTTCAATAATATTTGTTATTTTTACTACGGAAGTCAGTGGTAACGGGTCTCTAACACTCTTCAAAATAACTTCTTTTGTGTTTGACAGAAGAAAGAAACTCAAAGTCTTGAAGAAAGAAAGAAACTCAAAGGTTTGAAACCGCTCGCGGGTGAGTAAATGATTAGTAAACATTAATTTTAGGGTGAACTATCCATTTAATCACATTTTTTCTTTCTTTTCATCAGTCGCTGCTCCACACTACTGCAAATGAAGCAATGCAGCAAAGACAAACCTGGTTACAGCACTATCGTGATACTTTGCATTTGAAGTAACATTTGTTAATGAAAATGACAAGTAAATGGGTGTGTAGAGGTTTGCTAAAATATTTTACATTTTAAAAATTTTACAGTGATCAAATCTGATCACTGGAAATAATCACATTTTTGCAACATGTAAAAGTAGGCACATTTCCTACAAAACTATATTTTTAAGAAGCTAAGAACAAACTCCCAGCATTCAAATACTTCAGTTATTATTACAAAATATTTGTATTTTTAAATAAACAATATTAACAAACAATAAATTACAAAAAATTAAGTCAAACAGATCAAAACAGAAACGATTCTTGCAATTCAATACTTTAGCCATATGCTAAAATTAATAACAACAGATTTCGCAGGAAAACGTGAAGGTCCTTTTTGTGAATCCTACGATAATCAGTTTTTCATCAGAACAAACCTAAAAATGTTGTTAACATGATTTTTAAATCTGATTTCAACAGCTTCACAACACTTCATTTATGATGCAAAGCTGCACAATATATCGTTTCAGCATCATAATCATAATGTGATCATCGGCGATGACACATTGCAGGATATGTAAAGTTGAGTCTGGATTGTAGTTTATCATTTGCATGTGTTTTTAAGGCCTGTGACAGTTTGAGGATTTCAAAAGCATTCAGGCATAAGAAATTGTAGTTTAACTAATAATTTATATTTATGACTTATATTTAATCATTTATACAATGAAGTCTATGCAGTATTATTTTACATTTGATTATTCAATTACTGTAAATGAATGCTGTTAAGACTCCTCGGAAAACCATGCAGCACTGATTATTTTATTTGTATCTTTTTCTTTATTTTATTTATCTATGCTTGTAGATTATTTATCATATTTTATGCCAATCCCAATTAATCTAAAATTCAAAATTCTTTCTAAACAATCATTCAAGTTATCTGGTGAAATTGTATTCCATCACAATATGTATTTACTGCAGAAAAACAAAACATCACAACATTAGACTTATCAAACATCGAGTGCAGCCCTACTAAAACTCTTTTCTGCCAGTTAAGCCATTTTAAATATGGTACCCCAGTCTATTCCATTAAAAGTAGCAACCAAAATGTGTTGGTCATTTATAGAGAACATCAGTGTTTATGGTATTCTGTGAGTCACAGAGTTCACTCAAGGAATTTCATGCTATCCAATCTCATGATCACAAAAACGTACCTGCAAGAGGCTTCCATCCCCAAAGTGTAGTACCTCCAGGATGTTGTCTGACTGTATGAAAGCTGTAGAGAAGACAGAGAAAATTCCCATGAGGATTGAATATCAGCAAACAATGCCATGCAGGTTGATGATTTGACATCTCTCTATGTGCAAGTGGCTCTCTGGGGGTGTATCAGATTTGGACACAACCACTCATCAGGCAACACAAAAGACTGAAGAGACAGGGACTCATTACAGGCATTTTGTGATCATTCGCTGTCTTGAGTGAGTTTTCGATTGAGGACTGTGGAGAACGGTACGATTTCACTGTCTTGTGCACAAGTGTGTAAGCGTAGCTATAGATGCCACAGCTTCCTGGAAACAGGGAAGGAAATAGCATAAAACAGTAAACTAGTACAACAGAAATGGAAATGTCAGAAATGCATGTGGTCAACTTGTCAATCGGTCTGATATATGATAGTAAGTGAATGCCTTCTTCACTTTAGCACTACAACACTATTTTTCAAACTAAAAAAACAACACTAGTTACTGAAATGTATAGTTCATCCAAAAAATGAATAATTAATCATCATTTACTCTCCATCCATTTGCTTCCAACTTGTTTGAGTTTTTTCTTCTGCTGAACACACAAGAAAATGGTTTGAGTAATGTTGGGAACTGGTAGCCACTGACTTTCATGGTATATTTTCCAACTACAGAAGTCCATGTCTACCTGTTATTAACCTTCTTCAAATTATTTTCTTTTCCATTCAACAGAAAAATAATGTTGGTAGGGAACCACTTGAGGAAGAGTAAATGTTGGTAAAATATCTGAAAGAACGGTCATTTTTAAGGCCATTCACACCAAGGATTAGGGGTGTCCAAATCAATAGTTTCTTCCGTGCACCGCAATGCAGTCTTGTTAGATCCATTAGAGCCAATCACAGCCCTTTCTGTTGAGCGTGTGACCAATCATAGGGATGTAAGAACTCGCTCGACAACGCTCAAAGAGAGCGGGATGTTTACATTTGTTTATGTGCTATAAATGCTCTTGTTGTTCTGTGAATGTACTTGAGTTTTTAAAGGTACAGTTCATATATCTGACTGCTTGTATTAGAGGACAAAATTGTATTACAAATAAAATATAAATATAAATATACAACGTTTCCTCTAGGATTTTTTCCAGCTGTGGCGGCAGGCCTTTTTTTTTTTACGCAGATCTACCAACTACCTGTGGCGTTATTTCAATGAAAAATGTCATGAGCGAAGTATTAAAAGTCGAGATCGCATTTAAGTAATAGCCTACAGCATGCGGATCTCTTTGCTTATTAGATTTGCTAGGAATATTTATGAATGTCCCTAATAGACCTACAGAGCAATATTAATGCGTCCTAAAGTAAAGTGAAACGGCTATACGTCGTGTTTGCTGACCTCACGCATCATGCACCTGTCAGTCAGCCAGCACGTAACCTTAAAAGGTTAAACAAATGACGCACAGCACTACTGCGGTTACAGAAAAGTTAGCTCTGTTATAATTCACTTACCTTTTAATATGTTTTGGTGCGATTATCACCCACTATTAAAAAAATACAAATTTTTTGAATGAGAAGCTGTAATGTAGCCATGGCGGGATGAATTTTGGCGTGGCGCCCCGCCATGGAAGACTGAATGTAGCGGAAACTATGATATATTTATACTTTTTAATACAACAATTGTTGTGATGTGAAATAAAAAATAAAAAATTGTGTATGGAAAGCATCGTGAATGCACCGAGATATCGAATCGAACCGAGTCATTGGCATGATAATCTAAACCAAATAGACCCGTAAGACCATTGTAGGTTCACACTTCTACCAGTCACCATATAAAGATTATGACAGAGAAAAAAATATCACTAGTGTCGCTTCCAGATTTTTTTCTTCCAGTTCAAAAACAGTAAAAACTTTGTCAGCCAATCAGAACTCAGAATCCATTAAATAACTTGAGCATTTAAAGTGGCAGAAAAGACAAAACTCCTGCACAAACTTCAAATAAACACAGCAATGCTGGTATTGATGCCACTGCCAGTTATTATAGGTGTGAGCTGGCCATTACACTAACTGGTAACAATTCACTCAAGTCATGATTCAATACAAATTGTGATTTCTCAAACATATGGTAAAAAACCCACGATAATAATATAATATGTAGGCCTACTGTTTATAGACATGTTCAATTTTGTACAAACTTGGGGTGATGGACTGAAATGGGGCTGAGAGAGTAAATTTGACGTTGTCCTCTCCTCTGGCTGTCGTCATCAGTCTCACACAATTTTTTTCCTTTTTCTGAAAGTCTTGATAACAACATCGTGGAGTTTTTCTTTTATTATTTCAGCAAATAGAGTTAAAAATTATATGTTATTTAAAAGTTATCTGTTGTACTCTCCCTTTCACTGCGCTCCAAGTTTACCCAACTTGAAGTCTTCCGCTACTGAGAAAACCGAAAATGTGTAAAGAGTCTATAGTAATGACATAAGAATTATGAATAGTTGTATTCTAAATTATGCTAGGCACATAAGATTGACTCTGTCACTGAATACATACCAACCATTTTCAATTTTTTAGTAAAACCAGACATTTGCCATTATTAGATTCCTTTTTGCATTATAGTCAACGATACATAGGTTAGAGTAGTAATACTGCCACTGACACTCTAAACATTAACTCTATGCAGAACACTCATGCTGTGAATACAGGCGTTCATTGGACTAAACGAAAAGCAACATACACAACTTAAAAAGAAACTTGAAATATTGTGTTACTTTATGATTTAGAGTTTTTTTTTTGTTATTTTGTTGTATTTTGTATATGGTTTGGTTTGTCGAATGAATTAAGTTGTTTGGGGACTTTATGACATCAAAATTGCGGAGCCTACCGGATATATATTGCGTGTAGTAATGAATGAAAATAAAGCATGGAACGTTAGGTGAAACACGGTAAAAGGGGCACAGGTATACGGTTGCTTCACGGATTCCTCCTTCATGAGTTTCAGCTCCTGGTTTTGAGGTAAAAATGAGGTAATTTGGTTTATTTGTTTAAGATTTTTTTTTTATGTTTGATTGTTGATGTTGGCTTAGTGTTTTAACTTCCAGGATTCATTTGTGTTTGTTGTTTGTTTATTTTCTCTCTAGTTCTTACGGTGATTCATGATGAAATAATGCGTACTAATTCTATGGAGTGTGACCAATAAATGAATAGTGAACCATCAGTGAAAGACTTAGTCATCTTTTAACCAGGACGCTACACAACTCTGTGTTTGTTATGAGAGAATAAACCATCTACATTGCTTGCAGTAATCATCTGTGCAAAAAAATGAAGGTTATTTACACTTTTAAATGTGATTTTATCACAACTTCTCTAAACTACGATGAATCGGTACACCCCTAATAATAAATACACAAGTATGGACACACAAGTTAAGGCAACCCTAAAATACTGAATGGTCATCATCACCGCTAACTGAAATTCATCTTGTGTTTATATTATAAATAATAACATTAGAAGCTCCCTACGCAGAAGCTGTTTTTTTTACAGATCAACAGATGGCTAAAGGCAAGTCCTCTACGTGTTGCGAAGTTCTCATATTCGGCTTCATGTCAGTCTACTCGCAAGGCTATTATTAGTCTGCAGTTCTGTAACTCTAGGAAGGTTTATAGTGATAGAGGCTGGTCACGCTCATGAAGCTCAAAACACCCCTCGTATACGCTTTCAGAGGTATACAAAAAAACACATCCCTTTACTCACCACATCACAATATGTTGTGTCATGTAACTAACATGGAAAACTTTAGAGTCATTTACATCAACAAACATTAATTCTTGGGTTGAGTATCTGTCAACTGGACCAATTCCCTTCATTTCACTTTTGAATAAAGTCAATCTATACTTCTGGGCTGCATCGCTTGTATTCAAAAACAGGGGAGCTGCAATATGACAGTACTGTAACTATTTGGCACTCCAACTTACAAGGGTATCAAGCCTTATTTTTAATAAATATTGCACCATATTGCTGGTTGTCAACCATTATAAAATTTAAAAAAAGACTACAACAGAAATATAAATACGGTTACCATGCATAGTGACAGAGACAAAACTGAAACTATACTGTACATGCACTTAGGGCTGGGCGGTAATTCGATATCGATAATTATTTTTTCGATAAAATTATAATTTTGTGCAATCTGACACACAACAGAGCAACGTGCACTGCAGGCAACACCACAAACCTGTTTCATCATTTAAAACTACACCCCACTGATGAAGATGCTAAGAAATTACCAAGACCCAAACAAGTGTTAGTAAACCAGCGCAACTACCCAGCGATTTCATGTCATCATTTTCGAAAGCCATGCCTTACGAGAAAAAAACCCCGAAAAGACAAACGAAAGATATGTCAGACAACACAATCTCAAACACATCTCAATGAACACTTGATGCTTGCTGTAAACTACAAGCTGCATTATTTTAAGGCTTCTGTTACGACATTGAAAGGAACTTTTGGTGTCAAGCTTATGATTCCTTTTTAATATTAAGATATTTTCTTTTACATACATATTTTTTATACAATTTTTAATACATACTGTCCCTCATCGACGATAAAAGAATTAGCCTTTATGAAGGACATAATCACCGAGGAGAAATCAGATGCTCAAGACAAAATCTCTAAAATAATGACATATTAAAAATGCAGCAAATATATGACAGACGTTTACAACAACAGTGCATCATTAATTAAATACTTATTTTCCATGGAGCGAAGCATCATCCACCCGCAGTTGTTTAAGGCGGGCACGAACTAAAAATATATGCACTTTATATAATTTTCTTTCAAAAATTTATCTTTTTGCAACGAATTTTGTTATGTATAATGTGTAACTTAATTCTAATGTACAAGAAGAACAAATAACATTTGAGATGAGGCGCTTTAAAACAAGTCCACTATAGTATATGCTAGGGGTGGGCGATATGACCTAAAATTAATATCACAGTATTTTTCATCTTTTGAACGGTGACGGTATAATATCACGGTATTACTTTCAATAGCAAAATAATATACATCTCAAGGAAGAACGGAAGAATCTTCATTTCCCTGTGTTGGTGGGATAAAGCAGGCGAGTCAGCCGCACCAATTTATGAGCAGACAGAGCAGGATTCTCATGATGACCACCGGCGCAATTCCGCTCTTTGTTATGAGCTGTAGTTTCAGTGTAAACTTAGTAAAGGTGAGTTTCTTTGGCGATGATGTCTACAGTATTAGACTTTATATTTAGCGGACATTTGCGCTGAACACGCGATGAATGCAACGCATCGAGATTCGGGCACCTTCTCCGAAAACACTCGATTGATCTCAGCTGGCGGATCAACATTTACCTAATGTTATGATCGCTGTCATCTGCGCCATTATTATTATTATAACTTTAGGTGAGGTTTGCAAACCTGTGCAATTTTCACTCTTCAGCCGTTTGCATTTCCTGCAGTAACAAAAGCTCCCTGTTATCAGACAGCGGGAAGCGTTGAGTAACTGACAGCTAATAACCAATACTTCAGCAGGGTAGAGCGATTCAGCAAGTTTTTAGAAAAAATCTAATCAGATTGCACTACAACCATTATATTCAGACTAGGGGTGTGACGGTAACCGCATCACCGCCATAATGAGATGTCAACCGCAGTGATGTGGTTATTACAGTCATCACCGCCCATTTTAGTTTAGTATTGATTTTTGCTTGTGAATCTTTCAGGATTGTATAGAAAAACAGAGTAAACTAAATAAAAGGAATAAAAGGCCTGCCCTGAGTATTTTCCACTTAAATTACAAATTTAGATTACAAAACGAAAACACAGAATCCTTTTTATAACCAGCATAGGCTGTTTTTTTAAGCTTATTTTAATAAAGCAGACCTACTAACTCAAATCAATCGCTCCACAGAAAATAAGCATTTTTAACGCACCACTGTAATTTCTATATCCCAGTCCCTTTATCAACATTTTTAATACAAGTCATTATTTTAAAGATTATGACTTGAGAATATAATTTTACATCAGCGCTGCACTTTTCTCCTTCGCCCTCGCGCTGAGCAGGTGACGGAGTGTTGTGAAGTAGTTAAACTCTCCTCAGTTTAATTTACAGTGTCAAACTGGCACAGGAATATCAGTATATTAATATAGACTTTGCTAAAAGGCTGATCAAATGTGGGTCTTTTTTTACAGAAGCTATTAACAGACGCGCATGCTGCGACCGGTGATGCGTCAACAATCGCATATATTTGACTTATTTAAAGTAGGCTATAGGCTTTAGCATATAATAATTGTGTGTAAAGAAGTTTATTAAAAATGTAGCTAATATATCACAGGGGTTTGTGTAGCAATTACAGTGGAGCATTAATTAAATCCTTTTTTTCCGTGGAGCGAAACAAACACTGCACAGATGTGTAGCGGATGGAGACGCACAAAAATATACAATTCAGATATTTTCGTCGGAAGAAAAATATTCTTTGAACGAATTTTGTTTTGTACAATTTGTATCTTAGTTTTTGTCGGTCAGTTATTTACAAAATAAACAAGAATAACTAACCTTTGAGGTGAAGCGATGTGCCTCATGGTCCGCTATATGCCGCGGCCAAAACACAAACTGGTCTGTTAAATACAATCGTAATATAAATAAAATAAAAGTGAAATATTCAGTTTCGAATATGGAATCTTTGTAAACTGTATGATCAAAATTAAAGAGCAGCCTATTCGAAATATTCGAAACGGAATATTTCACTTTTATTTTATTTATATTACGATTGTATTTAGTTTGTGTTTTGGCCGCGGCATAAAGCGGACCCTGAGGCACATCGCTTCACTTCAGTTTATTAGTTATTCTTGATTATTTTGTAAATAACTGACCGACAAAAACTAAGATACAAATTGTACAAAACAAAATTCGTTCAAAGAATATTTTTCTGCCGACGAAAATATCTGAATTGTATATTTTTGTGTATATTTTGTCTCCATCCGCTACACAACTGCTGTGTTTGTTTCGCTCCACGGGAAAAAAGGATTTAATTAATGCTCCACTGTAATTGCTACACAAACCCCTGTGATATATTAGCTACATTTTTTTATAAATGTCTTTACACAAAATTATTATATGCTAAAGCCTATAGCCTACTTTAAATAAGTCAAAATATTTGCGATTGTCAAAATAATATTGTCAAATTATTTGTCTGTTAATAGCTTCTGTAAAAAAAGACCCACATTTGACCAGCCTTTTAGCAAAGTCTATATTAATATACTGATATTCCTGTGCCAGTTTGACACTGTAAATTAAACTGAGGAGAGTTTAACTACTTCACAACACTCCGTCACCTGCTCAGCGTGAGGGAGAAGGAGAAAAGTGCAGCGCTGAGGTAAAATTATATTCTCAAGTCATAATCTTTAAAATAATGACTTGTATTAAAAATGTTGATAAAGGGACTGGGATATAGAATTACAGCGGTGCGTTAAAAATGCTTTTTTTTATATATCTGCGCGGTTAACCGACATACAGCATGATTTCTTCCATTACCGTCACAGCCCTAATTCAGACACACAAATGCTCCCAAATATATTATGAGGGCGCATAGATTACATTTCGGGCGCTCATGCGACCAAAATGGTTGCAATTTCGAGCCCTGTAGTATAAGGACATGTATTCAGACCACAACTGAACGTTTGAAGAAAATTGAATGCCTTATTATTTAGAATTAGCTATTATTGATGTTAATGCAGCCGTTCAAGGCGCATAATTGATTTATACCGGTATTGACGGTATTAGAAAATCCATGTCGTGGCGCAATGTCACACCGGTGATGACTATGACACCGGTGTACCGCCCACCCCTAGTATATGCTTTAGCGCCAAAACAATCCATTAAACTGTTTTCAGTTTCATTTTAATTCATTAACGAAGCTCGGTTTGAGCAGCATGAGCTGGACAGTCTTTGCAAGCTCTTTGCAGCACTGATAGTATTCTTAGGTTACCTCGGAAGAATAAACTCAGTCGTAAGGATAAGAGAGCTCAGAAACCCATTGAGTGAATGTAGTGCTCCAGGCATGTCTCGCCGTGATGCGTGATTTATAAAACGATAGTCGGCATAGCCCTATTCGTGCCAGTCTGTGAGGTAAAATTAAAACATCCCCGGATATAACAGAGATCTGCACATAATAGGTTTTTTTATGCGTCCCGCAATATGCGATGTCAAAAGTGTGACCGCATAAGTAAGGTAAACTGCACACACTTGATGTAATGCATCAACGTGTCTCACAGCGCAAAGCATAACTAAACCTTTAAATGTCCATGCTTAATCAGTCATAGATAAGGTCTATCGATCAAAGGGTTATTGACAATCAATCGATCAAAGTAATCGTTAGCATCTCTAAATGAAATAGCCTGTACATTAAAGGATATTTCACCCTAAATTCCCCATACTCACCATTAAAAGCACAGTTCATCCAAAACTAAAAATTCTGTGACCATTAAATCACCTTTTACTTGTTCCAAACCAGTTTTATTTTATTCATTTATTTTGATGTTGAACAATAATATCCAATAACTTGTAGGTTATGTCTTTGGTTGTTGAAAACTTGAACAGTAAATGCTGAATTAAGATTGTTCTTTTGTTTATTTTTTTTTTTATATTGTCAGACAGCCAAAACGTTTAAAAAAAATGTGCTAAATCAGCTGCACAAAGAAATTGGCATGCTGAAAATACTATAAATTTAATATATGTAAAGATTTGACATTTATCGTGATAATTATCGATATTGACTAATAAGAAAAAAAAATATCATGATCATTATTTTTGTCATATTGCCCAGCCCTACATGAACTTGATACATGTTAGCTTGTTGGTGTTGGAACTTTTAGTAAGACAGGGCGATAGCCGGCGCAATAGCCTAGTGGTTATATGGTGCAGTAGCACGTTAGGGCATCCCGAGTTCGAATCCCGGCTCGAAGACATTTCCTTATCCCCCCTCTCCAACTACGCTTCCTGTCTCAATACTGTCCTATCTAATAAAGGCAAAAAGGCCAAAAATTAAGTAGACAGGAAGTAATAAACAGTAAGATTGTTTGCACACTTTGGTACAGTAATGTTACAAACTCACATCAAAAAAGAATTACATCAAAGCAAAATATTCTTCACTTTAACTTAAAGATCATCACAGCCTTAAGGTTCAAATTTTGTTTTGAAAAACCTTTAGTATTACTTCAATATGGACCATGTATTGTAGTGTTCAGCTATGAAATTGTCAGATAAACTTATGGGAAAATCCTGCAATGGTAAGGGGATTTTAAATAGATGTCAGATTCACAACTAGATTCCATAATGTGTGAGTAGAGCTTCAAGTTATATATAAGAGCTATACGAGATACTTGCCAGAAAGAGTCTGGGAGTATTTTTTTTTTACACATCAGAGGTTCCGTACCACATTTACACAATACCTCTTCTTAAGACACAGAGAGATGAGAGGAATAATATTCTGTACAACATTATGTTCACACAAAGGGGGTCTACATTAGGGCTGTCCAATACTGAAAGATTTTGTGATATTTACTGCAGAAAAACAAAAACATATTTCACCATATGAATATAATTTTGCCAAATGATGTGAATAACACATTTAGGAAAGAATTCATAATTTTACATTGACTGGGATGATTTTGTAGGGAAGCGTATTGGGATAAAATATAATAAATTACAAGCAAAGATAAATACAACAGAGCAAAGATATAAATGAAATTCACAGTGCTTTATGGTTTTCTGGGGAGTCTAATAAAATGTAAAATAACACTAGTCTTCATTGTGTAATTAATTCATCTTTTAGCTACAAGCGTTATAATTTCTTGGGCCCAAATGGTTTAAATTTGCTTGAAATGCTCACAGAGTCACAGGCCTTAAATGCAAGCTAAAACCTTTTAAGGTTAAACTCTGCCAGCCCTTTTAGACTGCACAATGTTATGAACTGCATTGTCTGGTCAACTATAATTTCAACTTGACGTTGCAGATCCTGCAAGGTGACTATTGCAGATTCACACATTGCAATATCAATCCTGAAAACATACATTGTGCAGCCCTAGCCCATGTGACAAGTCCCTATTCTTGAACAGCATGTTTGACCAAGCATAAGTTTAAGATCCACACTACAAGCTAACAACTCCACAGTCAACAATCACATGGACAGCAAACAAATGTAGCTAAGGCTAGTGTTCCTTTCAACAACAGTGGTTTCTACACAATCACTTTAAACACCAAAAGACAATTATGAATGTTGCATTGTGATGAATGTGTGCCAGATTCTGACAATGAGCTTTGTCTAGAGCCAGGTGCAGCTGAATGAGCAAAAACACAACACTACTCATGAAACTATTGCTTATGTCCAACACCTTTGATTGATTCCTTTTAGCCAAACAGACATACCTGTGGTCACACTTGAGTTTAGGCTTTTATGAGGCACTTCTATTTTTATTTTACTGCAGCATTGTAAAGAAACCTAGAAAGCTAAAACAATCAAAAAATCATGTACAATTTTAGCACTTCTAACTGAAGACCCAACTATTGAGTAAGATCTAGGCCTGCAAAATATAGAACACTGTGTGCTCTAGCACACATGAACAGAATTATGCAACAGCAATTGAGCATCTCTTGATCAAGCATCAACCATTTCAATTCCCGGTTCCCATGCATCTGTTGAGCAGATACTCATTTTGATTTTCACATGCTGACATCTGGACACAAAGTCTACTACTATTACTGTATAACAATAAGCATTCAGTCAACATAAAGCTATTTTAAAGGGTTCCGAAAGATCTAATTTTGCTAGTTTGTCCTCATTTCACCTGCGGATGAAGACAAAAAAAGAGAGAAAAGTTGTTGACAGATCAAATGGGTGATTTCGTTCTGTGTTCAGCTCTAAAGAACTGCTTGTTGAAGGAAAAAAGTGGCAATATATTCTCCAGACAGACTTTTGCCTTAGTGTGTCTTATTGGCATGGCTGTGGGTGAAGTGCACACTATTGTGCGATGATGATTAACGCAATGTTTGGTTTAATTTCTAGGTGTCTTTTAAGACATTTGTGAATGAATTACTGCGTCCACACCTGTCTGTTGTTGTTTAAACAATAAACACTGGTGACAATGAGCATTTACCTAACTGACTAAATGCTGAATTTTCTAAGGTATGCAAGGTTCAATGCATAGCATGAATGCTTCATCACTTATGGTGGCACTTATGGTGCATTTACTTGCATTTGTTTTGTTTTATTGTAATGGAGGTGAGATGACCTTCAAATTTTCTCTCTCTTTGGTCATACTGCTAAGAGTAACAGAGTATTCAAAGGTGCAGAGTAGGGCTGTGTGATTAATCGAAATCGCAATTTAAAGCGTCGTGATTAGTTAATCGCAAGAGGGTGCGATTATAAAATATATATGTATTATTTAATTTCCCCCGTCCAGAGGAAATGTGTGACTGTTGTCTGTGTGTGACAGTCTTACAAAAAAAAATAAATAAAAGAAAAAAAAAGGAAAATGCGGACAAGTGGGATAATGGCGCCTGCTGCTTTAGAAGCATTAATATCAAAGAAAAGTAGTATTGGTAATAAGGTAATATTTTGGTTTCAGTCACAGACACCAAACAAAAAGTAGTCATTTTTAAGAGCTGTTGCAGAATTGTTGCCATGACTTGCAGATTATTGAGTTGAAGCTTGACTACAAAATTAAATCGCAAATCAAATAGCAATATCAGTCACTAAAAAAGTAATAAAATTTTTTTATATTTTCCCCAAATTGCACAGCCCCAGTGCAAAGGGTCTTTTTTTACCTGAGGGTACGCACAAATACAACAAAATTTGTTTTTATAAAATTAAGAAAAAAACGCGTTGCACTTTGTCATCATAATCTTAGCTTAAGGATGTACTCGCACTAGGCTATCCAAACCATGCCGAGCATTGTTCGGTTATCTGGGCCTGGGCCAGTTGGAAAAGGTAGCTAAAAGCACCAGACTAAAGGAGCTAGAGCGCAAAACCGAAGAAGCGACGTCACTTTTAAGGGATGTTTCATTCGAATTTATAACTCTTCTTAGTTTTTAATGAATGCGAATAGTCAGTGTTTATCAAAGATGCTAACTCCTCACTGCACTTGTTAGCTTCAGCAAACCTACTAATACATGTAGAACAATGACAACAAAAAATGTGGCCATGTGTCACTGCATCCAAAACTACTCAAAAAAAAAAAAAAAAAAAAAAAAAAAAAAACATCTAAAGCAATCTCCAATGTACTGAGTGAGAGCGCTTCTCTCCCTCCTAAACTGAACATAAATGATGCAAGCATGTTTGGGCTCGAAAGGTAAAAATTGGGCTGTTGGGGGAGAAGAGAGGGGGGACAATCACACCCATGCTTGTAAGTGCACCCTCAAACAACAAATGTAGAAATGTGAAAAAAAACTTCTTGTAAACTTCTTGAGATGTTTGTGAATAAATTACGTACAGATTAGCTGTTATTCTGCAGACATTTCCATACCCCTAAACATCAGGGATGGTTGGTTAACATGTCACTCAAACAGCATCGTGGGCAGTCCTTGACCATTCAAAGCAGCCAAAGTTCCCAGAGCCAGAGCCCAATACTTGTGTCTAGTGTTCATGGAAAATCTAATTTCATTGATAACTATATTTTTATCTCATAGCAAACATAAGACTCCAAGGGCTTAAAAACATTCCTCCTTGACTTTAAAAAAATGACTCCATGTGCTCAGTTTCTCCCTCCAGTCAATAAGTGGGTTGACACAGTGACTGAAATAGTGGTCCATTCATTTCCAGGGAAGAGGGAGAACACTTAACAACTCACACGTGCTTCCCAAAGAGTACAAACCCATCTGCTCAAGCCACTGTGTGGTCTCTTTGTACCAATTAGGCCAATTTAGAACTGGCAAAAAGAAAGAAGTGAGAAATAGCTTTATTCTGCTGTCATTTGTCTCTAAACAAAGAGTGTGTCAATTGTACAACAAAACACTGAACTTACATTTACAGAAGTTTGATAACAGAGTTCTTAAGAAGTGCACATTGTATCCAAGCCTTAAAGATATTTGATTTATCATGTCCCTTTGCTCACAATATGTAAAAAACACATTAATTCTGCCAAACATAAAAGCAACCAAACGAACTATAATCAACAAGGAGCAAATGCTTGTTTAAGCCCTAAAATCACCTTTGGATTGCCCTACTGTCCAGGTAAATCCAGGGATTACTAAGAAGGGAAAACATGCTGTCTTTGGAGGCCAAAGATCATGCACCTTTACTCTACACAGCTAGAGGACCGATCACACTGGACACGCTTTTACCTTGCATAAATGTGAGGTGCACCACACTGCCTTTTTTGTGCGGTGTGCGTTTTATGTCACTAGGCACCGACTGAATCAGCTGTGTATTGTGTGCGAGTGTTGCTGTTGATGTTGCTATAATTGTAATATTTAATAATATTGTGATCTTCAAGATTTGTAAAGTCATACAGCCCTGGAAAACTGGAAACAAAGACCACTAGTTCTCCCCTCTGTTTTTAAAAGTGTTCATAGTAGTCTTGACAAAACAAACACTGCTGTCACCTCAACGAAAACCCTGCCTCTGCTTTCAGTTGATTGAAGAATGAAAAAAAAACGCGACTGACGTAACACGCTTTTTCTGCTCAGAGTTAACTTTTTTTCAAGTGCGAACGCACAGGTACAAGTGCAGGGTGCATAAGTAGTATCCAAAATGCTCGCGCCTGTTAGTAAACCATTTAAAAGATGCGACTATCAATGTAAAAAACACGTTCATTGTGATTGGCCTCTCAAACACTGAGAATGTTTTCTTTTCCAAACACAAAATAATTTAACTGTCAACAAAACACAGTTATAAAGAACTAAGATTGCTAAAATGGTATCATGCATCCTACTAGCATCAATTCAGTTGACAGTTCACATCTTACACACATGAACTGCCATGACATCCTCCAGCAAACTGATTGTGCCAAGATTAGACAGACACTATGTAGCCTGAACCAGCAACTGTTTAGGATAACAAAAAGTGTGATCTTGTAAACATGTTTTCCTTTACTGGCATAAGGTCATATATAGGGTTGGGCTTCTTTATTACTAATTAAATCATTAAAGTTTGAAACAAATAATTGCTATGTCTGAAAAGTAATTTAATTACACAATCCTTATAAACCTCAACTAATGGCATAGACAACAGAAAATAACCGTTAGATGTTTTAAATCTGATGGCATTTAACTTAAAATTAAAATGTCATATTTAAGCATTTTAATAATAAACATTACATTATTTAGTTAACGAACAGAATTACTCTGCAAAAAATAGAAAAGTTTAAGATATTTATCAAAAAGTGCCTTAAAGCTTTCCTTTGACTAATTTCTCTACTTAATTCACTGTTCCACACGCATGTTTAATTGTAAGGCTAAAGTAAACTTGTTTAGCTGAAACGTACATTTATTCTGGCACATACAGAAAATAGAATGAATTTGGTTTTCTGAATTGATGTATACAGAACTGGTGATTTTATTTACAGTATTTAAGGCAAGTACAATATGAGTCACTAATTACATTACCTAAAAGTGAACCGCAATCCCTTACTTTTCTTTAAAGTGTGCATAATTAATTTAATTACAGTACCTAGTTACTTTGTAACCAATAACACCCACTGGTCATAAACAACTTAAGCACAATCAGTTAGATTTTTGCCCATTACCCATATTGCACCCACATGCAAACACCTAAACCTGCATTTTATCAGATTACAGTGTGTATGTGTGATATGTGACAGGAAAGCATCACAGGCAGATTTATGTACAGTACATCTACACACAGTGAGTATTTCTTGGTGAAAGATGAGGAAATGTAATGGTTTCTGACTGCCATTTAAAAATAATATTGTGTTTTAATGCTGTATTTTACACTTACAAATATAATACTGTGAGAATAATACATGGATGCTTATGTTTTGTCATCACCAAGACCTCATTTTCTAAACATGGTCTACTTCTGTATTGATTTGCATGTAAACTGGTAAAACAGGTTACTTAAAAAAATGATAGACACCAGCAAATGGTTATGCATGCAAACACACTTAACGTTAAGGATTAAAAATGCCACATGGTTGATCACTAAAAACTGAAAAGTGCTTGCACAAAAACTTAATTTACCTTCACTTCACTATTGCATCTTGCTATTCTAAAAAATTGTTTTTCTTTTATTTACTTTAAATATTAGTATAATATTTTAGTTTAGAAAAAAATAGGTTACTAAGCAAGGATTTTCTGTGTTCTGCAAAAGAAGCAAAATAAGTCTAACTTGTTTACCAATGCAATGAGGGTGAGTAATTATTTTTCTAATTTGGTAAATTACACCTTAAATAGTATAATGACATTCATCCATTAATAAAACAGTAGTCAAAATAATAATAAAAAATATAAACATACACACAAACACAAAAATAAACAAACAGGTTTCATTTACATTGACCGGGTCAACTGCCCTGTCATAGGGGGTCATATCTGAACTGTGCCAGAGATCAGTGTAACCTCACTATTTCATTTGCAAACACAAGTGTTCTGCACTTTGATTAGACTTTCACAAATTTTATTTAGTAAGCTGGATGGACACATTATATGAATAGTTCACCCAAAAACGAAAACTCACCCTTAAGTGGTTTCAAACCTTTATGAATGTATTTCTTCTGTTGAACATTAAAGAAGATATTTTGAAGAAAGCTACGACTTATACAGGAAAAACAAATACTGGGGAAGTCAATTTCAGGGTTCAAGCATTTTCCAAAATAGTGTTGTTAGTGTTCAACAGAAGAAAGAAGCTAATAAATGTTTGAAACAAGCAAATGGTGAGTAAATGGTGATAGAATTCTATTATTGGTGGGGTGAACTATCACTTTAAACGCCATCAGACAGCTCTCTATCAATACAATACATTGCTTAGTAACAAATCTCTGCAAAAATCTCACAAGCAGTAACACACAAGTATTTAACTGTGCCTAAGCAACAAGATGAAATATAGTAAAAACTTGCATGAACTTGCAGTATGCAGTCTCCTCCTTCCTCTGTGAGTTAGTTGACATGTCACTGACAGACTGGGCCTCAGAACTAAACTCTCACATTAAAACTTTACTTTTACCGCAAACACGTCCATATAACATCGCGTTAATAAGACGTTTCGAGGTTTAAACCCTCATGAACGTTTAATCTAGTGTAAAACAAACTCGTTGTTGAGTACCAATGCCGCACTTATTAGCCAAAACAATCTAACGTTAATGACAAGAACTAGTGACCAGCGCAGAGAGTAAACCATTCATTTGAGGAGTTATTATAAAGCTGAAAGCCTGTCACGGATAGGTTAGCATTCTGTAAACATTATCCATTGTTGTGTTTAGTTTTCAAAGTGAGAGTAACTTCAGTCAGGTTCAGCGTGCTCACTAACGTAATATGACTAAGCCTGTTAGCTTTAATACTCAAGCTAAACTAACGTCTCTGTACACTGTTGTCCAGCAGCTTTACGTCAACAAAATAAAAACGGTTAGACCAGTCACAGGTCACCCAACCTAGCCAGATCTGTGATTTTAATCTGGTGGATTAGGCTTGACTAAATATTTATTCAGTTCTTTAACACGCTAAAGGCTCGAAGCTAACAGTCATTAGCTTGCAGTGAAGCCGCGGTGTGTGTGTACAAGCCATACAGACTCACGAAACACAGTGGAAAACATACAACACGCTTCAGGTGGTTACCTTGTTTGTTCGCCTGTGCCACGTGAATAAATGCAATAAATAAAAGGCGCAGAAGTCCAACACATGCTGATTTTGTTCGTGTCGGATGTAGGGAACTCTGTGTTGTGTCCTTGCTCGCCATCCTGCTGCTGTTTCTTTAGCCGTGCGCGCGTCCTGTGCGCGCTCATATAAACAGAGCTCACGAGTTCACTCACGCGCGACACCCAGCGGATCTGATAGCTACTACAGTATGGCGGACACGATTTCTCTGCACCCATCACAATCATTATACAGCCCTCAAAATTTAACAGGGTTGAACTATAGACTGTAAAATGATTAAAATTATCTGCACTTACATGAAGGCTTTTAGAATTAGTTTTTTTTTGTTTTGCATGTAACTAATCATTCCCATGAAATGATAACAACAACAAAAATAATTGTTATTTAATTATTATTATTATTATTATTTTTTATGTAATTCCATTGAATTATTTGAATTATTTAAAGTAACTGTATTATTAAATTAACATTAATAATAATACATTTATAATAAAATAAAAATATGAAACCTCAAGTTGCAAACTTATAATAATAAAAATGTCAATGTTAATAATAATAATATGTTTACTTCATGCTTTTAGCCAAATAAAAATAAATGTAAAAGCATAAAAACACCAAAGATATTCCTATTATTATTTTTATAATATTAATAATAACAATAATAATAATAATAATTATAATAAATGTAATTGCATTTGTAATTATTTCAATAAACAATAATAATAATAATAATCTGTAGTTTATAATAAAATACAAATATGAAACATAAATTTACAAACAATAAAATGAATTTATCCACTTAGCCAAATAAATAATAAGTACTGAATTGAATTGTATGTAAAAGCATAAAAACATTTCCTAATATATTATTATTATTATTATTATTATTATTATTATTATTATTATTATTGTTGTTGTTGTTGTTGTTGTTGTTGTTGTTGTTGTTGTTGTTGTTGTTGTTTCTATAAAAACAGCAATTTACAAAATTATATTTTTTACTTTTTATAAATTTATATTAATTATTCTATGTTTCTATAAGCATTTCTCTTTTTTTTAAAACAAGTTTTTCATACACAATGTAAAATGATAGAGTGAATAGTCATGAATAATTTTTTTAACAATTTGTTTAGAATGCCTGTATACACAGCCTGTAGATTTTAATGCAAATCAGCTCCCATGAACAGTAAAAACATAACCAATGCAAACAAGCTTACTCAAACCAGCTGCACATATTCATAATCTTTTCTTAACATATCAATTAAATGTCAAGCATCTATCGATGTTGTGTAGAATTGGATCCGTCTGCAATAAAAAATTAAAAATAGCAACTGAATGTTAGTTTAAAAAAAATTTAAATTTGCTTGCATGCATATTCAGCATTTTCATTGCGTGAAACAGAAAACATTGTTAGCAGTAACTGATTTAGGCAGGCACATTACACATTGAATTATACAATATTCCCTGTCTAATTTTTTTACTAATGATTTTTTCATGTATACATTGTATTTGCATGATCAATGACAGAAGACCTGCACGAGCACTGCTTATATCTGTGGGGATCAATATATTTTTTCCTGTTTAAATATTAATTGTTGACTTAAGGCAGTTTCAGACTGATAGCAGTTGCCTATGATTGAGAAGAAAGGCATCTCAGTTCATGGAGAACTGTAAAAAGACACAATGACATCATACATCTTTGTGACATCACTCAAAAAACATGATTGTTTTGATCTTTTTATCACCTTATCCAAATATTGTTTACGTTTGAGCTTTATAGAATCCTCTCTCTCTCTCTCTCTCTCTCTCTCTCTCTCTCTCTCTCTCTCTCTCTCTCTCTCTCTCTCTCTCTCTCTCTCTCTCTTACATTTCTCACACACACAGTACAAAAAGTCAAGACAACAAATTAATAACAATTTATTTATGTTGATTTAACATATTTTAGTCAGTTTTCAACAACATTTTTAAGATTAACATAATATTTTTAGTCTATTTGATTTATGTGAGTTGAGATGACTAAAAGAGGAACTTAAGAATTTAAGTCGGCCTCAGTTTTTTACAACGCACACACACCCACACACACACACACACACACACACACACACACACACACACACACACACACACACACACACCCACACACACACACACACGAATGAATGAATGAATGAATGAATGAATGAATGAATGAATGAATAAATAAATAAATAAATAAATAAATAAATAAATAAATAAATAAATAAATAAATAATATATATATATATATATATATATATATATATATATATATATATATATATATATATATATATATATATATATATATATATATATATATATATATATATATATATATATATATATATATATATATATATATATATATTTATTTATTCATTTTCTTTTCGGCTTAAATAAAGTCCGCCAACTTATCCAGCATATGTTTTACGCAGCGGATGCAAACATGCAGACTCCACACAGAAACGCTAACTGACCCAGCCAAGGCTCAAACCAGCAACCTTCTTGCTGTGAGGCGACAGCACTACCTACTGCACCACTGCGTTGCCAAGTGGTTTCCAATATGAGAGTATTTACAGCATTATTAACAGGATCTTGAATGGGGTCCTTCAACTAATACAAGATTTTCTGTTTCCTGTGATGATTAGATTTAGGGGTACGGCCATATAATAAGTGTTTTTTGATCATGACTGCTATAATATTCTGAAAGCTCATAATAATACTGTAGAGCCTCCCCCTACCGGACGAATCAAGAACAGATCATCAAAAATAGATGGTGAACCACCCCAGGAGCGAAACCACTTGAAAATATTGGCATTTATATTTGATAACTGGTTGGAAACTTTTTTATGGATGTACTTCATGATGCACTTCTCAATTGACCTTTTGCATGCAGTTTGATTGACAGGTAATCCGGCCAATCATTGTGTCGGGGAGGTCGATCCTCTTAGTCACGCCTCTCCAAGTATCACTGTCGTTACCCATGTGGGCATTGAAGTCTCTCAGTAGTACAACACAGTTCCCAGTCGGAGCACCTTCCAGCACCCCTTCCAAGGACTGGCACTGGTCCTTAATGTTGGTGCCTGCAAGCACAAACAGCAGTGAGAGACCTATCCCTGGCCTGAACAGAAGGTGCAACAAGGTGATCCTTTAATTTACTGGGGAAAATTCCAATGTGGTTAAGTTGGAGGGCACCAGATACACCAAATCAGTGTATCTCCAGAGTAGAAGAAAGTCCAACCCTTCTCAAGAGTTCCAGAGCCTGTCTATCTCTAGTTGGTACATTTCAATCTTCCGCACAAGCTCAGGCTTATTCTATGTCCCAAGAGTCAGTTTCAGTGTCTTATGATCAGGTCATCGTGGTCCTGACCTTCCACACTACACCGGCCTCTTATGACTCGCCCAGCAGGTGGTGGACCTGCAAGAGGATGGTCCCATGTCACTTCTTCAGGCTGAGCCAAGCCAGGTTTCATGGGATGAAGGTCATTCCCACCTATATGGGACCCACACTGTTAAAGCAATGTATCCCGTAAATTGCCCATGTTCAGCCCATGCCCACCTGGAACCCATGTATCTAGGTCAAGGATGGTCATCTTCTGTCCGAGAGAGCCACTGTCCTGAGAGTTTAGCTCCAACTCTAATTAAACACACTCTGTGGCTTTTTTGTGATCTTGAAGTCACTTTTGCGTGGGTTTGTTCAATGTTGGAACAAAACTTTGCAGGACATTGGCCTTACATGACTAAAGTTGTCCATCTATGATAACCCATATGAGTAGCCACATGAATACACTGAAGGGTTAAATGGGGCAGTTGTAGCCTAATGGTTATAGAGTTGGACTTGTAATCGAAATGTTGCAGTTTCAGCAACTTAATTATTTTATGTTCAGTCCACTTAAATTTGTCACCAAAAATAGCCAACTTAAATTTGTGTGTTGCAACAAATGAATTGTGTGAAACCCAGCAGTTTTTGACAGCGTGGGTGGGTTAAAAGCAGATCAATTTTGCAATTATGTAGCTACTTATTACTCACATCACTTCACTTCATATATCAATGTTGGCTGGGTTCTGTACTGTACTCATTAAAAGCCTTGGGTGGCAGATTCTTTTCAGTCACACTGAACCACACCACACTTGCATCTGTGCCTGTAGCATCCAGTCCAGAGTCAAGTTACCTCTGTTATTTGTGTGCTCAATAATACTTTTAAATGTTAGGGAGTTGTTGGTGTACCTCATATTTTATCCAACACAATTTTTCTCATCTAATGGACAGATAAAAGAGATAAATTATGGAAGCATTCACAACAGCGCATCAGAAAATACATAACTCTGATTTGCTGATCTGCATTTAATAATAATCTTTTTGGTTTATTTATATAACGATTATTTTTCATGAGTCCATCATTTAGCTACTCAACAAAATAACTCTAGAAGATCTAGAAGGTCGTCTTTTATTTTAATGTTGTTAAATAAAATAGTAACATTTTTAACCTTGGACTTTATTCTTGGAAGACCAAAAAAAGCTCCAAAATCAGTCCATTTTATACTAAAATACAATTAGGCTGTTATATGTGAATTTTCAAATGTACTTTTTACAAGAAATGCACTTCATTATTATTAATATATTTTTATTTTTTTATTTATTTATTTATTTATTTTTAACCTTTATTTTTTTAATTTGTAAAATTGATTTAAACTTAGTTTAAATAGTTATTCTGTAAATCAATACTTAATGTAGAAGAGTAAATTTCACAAAATTCTAGGAAATATTTTTGCTACGTAACAAATTGTGCACACCATTATCAGTCGACAAGCTTCCAAGATCAAATTAGTAAGCTAGATAAAATTCCACTAAAAAGCCCTATCAACTATCACACGGACAGACCTTTTATTTATGTGAGTACTGTGACCTACTGGAAGAAACTCCTACAGTTTTCCCAGCACAGCTCCTTAACTGCATGCTCGACCGTCTTGTCTCAGTTGTAAAGGGAGACGGCAGACTGCCAAATCAAAACAACTATTCAATATTTTGACTCAGTGTTTTCTTTTATCAGGAGGAGTTGAAATCCAGAAAAATAACTTAGTATCAGTGTACAGGTGCAAGGTCAGCTGAAGTGGGACAGAGTCTGATTGTAAAAGCTGCATTACAAATATGTAATATTTAAAACTCTGAAACATGAGTTAATGAAATACCAACAAACACATGCCTTTTTAGAGTAAGTTATTTGTTGTTATTATTATATACACCATCAGTTACTCCATATATGAGAAGCTGAGCCACGCTAAAATGAAAATCCTAAAATTGCACCTGCTCAACCACAAAAAAATAAAATAAATAAATAAAAAAAGAATATATATATATACACAGTTGAAGTCAGAATTATTAGCCCCCATTGAATTTTTTTTTACATTTTTTAAATATTTCCCAAATGGTGTTTAACAGAGCAAGGGAATTTGCACAGTATGTCTGATAATATTTTTTATTCTGGAGAAAGTCTTATTTGTTTTATTTTGGCTAGAATAAAGCAGTTTTTTATTTTTTAAACCATTTTAAGGTCAAAATTATTAGCCCCTTTAGCTATTTTTTTTATAGTCTACAGAACAAACCATCATTATACAATAACTTGCCTAATTACCCTAACCTGACTAGTTATCCTAATTAACCTAGTTAAGCCTTTAAATGTCACTTTAAGCTGTATAGAAGTGTCTTGAAAAATATCTAGTCAAATATTATTTACTTTCATCATTGCAAAGATAAAATAAATCAGTTATTAGGAATGAGTTATTAAAAATATTATGTTATGTGTTGAAAAAAAAATCTTCTCTCCATTAAACAAAAATTGGGAAAAAAATTAAACATGGGGGGGGGGGGGGGGGGATGGGCTAATAATTCTGACTTCAACTATTTATATAACACTTTACCTATAACATTTTGCTAAAGTACATGTCAAATGTCGTTACAAGGTCAATGTAGCTTTCCAAAAATGGTTCAACAAATGAAGCACAATGTATACAAAAAGATAATTTATTTTTTAACATTGAATTCAGTAGTTTAGTACAAAAGAAGAAAACTATAAGCACTGAAATTGGAACATGTAACATAAATAAATGTCATAGAAGAAAAAATTGTATTACATGAATTTATATTTGAATAATCCTTTCCCTTTGTTATTTTCTGCATTTACTTTAATTAAACTATTTAAACAAATAAACAGAGGATCTGAAACTAACAGGGTTTTGTAAAAATCACATGCACCCTCAAAAACAAAATTACATAGAACAAACAAAGTGCTTGTGAGCATGTAAACGTACAATATAAGTGCTGCATTGTCAAAATTAAAATATATGTAATATTATTACCTTCTTAAGATTTTTTTCTCCAAAACTCTGTTATCTAATAACTTGTCTGATTAACCTAACTTTCAATACTAACTTTAATCTTATCCTTTAAATACTACAGTATCTTACTCTCGAGCTGAATAATGTCTCACAAAATAACTACAAAAATATAATTTACTACTGGAGATATTGAAGTGATGTTTAAAGATATGTTGAAAAAATTATCTGTGTTAACAGCACTTGGGAATTTTTTTAAAATTTACAAATTCACAAGAGGGCTATTTTTGACTTTATTTGTTTGTTTATAAAGTTTGAATAATTAATAAACTGTAAATTTTACCCCAAACCAGAAATTAAGAAATGGTGACATTCCTTAAAGTTGTATATGTATAACAATCGCATATTGAGGTTTCTTGATACATCTTGGAGATGCTGTCACAGTTTTTCTGGATTTAGTAGCCGGTACCTGCTACCGGTAGCTCAATCTGTCATGTTTTACCTAAAATAAACAGTGCATTCTATCAGCTTCAAATGTCAATCGGAATGAACCATCACTCTAATAAACAATAAACAAATTAAAATTAATGAAATAATAAAATTAAATATAAAACAAATTAGATAGTTCACTCCTATAGACATTTAAACTGAAAAGATGTGCGACCCTTTTTCTACATTGTTTAATATGTGGTAGTTCATTCTAATAGACATTTGAAGCTGACAAAATGTGCTATTCCTGTTTTTATTTCCTTATTTAAAGTGGTTCATGCTGATAGACATTTGAAGCTGTGCGACCCCTGTTTTTTTAGATGAAACATGACACATTGAGCTACTGGTACATTCTAGCACAGATCATTAGAACAGCCTGTCTCATTTCATGACTTTCCAGGGAGACTAAATGATGGTGGATCTCTGTGTTCAACACTGTCCATTGTGAGACTCCTTGTGCAAACAATAATCTCACTGGATAAATAATACTAGTAACTGAATGTTTGTAGATGTAAACTGATATTTACTGTGAGTCTACAAAATCAACATTTTAAAAGCTACTACTTCATAACCTACTCCACTAAGAATTTTAAGGTGAATTTATTTTGCATTTGATGTCATTTTTATCAGGATTGTGATTATGGGCAAATTTAGGTCAGTAAAAACAAATTCAGAAATGCAGAAAATATGCTAGATTTTACAATTAGTTTCATCTGAATTACAGATTGAATTTACTGTTCTTTTTCATTTTTCATCCCACATTAGGCTGTTCACTGACAATATTTCTTCTTTGTACATTTGCAAAATGTTTTAATTTCTCCAATTAAAAGAAAATAGGGTAATGCTATACTAAACTTCAACACAGCCATTCATTCATTCATTCATTCATTTTCTTTTCAGCTTAGTCCCTTTGTTAATCAGGGGTCGCCACAGCGAAATGAACCACCAACTTATCCAGCAAATGTTTTACGCAGAGGATGCCCTTCGAGCTGCAACCCATCACTGGGAAACATCCAATCACACTCATTCACACACATACACAGACAATTTCAGCTTACCCAATTCACCTATACCACATGGACTTGTGGGGGAAACCGGAGCACCCGGAGGAAACCCACGTGAACATGGGGAGATCATGCAAACTCCACACAGAAATGGCAACTGACCCAGCCAAGGCTCGAACCAGCGACCTTCTTTCCGTGAGGCGACAGTGATACCCACTGCGCCACCGTGTCACCTCAAATGAGCCAAAAAAATATAAATAATTTACCTTAACCAATATTTTCTATGTCCATCAAAAATATTTTATATAACCTGTGACAAAGCATATTTGTCTTATTGAGGAAAGTCAACTAATTTAAATGATCTCTTTGATCAAAACAAAAAGATAAAGATTTAATAATAAAGAGTTCCTTTTAAGAAATAATCTTAGAGTTTTTAGTTTTTCTTCAATCAAATAGATATTAATTAATTAAACAAACATTTTTAATTTATGGAATATGTATAATTTACTTTATCCAAACAAAATAATAATTTATAGGTAACACTTTACAATAACACTCGAAATGGCTTTTTCAAACCAATTAAAATGTGTTGAAACAACACAGTTCTTAAGTATTTTTATGGGAAAACCTGTGTTTGGGAAATTATGTTCAATACACTTAAATTTGTAAAAAACTATTAGATTAGCTTAATTGATTTGAGCTGAGACAACATGAAAGAATTGTGTGGAACCCAGCATTTTTTTACACTCAACATTGTATGTGGTTGTTAATGTTAGTTAACGCACATTTACAGTGTGCAATTCAATTACAGTATTAATTCATGTTTGTTAATGTTGGTAAATGAAAATACAGTTGTTCGTCGATAGTTCGCGTTAACTCACAGAGCATTGGCTAATGTTTAATACTGTAAATGTGATCATTGAATTATTAAGTGTCACTGGACCACAAAACCATTTAAAACGTCTGATGTTTATATTTGTGGGAATAGCGCCTATTCTTCTTGAGGCAACTTAAGAAGAACCAGCTTTCATCAGGCGTCTTGGTGAACTTCTACCGCTGCACAATAGAAAGCATCCTGACCAACTGCGTCACAGTCTGGTATGGAAGCTGCTCTGTTGCTGAGCGTAAGGCACTGCAGCGGGTGGTGAAAACTGCCCAACGCATCACAGGGACTACACTGCCAGCCATTGAGGACATCCAGAAGAAACACTGTCTGCGCCGAGCACGCAGTATTCTTAAGGACACCTCTCACCCTGCTCACAGACTGTTTTCTCTCCTGCCTTCCGGCAGGCGCTTCAGGCTCCCCCGGACAAAAACCAGCAGACTGAGAAACAGCTTTTTCCCCAGAGCTGTCTTCCTTCTGAACTCTGCCCCTCACTGACTCTTTTGCCCCCCCCCCCCCCCCCCCCAATACACCCCCCGCACTCCTCTAACTTATACTCCTCACAATCACTGCACTATTTAACATTTGCACATTTAAAGTTTGCACATATTCATTGCACTGATTCATTTACTTGAACTGGACATACCCACTGCACATGGACATTTGTAATTGTTTATCTGTAAGCACACTTCTGCTATTAATAGTATCCTGTACATATATTCATTTATTGTTAATCTCTGTTCATAGCTCATACAACCTGTATATAATGTTCATAGTACATCCATCTGTAAATATCACCATAGTTTTTCTATAACTGCACTTTATAACTTATACCTATATCCTGCACTTGCTGCTATTGCATTGCTGGTTAGACCTAAACTGCATTTCGTTGCCTTGTACTTGTACATGTGTAATGACAATAAAGTTGAATCTAATCTAAAATCTAAAAAAATAGTCAAAATATGTTGTGTAAAAACTGTATGTGAAATATAATTGAGTAAAGATTTTGTTCCATGCAAACATTTTGTAAATTTCCTATCATATAAACATAATTTTTGATTAGCTGTAAGCAAATTGTCAGCTGAATTGAGTTTGTACTGATTTTTCAATATTCAGATTTTTGAACCCTCAGATTAGATTTTTAGTTATAACTATTAACTATTATTATTAACTATTGATAGCTATTTGTCTAAACAGTTGAATACCGTCATATCATAACAAAACATACATCAATGGAAAGCTTTTTTGTTCAGTTTTTAGATGGTTTATGTAAAAAATGTGAATCTTACAAAATGATTTCAGGTCTGCGTTGTTTCACTTCTTCCTCCAGGCCAATTAGTGGCGCTGCTAAATCTACCACAGCCGCAGTCCACCGTAATCCCCTCCGAGACAAAGATGTCTGATTCGTTTCCTTTGTTGTGATATCGAAAAAAACGTACTCTTATTTAAAATCCCAGTTTCTGGATTAAGAAATCAAGCAGTTGTCGTCTGTCGGTATTGATCAGCCGTAAAAATGAGTGGCGGAGTCTACGGAGGAGGTAAGTTCGGTTTTGGAGGGAGAATCAAATGAATGGATGCGCCACGTTTAAGAGCTCGCTAGCCTTCAAACTAGCATGGCATGTTTCTGTTATTATTTTGTGAAAACGAAACTGATGTTTACGTTTTTTATGTTGTATAGAATGCAACATACACCTATATTGCTAACTGTGAGTTGTAAATGTGAATAATACGAAGTGAGAGTTTTGCATTATAACGAACCCACATGCACGATTACCAGTTTATTGGATGAAAGCCTTGTGTTTATACTGTAACCTCATCTGTTTTTTCATCTTTTCACAGATGAAGTTGGAGCTCTTGTATTTGACATGGGCTCATATTCAGTGAGAGCTGGATATGCAGGAGAGGATTGTCCCAAGGTATGAATGAGCAGTGAGATGAAAACATATATTCCAGGTGAAGCTGAAAATGTATTTGTTTACAGCAGAAATAAGATTTGTTTTGTTGATTTGTAGGCTGATTTTCCTACTGTGATTGGTGTGACTCTGGACCGGGAAGATGGCAGTACACCGATGGAGACAGATGGGGAGAAAGGAAAGCAAAGCGGAACTACCTACTATATTGACACCAACCAGCTCAGGGTCCCTAGAGAAAGCATGGAGGTCATGTCACCTCTTAAAAATGGGATGAGTAAGTTTTACATGTGTCCTGTTTAATTGTATTTTTTCTTTTCCCCAAAACAAAAATGACTATCTCCCAACAAACACATTTACGTTGTAGCTACGTTGTAGCTATGTTTTTTCCAATGGCAACGTCGTCACGGCACTTACGTGCTTGCTACATTGTTACAACGTGGAAATGGAAGACGTGAGAACGCCGTAGCAACGTTGTCGTGTAACATGAAGCAACCGTGAGACGACGTTCTTACTATATGTATTAATGCTTTTTACCTGGCAGTTTATCAATACTGTCTAGAATACAGGATAAGCAGTAATTATTTTCCAGTATTGCTTAATATTAAATCTTGTTTGTATATTTTTCCTTTTTTAATTTAAGAACTGCATGTGTAAGCCAAACGTGTACAAAAAATTTAAAATGCCACACAAATGAATATAATCAAACTTTTTTTTATTATATATTTCAGAACATTTAATACATACAGTACATGTCTAATTATAAGCAAGCAATATAAATTGAAGATTAGATTGGTATCTTATCTTTAGATTAGTATCAGTATCTGAGGTTTTCACTAAAATTATTAAGTACAAGCGTGAAAGCAAAAGACTAAAGCAGTGTACTGACGCTGTGACATGTTACATGATAGATTCAAAACACAGAAGAGTCGTTAGATAAAGACAAGATTAATTAAATATCTGGTTTAACAACTATAGTGAAACGTGATCCAGTGGTACATCCTTAATAAACTCTCCAATGTGCACTGCTCTCTGGAGCTCAAACGAGCTCATGACAGTGTGTGTGTCTGTGTGTGCGTGTGGTCACGTGATGTGCGTTTTCAGCGGACGGAGGGCTGTTCAGAAATGCTAGATGAAACACCAGTGTGAATGTGGATCATTTTCCTTCAAAAATGCCATTTTAAAACTAAGATGTGTTAATGTCAATGGGGCCTTGGTGTGTAATTTTTGTGAGCGGGTTTACGAAAGGGGGCGTGGCAGGCGAGGATCGCGATGTTGGCTCAGCATCACAATGTCAATTGACCATCAGCGATGGACGATGGTATCGTCTATCGGCCCAACCCTAATTACCAAGTTTTGACCTTTTATATTGTTGTCAAAATAATCTGACAAATTAAAGTAGACACTATGGATGCATTTAAGTAAACTGTAGGGTGAAGCTAAAAACTATCTATAAAACTGCCTGATATTTTTTTTATTGAAAGGATTACAACAAATTGGATAAAATTGTTTCTAGATCCAATTGAAATGTATCGTTCTTCATTCACTTTTTTTCAACAGAATCAAATTGAGTTGAATCTTTTTTTTAAATCAAAATTGAATCAAAATTTTGAATCAAAATTAAATTTTACCTGAGACAGATGCAGAGTAGGAATGTAATGGTAAAGATTGGGATTTCGAAAGTACTGATGTATGAGGGTGATAATTGGGTAGAGCTGTGATGATGAGTGATAGAGCAAGATTGCAATCCAAGCACTGATTATATTTTCTGACTTAAAAAAATAATACAATTTTGCCAAAAACCAATAATACCAGTTTTGGATGAAATGTTTCACTCATCCTGTGCATCCCTAGCAGACTATTTAAATTAATTTATGCTTTATATAAAATATTAAGGGGATAGTTCACTCCAAAAAGAAAGTTTCCTGTTAATTTATTGACCCACTAATGAAGGTTTTTTTTCTCCTTTCACTAGCACATTAACGAAGATGTTTACCTGAATGCTTGGTCCTTGATGACTGAAATAATGGCAGTGATGGTGATAGGTTTCTAGTCTGGTAGCTTTTGATGAAGCTAATAATAATCAATTTCTTACACAGACTGATCGTTTTACTTCACAAGACTTCAGTGTGTCATCAGAAGCCATAGTTATTGATTTGAACTTGTTTGTATGCGTTTATTTTGAATCTAAATAACTGATCACCATTCACTGCCATTATATGAATCACCAAGGACTACGGATTCAGTTAAAATTGTTCTTTAATGTTCTACTGATGGGAAAAAAAAAGTCATCTGTGGGTCAATAAATTAACAGGAAATGTTCGTTTTTGGGTGAACTATCCCTTTAAGTAAATCACTTTTAAAACTTGTTCTTGTTTTATTTTTTTCCCCTTTCTAAAGTTGAGGACTGGGACAGTTTTCAAGCCATTTTAGATCACACCTACAAAATGCACTTCAAGTCACAGCCCGGTCTGCATCCAGTCCTGATGTCAGAGGCCTCGGTATGTGGATATGACATAGAACTCAAACTTGCAGAAAACATAACACACGTGTAATCTGGTAGGATGCTTCATTTGACTCATGTGATCTTGATTTGTTCATCCTGCAGTGGAACACACGAGCAAAGAGAGAGAAGCTGACGGAGCTGATGTTTGAGCATTACAACATTCCCGCTTTCTTCTTGTGTAAATCAGCTGTGCTGTCAGCGTATCCTTCACAGAAAATGTTGCATACAGCTTTGTTAAAGCACTGTCATGTTTAAAGGTGGCTAATGCTTGTACAGAAGCAGAGGAATGATAAAAGATGATTTGTTTATGATGTTCAGCCATGTTATGCATATTGAAAGTTCAAAATGTTGAATCCTTTACTCGGCATTCCAGGTTTGCCAATGGACGATCCACAGGTTTAGTGTTAGATAGCGGAGCAACACATACAACTGCTATTCCAGTGCATGATGGTTATGTCCTACAACAAGGTAATTAAACACATTTAGACTTCAATATTACTATGCTAGAATTTAATTCGTAAAACACATTATTTTTTTTAAACATTATACCAAATATTACACCAAATTAAGACCTTATGCAGTGAAATTGTGGACTTTATATGTTTTATTATTATTTTGTCATAAATACAGTAGTTGATCCATTTATGGCAGTAAAAGAGATTTCTATATATTCATACAGTGGTCAACATATGTGAGTACACCCCTCACAAATCTCTTTTAAATGAATATTTTCTATAGGATGATTTACAATATTATATTTCTGCTTAGATTAGTCAGTACTGAAGCCAAATCTGGAGCTAATCTATCAAAATAAAGTTGTTTGGTGACTAAAATATTATTTTAATGAATATATCTTCATTAAATTACATCTTCACTAAATTTGTTTTGTTTAAATATGTCACCTATATTCAATGAGAAATGGATCAAAATATTCATATGGGGTGTACTCAAAATGGGGTGTAACTCATTTAATTTTTTTTTTATTTAATTTGTTTCTACAATCTATGTTATGATTTTCCAGGTATCGTGAAGTCTCCTCTTGCTGGTGATTTCATGAGTATGCAATGCAGAGAGCTGTTTCAAGAGTTAGGTGTTGAAATAGTGCCCCCATATATGATTGCATCAAAGGTAAGGCCTATTAAGTCAAAGCATCATCTTTGATTAAAGGTTATGATTCTCAGGTGATAAATGTTTACGTGAAATTATTTTATTGCGTTTTCATTAAAGGATTCAGTTCGCGAAGGCACTCCTGCTAGTTGGAAGAAAAAAGAGAAACTACCTCAAGTTACCCGATCATGGCATAACTATATGTGTAATGTAAGTTATCAAAGCTAGCAATCATAGATGAGAATTTCTGAATATGGGAAGAAAAATATAAATGTTGCAAACTGTGATTTCAGACCGTCATCCAGGATTTTCAGGCCTCGGTGCTTCAGGTGTCAGATTCACCCTATGATGAACAGTAAGCTCGGTTGCTTTTCTTACACCAATACAGCTTAAATAGCTGGTGGTCGATATTGTTTATTTATTTTGTCATAAATTAATGCTTTAATACTGCACTGTTAATACATTTATAAATGACAATGTGATCAACATTTGTACTCAAACAAGCGAAACCTGAAAGACATAATGAGTGTTTACATGGAAATATTAAAGGGATAGTTCACCCAATTTGAACATTTACTCACCCTGAAGTGGTTTCAAAACTTTTGGAAACCGATAACCTATTACTTCCATAGTAGGAAAAATAAATACTATGTAAATCATTCCTAAACTTTTCTTAACCCTAGAACTACCATGGTGGCCATTTTGACAATTTTTTTTATTTGTTTAATTTAATAACTTTGTTAAAATAAAACCCCCATATCTATAATACCCTGAATTTTCCTAAATATTTTTATATTTCTTTCCAACAAAGAAACAAAACCTTTCTCACTGCTTGTAAAAATGAAAGTGAGGTGCAGACATTCACGGGTTGTCTCGTAGCATAATTATACATTTATAGACTGTATTACCAAAAACATCATATTTTTAATTATTAATTAAAATAATTTTAGGGTAATGACTTCTATAAAGACTTATATATAAAGTATAAAGAAAATAAATTTGAAGTGACAATGACATCTTTTATGGGAACGATCAGAATGGCCGCTGTGGTAATTCTAGTAGTTCCAGTGTTAAGCTTAATTTTTTCAATATTGATGATAATTGGAAAATGTTTGAGTCCAAAATCAAGTTGTTTCAATTGATTTCTGAAGGATCCTCATCAAGTTCTGCTTGACCATCACATTAATAAATTACACATCTATTTAAATATACAATTAAAAGGCATTTTGAATTGAAACAGTATAACAATATCACTCTCTTTTATAGTGTTTGATTAAATGACTTCAGGCTTGTTGAACAAAAGAGTTCTCTTTCAAAAACACTGAAATAATCTCACAGATCCCAATCTTTTCAATAAAGTGCAAATAACATTTTAAGTTGAATTTAAACTTTTGAATATGTTTATTTATATATTAGCCTTGATGGGGGGGGGGGAAATCACCACATTGTGTTACAATCTGCCCTTCTCAGAGTGGCTGCCCAGATGCCCACTGTTCACTATGAGCTGCCTAATGGCTACAACTGTGACTTTGGAGCGGAAAGACTTAAGATACCAGAGGGTCTTTTTGACCCTTCAAATGCTAAGGTAAGAAATATTATCTATTCATTCTGAAATTGCCTGTGCTTTTCCCTTCTTATTTAAAACTGTCCTAAAATATTTTCACAGGGTCTATCAGGGAACACCATGTTAGGAGTTGGCCATGTTGTGACCACCAGCGTTGGCATGTGTGACATTGACATTCGACCGGTAAATTTTTTTTTTAAAACACTGCTTTTCATACTCTTTTTACATTCTTTGTATCTTTTCTGGTGATTTAAAGGTCCCGTGAAATGCTTTTAAATTGTGCAATTTTTTTGTTTCATGTTTGATGTAATATCAACTGAAAAATGAAGAGGACATAGTAGCTCATCCCCTTAAAAACAGCCAATAGCATTTCGTTTTTATCACAGCTCTGTCAGTGAGAGCGGTTGAGATCAAGCACATCAAATGAAAAGCAAATGAGAAGTGTCTTGAAGGGGCGGGGCATGTCAGATACTAGAGAGCATTTGATTGGTCAAGATTTGATGTGACGTGAAAAAAAAAAAACTTTGATCCATTTAGGAGAAAGTGACAAACTACAAGCTTTGGGTTTATATGAGATTTATATCTTCTAATAGTGAATTTTGTCACTGTTTTAGAGCACCCTAGCTTATAGGTATCCTTACCTAACAGACTGAAACAAACATCTTAAATGTATTATTTTAATTTCATGGAACCTTTAATCTTCGATCTGTGTGTGTGTGTTTTTTAAAACAGGGTCTGTATGGCAGTGTGGTTGTTACAGGAGGAAATACCCTCATTCAAGGCTTTACAGACAGACTTAACAGAGAACTCTCGCAGAAGACGCCACCAGTAAGTGGCACATCAGTTCGGGTCTCCAAGGTGCTTTTTTTTTTCTTTAATGACAATGTTAATTGACTGTGTGTGTTTCCCCTCTGCAGAGTATGCGTCTTAAGCTAATAGCCAATAACACAACTGTGGAGCGCAGATTTAGCGCCTGGATTGGAGGATCCATCCTTGCATCCCTGGTAAGTAATGTTCACTACAACCGTCACTACCAGATTGCCAAGAGAATTAATTCAAATACAGAGAGGTTTCACAATATTTAACAACATTCAAGGAAAAATGTTAAATTAATAATTAATTTTCTGTAATATAGTAATTATGAGCTGACATTGATGCTTATTAAATAGATTTTCTGAACGCAAAACATGAAAAAAGCAACTTCAGTCTTTGCCTGAAAACGTTTTATCCTATATTATTGTAAATCTGATATTTGTTTTTGATTTTTTTATTTATTTTTATTGCATGTTATGTTTTGTTTACCCATTAAGATGGATGTAGCGTGAAATAAAAAAAAAATCTGATACAATACCAATATGACAACTCTTACCAGTGGCCAAATGTACACAATCTCTGGAGCTGAATAAGACTCACCCATACTCTTCAGTTCCTCAACTTCAGTTTTATTCTTCATTTGTGCTGGATGTAAACCGTGCTTTGTTTGCTAATCATTTATGCTTTATTCTAGTTCTTACTTTCTAGGTAACTTTTAATGTAAAAAAAATAGTGTTATTAAGATGTTCACCATAGCATACCACCTTCATTCAGGACTATCACAACAGAATGACTTCTGACTAACAATTGTGTCATTTTTAGGGAACTTTCCAACAAATGTGGATTTCAAAACAGGAGTACGAAGAAGGTGGCAAACAGTGTGTTGACAGGAAGTGTCCTTAACCAGTTCCTTCAACAGCTGGTTGCCTTCAGAAAATGAAATCAAAATAAATAACACCTCCACCTAGTAGAAAAAGCCTTGTTAGTGGACTCAGGAACTAAGGACACTTGCTGTTATTTTTAGTGCAAACAAACCATATTTTAAACAGTTTAACATGGTTGCACTCTTTTTCTACTCTACACAATATTTTCATATCCAGTTTGGCAACACAAACTTTTCCGACCATCTAATTGATTTTGAAGTACCAGTGACAGGGTTATACAGTTTGGGGGAATGCGAAACCTCAATTGTATGTTTAGGACAGTTACAGTTTTTTTCCTTTTTTTTTTTTTTTATTTACACCACTTTGTCACTTTCTAGGAAATGGATCACAGAAAACAAATGTTTGTTATGCTTTTAACAACTGGATCAGCTGATTGCGGAATAAATTTGTTTTTGTTAAACTGGTCTAAAGTTGTCTTGTCAGTGCAGTGATTTGTGTAGGGCTTTGCATCACCAACTATGTCACAATACGACACGTATCACAATACGTTTTTCCCGATAGGGGTCAATTTTGTAATTACATTTACTTTGGGCAGTATTTAGGAAGGGTATTTGTTTATTGTACACTGAATATCCAGTATTACAATAGATGTGATAACTGGAATACAATTTTGCTTTGTCATTAACTAATAACAACTTAAATCGTTACAAAGAAAAAAGACTTGATCTTCATTCTGCTTTTAAAGTCTCTGACTCAATAACTAAAGTATAGTGGCAGGTGCTGAAACATGTCAATGACTGAAAAAAACTAGAAACATAGTCAATACAAGCAAAACAATTGATGTTTCAGTAATGTGTCTCACACTTGTGAAGCAGTTACCTGAAACTGACATTCTCAACAATGCTATATGGCTGTAAGCAGTGTTGGGAGTAACATTACAAGATTACAAATGCAAGTTACGTAATAATTTTAATAAAGTAACGAGAAATGTAATGCATTACTTAAAGTAATATTGAGTTACTTTTAAATAAATCAGGTGTTCTTTAATTAGCATTTGAAAAATAATTGCTGAATTCAAATTAACGTAGTCATGTTGAATAACACACTGAATAAGAGAATTATATTAACACAAAACAAGTATTCTCATTTTAAACCCATCGAAGAAAAAGTAAAGGGGATTGTTCCAATGGACAGTGATTTTTACTTGACTATTAAGACAAAATGTAGCTTACACATTGCATTAAACCAGGGGTGCTCAACTGTTTCTGGAGATCTACCATCCTGCAGGTTTCAGTTGCAAACCATATCAAACACACCTGCCTGTAATTTCAAGCGCTGTTCAGGTTGTAATGAATTGGTTCGTGTGGGTTTGATCAGGGTTGGAGCTGAACTCTGTAGGAAGGTAGATCTCCAGGAACAGAGTTATATGAAGGTGTAGGTTATACAGTGTGTTGTTAATTTAAAAGCTCCTCTATAAAAAAAACCAGCATATTCTGAAAGAGCTCAAACTACAGCCAGGTAAGAAAAAGTAACACAAATGTAACACATTACTTCCCATAAAAAGTAACCAAGTAACAAAACTAGTTACATTTTTGGAGAGTAACTCAATATTATAATGCATTACTTAAGTGCAACTTTCTCCAACACTCACTGTAAGCCTTGCTTTTTGCTTTGCAGTTCTTACATTTGGCACGACTCAGGTTTAGATTCTCTCTCCAATTGAGCAAAACCCCAAATTTTGGTTGGTGGTGGCAAAATCCTCTGATCCATTTTGAATGGTGCAGCTGCTCACATTTCCAAAACGGCTACTTGACTATGTTAAGGATGTACTGATATGCGCATAATCAGGGGTTCACGATAACGTATCCATATTCTGAGCACTAGTGTACTCCTAGATGTGTATCTAGGCATTGGCTCTCATCTATAGTACGTTTCAACTTGTCTTCAGAATTGTATATTAGGTAAAACTTACTTAATACAAAGTAAATACATACACAACACCATAGTTATACTGTTACAAGTTGCAATTTATTATTTGACTGTACAACATATTCCGAAATTCTGGAGAAATAATAATAAAAAAAGTTATGTGATGAAAAGACAATGTTCAGTGGGCTCATGCAAGTGCAGTCTTTTTCTGAAACATTGCAGCCAGCCTTTTTTGACTTCTCTTTTCTCTTTTTTCTTTCCGGACTTTGCTCTTCAGGTATTTCTCAATTCTCAACCTAAAATGCATGACAACAGAAAAAAACATCACTGCATGCAAACTAAATATAATAAATATATATTTTATATAAAGGCAAAGACATTTCACTGAGAAATGGAACTTTCAAAACTGACAAAGGAATTTCTGAATGAATATTGTGAAAAAAGCAATATTACAGAGCTCCCGAATGAAACAAATGGACTGAAGTAGATTTTTCCTCCCGTAGCATACCTTTAAGATTTGAGACATACCTTGTGTAAGGGAAAACGTATGCTGGTTCATAGAATTGCTTCCTTTTGTATCTTGAATTCAGGTACCAGGGGATCGGGTATTCCCTGTAGCGGTACCTAATAAACAAACATGCTCATGGTAAGCTACGTTAAACGCAAAGTATATTCATACGAAAACACTTGGCAAAATATTCATTTCATTTACTTACCAGAAGTTTTGGCCAAAGACATTTCTTCTCCATTCGCCTGGTCTGGCTTTCTCTTGTCCCATCTGCAGTAAGCGCAAGGCGTCCTCACGCTCTCTCACAACAGTGTCCAGACGGATCATTGACCTTTCAACCTATCCAAAGAATTCAGAATGAATAGAATAGAATCCATGTACTAAACTGAACATGAAGATTCACCCTGATAACACCTCAGGACTAAGAGATTAACTAATGTCCTCTGGAAATTTAATCAACAATTTTGATTTTTGCAGTTTGCTAATAGAGGACCTCATGGTCAATAACGGGCACATTCAAGCTAATAGCTGGGGTGCAGTGTTTTGTTGTTGTTTGGTGGGTGTATCAAATGTCCCGATTGGCAGGAGCAAGTATATAAACCACACGCTATTAAAAAGACAGCTTGCTAAATGAGTCTAAATAAAGTCTTCTTTTTTTCTGAACAGCAATATCACAAACAGTAATATAAAGAGTGTTTTGCAGTATCAAGTACATATTTATATTCATATTAACATATTTACAATTTTGTTATCAACTACAAACAGTCATAAATATGAATAACTTTTAGTTTTACCTACTCAAAGAAAACACACCATGAATAATAAATGTATCAAACATCAAATAAGCAATAACGACATGTACAGCTTGTGTTCTGCTGCTCAGTAAGTGGCAGATATTATTTACATTTTGTTAACTATCTATCTATATACATACATACATACATACATACATACATACATACAGTGCTCAGCAGCATACATAAGTACACCCCACACAAATCTCTCTTTTAAATTAATGTTTTTAGTAGGAAGCTATACAATATTATATTTGTGCATATACATTAGATTAGTCAGTACTGAAGCCAAATCTGGAGCTTATTTAATGAAATAACTTACCATAACGGTCCAAAAACTCCTTTATATATTATAGAAAAATATTAAATACAACTTTATAAGAGGAAACATCAAGAGAAGCAAAAAAATTTAATTGAAATTTTGTAGGTTGTAATTTTATTTCACAAACATGTTTGGTGACTAAAATATTATTTTAATAAATATATCTGTTTAATAAATCGGTTTTGTTTAAATACACCAAAATACATTGCCTATATTTATGTTCAAAATGGGGTGAACTCAATTATGCTGAGCACTGTAGATATAGCAAATGGTTGACAATCAGGTGTTGTCACAATTTCAAGTGTTTTTAGATTCTTGATCCTGATAACCTTCCATAGAGAAGACATGTAGCTGTAAGATGCTATTTTAATAAAGAAAAGAAAATTGTATGTGTATTTCTTGAATAAAAGTACTAATAAAATAAAAAACACCAATATTTTGACCCCAATCTTTTGAATGATTGCGTACATACAATGGGATATACAGTAAACCATGTTCGCTCTGAGTCATAACTGTACAGTGGCTTTTTTTTGGGATTATTTACTCAATAGACATGGAAATTTTTAATAAAACATTTCATACCTTTTTAACGCGCTCTGGACTGGGCATCTGAACACGCTGTCGTTTGGCCTCCTGTTCTACAGTGAGTAACATATGCTTTTCCTTCAAGAGAACATACCTGAAAAATACAAGGAATATGGGTCAATATGCATTACTTTTGTTTGTTTGTAAGTCTTCAGACTGTAAAAAAACTGCTCAATTACCAAAGTTTATGCAAATCTTCATTACTTTTCACCCTCAACTGTTTTGCAGTCCATGGAGCACCTACGATGAAACAACAACAAAAGACAACGTTATTACCACAATCAATCGATGATAGAAGATTACTACTCTATGGCCCCTAAGTGCTAGGTATGGATCCCAAAGTATGGGAAACAGCTTACTGATAAAAAACGTAGGATTTGATACCTGATTTTACGGTTTCTTCACCCCAGTTTTCTGGCAAGTCAAAGAATTCATCCAGCCCTTTTCTGACACTCGTTGTGTGGACGGATCGGCTATTGAAAGAACTTCTGAACCACCACGAGTCAGCCACTTGTCTAAATTCCCAGTAACATAAAAACAGATATTAGCGATGTACTAAATCATGCTCATTTATGCACTGTTAATGACACGCTGATATATGCAACAAGCAAAACAAAATACCTTTGATGACACGGTTGAAATGTAAACATCGCATATTGGGGCTTTGAGTGTGCAGACACTGAGACAAAACGCTGAAATTGTCTACAGACCGCAGTCAAGCGGCTTGTTACGGCCGCCGCCATCTTGACAATGTCAAACAAAACGATGAGCGGAAGCGAGCAGCGCCACCTCGTGGACAGTAGGTTGAATTCGCCATAGTTCTCCCCGTAACTAACTCCACTATTTAAGATAAAATTAAAAATGGCTTGTAACCAAGCTCTGTTTAGAATGCGAACCGCCAATAAACACCAAGAAGAAGAAGAAGAAGAAGGCTTGTAACCATGGGCACTTTATGTCTAAATAAGTTTTTTTATTTTTATTGGACGAAAAATAATTGAATACACTTAATTTATCAAGGATAACACAAGAAAGTTTAAAAAACAAAACTAAATTTCATTGTGGATCTTTACGATAGTTCTGTTTGAAAGTCAATAACTGCTCATGTAGATTCATTATAATAAATATTATCTTTATATTTCACATTCTAAATTCATTATAAAAATCGTGTAAATCATTTTGCTTTGTGAACCAGCGTTTCTCTTGTCTAAAAGAGTCGTCTTTTATTTTGAATCTTTATTTTGCCCTTAGTACCAATGGTAAACACGGCTTCACTCTGCGGAAGATCAGCCAATCAGAGAAGCCGGTGTTCACGCACTCCCTCAACAGTCATGGTGGGCATGAGCATATTCCGCTCAGCGGCTGCTTTTACAGCCCGATTAAACCCGCTGAAACGAACATCTCAGTCTTCAAATCTGCTCTCCAGGGCCGTTGCACGTTCAGAACAAGGTAAAGAATAGTCACCATTACTAAACGCAACGATATGTCCCTCTGTGACTATCATTCCTAGCAGTGACCTTGCTTAGCTTGTCAAGAGTACAACAAGCTGGCCTCAAAATAATCCCAACTTTATTCTTTATTGACGTTTTTAGTTAGACATAGAGTTAATTTGTTTGTCGAAAGTATTTGTATTCTTCTTTGCTCAAGTACATGCAATGTACGAAATCAGACAAGCATAAAACTTGACTCTTGTTCTGTATGTAACACTTTCGTTTAATTTTTTTTTCATTACAATTTTCTTTTTCCTCATTACAATGCTAATAACTGTACGCCATTATAATTTGGGTTAACTGTAACACTGTATAATTACCCTTTTATTTCATTTTTACATTTATTTGACATATCTTATTATTTTTCAGTGGTTGTCCGTCATGGGAGCCATGGTAAACGGATGTTTATGATCCAGCCCTCATCTTTCTATGATAGAAGGTTTCTTAAACTGCTGGTAAAGCCACTTAAAATCACTTTACTCAAGCTGCAAGTTATTAGGAATGTTTATAGTCAAATAACATATTTCCGTTCTTTTTGTTTATCTCTTGCTTCATTACTACAGAAATTTTATGTCCTTCTCACTGGCATCCCCGTGGCAGTGTTTGTGACAAGTGTTAATGTATTCATCGGTAAGTTTCTGGTGTTTCCTGACAGATTTCATTTTTATTGTTTATGTGCTGACATAACCTGATTGATTTATACAATGTATCAAACAGGAGATTGTGAGTTAGCGGAGACTCCTGAAGACTATGAACCAGAGCACTGGGAGTACTACAAGGTATTTTGATTTAATTTAAGATGTCAAATACACTGTTTATTCAAGCATAAATAACCTATTATTAAAAAAAAGTGTGTTGCTGCTGTAATGGGTCATGTCTTTCTATTCACTGGTTATCTGCATTGTCTTTCATAGCATCCAATCACCCGCTGGATTGCTCGTTACGTTTATGACAGCCCAGTAAAGGATTATGAGAAAATGATGGCACTTATCCAGATGGAAACCGAGAAGGCTGAAATGAGGTACAATCTCATTAACAACTAAATAATTACAAATAGGACTTTCTGTTTAGGATTTCTGTTTCATTGTTGCATTTTTTGTTAGCATTTTATTAGAAGGCTTCATTTGATAACCTTACAGAGTAACACAAATATGATTTTTAATGATTTAATGATAAAGATTTAATGTTCAATTCAAAATGTAAAATGTAAAAATGCAGTGTTCATATTTGATAACATTTAATGGACTGTCAGTGAACAGATTTTTTTTATACATACTGGAATAAATGTCTCTTCTATTGCTAGTTAAAGTTGATGATTGTAGCACTGGCATCGTTTATTTGCTCATATCATGCGTTTGATTGAAGGTTTTAATATGGCCCTGTTTAAATCTGGTACTGAGACACATATTTATCAAGCTGATTACAATACTGTACAACACTAGTTACTGTTTTAAATGGGGTCTGAAACATTTTTAGCCACTTTTGATCACTTTAAGATGTAATTAAGTTTACACTTGAATCACCTATGCTACTCTTTGCCAGTTCACCTTCTGACCTTGTAATGTGTAATAAAATAAGAGAAAATGGATTTGGCAATATAAAAACACAAGTTATTATGTATTACAACACATTAATGACTGGTGGAAACGGTAATGAGTCTTGGCTGAGCATTTGTGCTCGGATCACTGAAAATTCATGTTAATCCAGTGTAAAAACAATGCAGTATCTGAGCTCATGATGTCTTGTATATTGATATTGATATTAAGGACTCATGAAAGATTAAAAACTGTCTGTTAATCTGAGATTTCTGTTTGAACAACCAAGTTAGCATTATGATTTTTCTATTTTTTTTATTGATCATCTGGAATGGGATTGGCTTGGTTTTTTGGCATTGGACACCAAACAAATAACATCCCGCTGCAAAATGCGTTTAAAGACTGTTCCTAGCAAAGGTGGCAGTACGACATTTCACTTTTAATTCTGATTAAACACACCCAGGCACTTTCAGTGAACTGGCATGCTATTAAAAAACTCACTGCCTTTCATTTAACCAATGCTCTACACTGGCTAATTTACCCATAATTTAAAATGGGTTTTAAAATATATACTCAAATATCTTCAATGAAAAGAAAAGAATTCTGCAAAATTGTTGCAAACAATTTATATGGGTTGAATTTAAACAAACAACATGTTCAACTTAATTTGTTAGTTTAAATTCATCCCAAATAAATTGTTTACATGCACTTGACATAAAAAACAATTATTAAATTCAAGGAATCATCCATGTGGTTGGGTGTAAGATTATCTTGCGGCACCATGAAATAAACAATAGAGCATAAGATAAGAAAGGCTATACTTTTCATTTCATGCATTCTATATATTATTATTATTATTATTATTATTTATTTATTTTTTATTTTTAAGCTGACAAACATCAATGTAGGAAGATAATCATAACAATCCCGTTCAGTAAGTTTATTATACACATTGGTTCAGGAAATCAGGAATCATACATCATTTATTATATCAGCACAGTTTCTGTTTGAAAAGAAGCATTACTATAGTTAGGGGAGCCCAGCATTCTTGGGATTTTTGGATGACAATAACTAAACAGTGCTTTGCAAAATCAGTTTTTGACTTGTTTAGGCTTGTCAAGGGGAAATAAATGACAATAAAGCTGCCATTAAGTGGCGACAAGTCTCCATCTCTATCATGTCTCTGACAGGTTCACTTAGAAACAAAGCTAGTGACTTGATTAATCCCAATTCATGTACTTACGCACTATTATTTAATATAGTTGTTTCAGACTTCCATGTTTAATGACAAAATAACCATATAAAGCTCAAAAACGATTAAGTGGTTAAACACGTTGGGAGACATCATCTTTATGAATTGACGATTGATTCATTGAAAAAAATTTACACTTTGTTAAACTGCTGCATGATCACGCTTACATACTGATATTTGGAAAAAATGTTTCTAGCATTATGTAAACAAAAAAAAAGAGTTGTTTTTTTTTGAGCAACACTCTGTTCTAACTGCATTCTAATAGGGCTCATCACACAGTAAATGGTTTTGGGATTTTTAAATTATATATTTCATAAGCAAATTGAGTGACACCCCTAGTCATAATTGCAACAGAATTACTAGAAGAAATATCATGGTCACCATGAGGTGGCTGATGCAAGGATTTAAGTTAGTAATACATAAGCCATAATCTCCCACTTGTGTACATTATTAAATGTGATTTTTGACATATTTTTGAGTGTACTTGTCCTTTTAAAGAGAATGCAAAAGACAACTTAAGTTGCAGACTGAAGCAATTATAGTTCATTCTGAGTGTAAGGTGCTGTCAGGTAAATAAATATCATCATTTCATTAATAAATTATGTAGAAGATTAATAATTGCTAAAAGGCTTATAACACTGAATTGGAAAAATCCTTCCCCACCCAGTTTTGTACATTGGATGCATGATCTGATGCAGTCTGTGCAAATAGAAAAGATTAGATATACAGTTTGCGGTAATACTGAAAAATTTGACGCTCTCTGGCAACCCTTCCTCTTACGCTTTAAAAATGATTTAAAAAATAATAAATAAATAAACGTGTATATATGTATGCAAGTATATTGCTGACTTATTTTCCCTGCCCCTGACTTAGTTATGAATAGAGAGTGTTTTTTATTTATTTATTTTATTTTTGAAATATATTTTTTATTATTATTTTTATTATTTTATTTTCTACTGCTATATCCTTTGCGTGTTTATATATTCTCTGTATTGTTTGGCCTAATATGTGTTAATTTTATCTATCGATCTATCTATCTATCTATCTCTCTCTCTCTCTCTCTCTCTCTCTCTCTCTCTCTCTCTCTCTCTCTCTCTCTCTCTCTCTATATATATATATATATATATATATATATATATATATATATATATATATATATATATAGTTTTTTTTTTGGTTTGTCTTATTTTTTTTTATTTTTTTTAATGCATAAATATGCAATTGTATTATTTTATTCAGAGAGAAAGAAAATGTGATCAAATTGTGTTCTAACACCACATTGGAGTAGTTGATGTCTAATGATTCTATGTATCTGATGCTGTGGCTCTCTGACTAACATATTTCAATAAAAAAACTTAAAATTACGGAGGAAAAGAAGAAAATGTACAATTACAGGACACTTAAAATGTTTAAAATGTCAAAATCTTGTTTTATGTAGCATAGTTTGAGCTCTTTTTCTTTACTTTTAATATTTTTTTTGCAGGAAAATGCAGAATGAAGTTCGCCAACACATGAGAGAAAAAGGAGATGGACCCTGGTTCCAAATTCCTACACTTGATAAGGATCTCATCGACAACAGCCTCAAGTCAACCCCTGATAATTAGGAGGGTTCATGTAGACCTGTCCAAAATATTCAGGCATTATACAATGTATAATGTTATGTTATTATTAGAAATATCTTTTTCTTTGCCTCAGGCACCAATAAACTAATTATTATAAGTAAGTGACAGCTATTGTGTATTCTTTAAGTTGTTGCTATTTATCCCAAAATGGAACTTCTGTCATCACTTATTCATTTCAAACTGTTCAGTACAGATTTTTACTGCAGCATGGCAGCATATGGACTGGAAACCTACACTGTTTATTGATCTTGGATATGGAACGTTAATGAGTCCACATATGATAATTTTTTTAATGTAAATTTGTTTAATTAGTTTGCTTTTACAGCCAAGCACACAAAAATTTAATCAAAGTATAACGAAATACTTGTTTTATTGCTAAAGTTCAAAACTGTAATCAAAAAAAAAAATATTCACATTATTGAAAATAAACAAATTTCCACAAAACGTTTTTGGATAACATTTTGTTTTTCACAAAGAGTTCCCACTGGAATCAGAAGCCACCTTCCATAATACCCATAATTATAGTAATGTGCTCATTTATTGGAATAACGTTTAGTTTTGGTTCATAAACTCTTCCATGCAGTAAAGAAAATAAAACAGCTACCACATGATGTTGTCTAAAACATCAAGTTCAACATGTGTTATAAATAATTTGTGACTCATTACAGAATTGTGGGTATTTTTCAAGCATTTTCCATTAATTTTCCTTAAACTGGAATTACAGAAAATGTCTATTTTACAGTATACTCAATCTATTTTTGATATAAAAATATGCAAAATAAACAATCATTTTATTCTGTTACTAACTGTTGTTTAAATTATTGTTAAACACTTAAACCATAAGCAATTTGATACCTTTTATAATGTTTTTTTTAAACATCAATGTAAAATTCACTGAAATATCACAATAACCGAGTTGACATTTAATGAATTTACTATTGGTGTATTCTAAACATTCTGTACAAATAAAATTAAAAGAATTATAACATGCCTTTATGCCTTCCACAGTTTCCGGCAAGTGGACATGATATCACTTGGAGCAAGTCACATCCACTTATAATCAGTGCTGATTGGTCATTTAATTGCTGAGAGTTAACCAGAACAAACGCACAAGTGTATTTTTTTCTATAACAGAAATGATAAATAATATAGAAAATAGACGTTTCATGCAACTTTATTAAACTTAGTGTGAACACAAAATATGAAAATTAGATAAAATTATTTTATGAAAATGGAAGCTGTATGTGATTCAAGAGTCTTTCAAGGGTTAGCTCACCTAAAACAGAACATTCTGTCATCATTTGCTCACCCTTCACTTTCACAAACCTGTTTGACTTTCTTTTTTCTGTTGAACACAAAAGAACATATATTGAAGATAGCTGGAAACCTGTAATCATTGACTTCCACATTTGTTTTGTAGAGCAGAGCAAAGAAACTAAAGGTTGATATCAAGAGTGAGTTAGGTCTAAATTGCCAATTAATTAATTCATTTTCTTTTCGGCTTAGTCCCTTTATTAATCTGGGGTCACCACAGCGGAATGAACCGCCAACTTATCCAGCATATGTTTTACACTGCGGATGCCCTTCCAGCTGCAACCCATCTCATACACACTCATTCACAACAGATAATTTAGCCTACCCAATTCACCTGTAACACATGTCTTTGGACTGTGGGGGAAACTGGAGCACCCAGAGGAAACCCACGCGAACGCGGGGAGAACATGCAAACTCCACGCAGAAACGCCAACTGACTCAGCCGAGGTTCGAACCAGCGACCTTCTTCTTGTGAGGCGACAGCACTACTCACTGCACCACCGCGTCGCCCTAAATGGCAAATTAATTTAAATTTTTGGGTGAACTATCCCTTTAAATGGATATTTGTATACCTCAATTCTAGAATCACACATGTAGTCTGTTATTTGATACCATTGCGTAGGTTGATAAACAACTAATAAGCTTTCTGACACAAACTAAAATTAATCATACAATTTATTAATCTCATAAAAAGCTATATAAAATGTGAATTACATAAAACAAACAAACCAAATAAGCATTAAAATAGCACTACATCCAGCGTGACGCATAGGGCGCTATTGTGATTTCTAATATAAACGCATCAAACGCAGTGTGTGCAGATCTGAAAACGCCACCGTTTGACGTCAGGGTGAATAATGTCAATTACCGAATATTTCTCGAAGGGGACACCCATTGTTTTCCCACTCCTGTACACCCCCCCACCCACCTCCATCCTTGCATGTCCCAATGTTTTCGTCGTCACATCCCAGTGTCGGTCCATGAGGAATGTCGGGTCTGTGTGATTTAAAAATAGCCCGATCTCCTCTTCAGCCTGACACGCTGCTCCGCCGAGGCTGAGGCTCACAGTGGTGCGAGCAGCAGGAATGTGAAGATGGCTACAGATCTGGGAGAGCTGCTGGTCCCGTACATGCCCACCATTAGAGTACCGAGGACAGGAGACAGGGTTTTCAAGAGCGAGTGCGCTTTTTCCTACGACTCTCCTGTGAGTATCGCGTCAAATACTTCCATGCATGAGCGTTAAACAACAACTGGCGTCCCTCAAACACGTGAAAACGCTGCATTATAATGCGTAGTAGAGAGAAATGGGGATCATCGGCCACCATTCTCCTGCTAAACTTATGTGACAGCCTTCAGAATTAAATAAATAAATAACACACGGGTGTTTACATCTCACAGCCGGAGCAGGTTCGCCTCATGTAAATGGCGTTATACGAGATTCTCGTACATAATGTTAATTAGCTACATAAACACTGGAAGTCTGCTAAAACGCTGCATTACATTACACGTAATTTCTGTCATGTTTTAAAGGCGTGTCAGAGCAATAGTTTTGCATTCGACATCCTCCCATCCACATCTAGTAGCCTAGTGTGATACTTGTTGAGTGATAGTTCACCCAAACATGAACATTTTGTCGATTATTTACTTGTTTCAAACCTTTATGGGCTTTCTTCTATTAAACACAAGAATCAGATATATTTTGAAGAATGCTGGAAACCTGTAACCACTGACTTCCATAGTATTTTTTTCTAATGTAAGTCAATGGTTACACGTTTTCATCATCAAATATTGTCTTTTGTGTTTAATAGTAGAAAGAAACTCATAAAGATTTGAAACCACTTGAGGGTGAGTAAATACACATTTTTGGCCGAGCTATGTCTGTACATTATTATATATCCTTTTGTTGCTATCAAGGGACAACGACGGTTGAAGCTTGATTATTAATTGTGAAAACTGGGATTTCCTAAATGTAAATTAAAAAGCACAAGCATATCCCACACAACCTATAAAAAGAATCCAGGTCATCTTGGATTGTTGTACTCGAGCGAACAAACTCTGTCCACAAATTATGTGTAATAGCATATAATTTGGAGAGCGCTATGAACTTTTTCATAAATGTGCACAACTGTCTCTTAGCTGTAAAAGTTTTAAAGGTGACTCAGCTGTTTGGAGTTCATCATGTCAGACTAAAAGACAGGTTATTTTTACACACTATCTGTTGAAGCTCGTGTGTCACCAGGAGCAAGTGACAGGTTTTTCAGTCTGGTGGCCCCTCAACACCCTAACCAACACACATCGGCACTTTATCACAGTGTTTTGATTCAGATTCAGCTCAGAAGCGTTTGATTTATTTGCCATTTATTCATTACTATTATTTATGATTGTTTTATATTGTGTAAAAGTAATAATTAGATTATAGAATGAACAAAACTTTCTTTGACTTAGCAAAATAACTTACGATAAATAAACAAGGCATAACACACACAAGCCATATGTCGTTATATCAATATGTGAATAATCTTAATATTACATATAACAGCTATATATATATATATAACATATATGCTGCACATATAACATTGTATATAGTAATAAACACGTACATACACTTGTCAATTCTACTTACTTCTATTTTAAAAATATATATATATATTTATTATCTGTTTTTTGTCCTGTCTCTGTAATCCTGTTGCACTGTAGAAGCTCTGTCATGAAAACAAATTCCTCGTATGTGTGAACATACCTGGCAATAAAGCTCTTTCTGATTCTGATTCTGATATTATCCCAAAATGGCTGCGTATAACATTAGGAAGAAGTCACTTCCGGTCACCAGTGCTCATTCATTTGATCAAAAATATAATAAAAATGTATATTGTGAACTATATTATTATTTAAAACAATTGTTTCCATGTAAATATATTTTAAAATGTAATTTATTTCTGTTATTCAATATTGAGCTTTCAGTATCATTACTCCAGTCTTCAGCGCCATTGTAATATTTGTGCTTGCTGTTATGAATTGTTATTGTTCTTATTATTATTATCCGTTATTGTTTCATATATTGGTGGAAAATGTGATTTTACTGTTTAGCTTTTTCATGAATAGAATGTTAAAAATGAACAGGATTTATTTGAAAAAAAAAATATTTTGTAGTATGTAACATTTACTATCACTTTTAATCAATATTATGTGTTAATTGTAATTGAATGGCATTATATCACAGTTTGTACAAAAATATGAAGCAGTAAAACTGTTTTGACCACTGATGATAATCATAATTGCGTTTTAAGCAGCAAATCAGCATACTGGAATGATTTCTGAAGAATCACAGACTGGTGCAATGCCTGTTGAAGCACAGGAATAAATCAATGTAAAATCTATTCACATATTAAATAAATTAATGCTTTGTGAGCAGAAGAGTCTTCGGTAAAGCTTCATAATAGCTACACACTGAATCATTTTTTAAGCATTAGCATACAGTGAATTCATTATTTGTTAAGCATTAACTCTACATTTATAAATGTTAATAAGCAGTTTATAACCGCAGCTACAAATGCTGTATTCTTGACTTATAAGCACACATGTAATGTTCTTAATAATTGGACTTTCATAATTTGTGACTGATTGATTTTTCATTACTAAATTAAGTATTGCATTATTTACAAACCAGTTGTATTTAAGAGTAGTTGGTGTTTTTTAAAGATCTGTCAGAATAAGTTAGTAAAGTTTTAATAAACTATTGAAATCAATGTTTATATATCTTATTATTCAGGCATACAGTAATGGTGGGAACACTTTACATTAAGGTTCATTAGTTAATGCATTTACTAACATGAACTAATCATGAACAACACTTGCACAGCATTTATTAATCATAGTTGAACATTTACTAATGCATTATAAAAAGTCCATGCTTGTTAAAATTAGTTAATGTAGCGTGAGTTAACATGAACTAACAATGAACAACTGTATTTTTATTAACTAACGTTAACTAACATGAACAAATACTGTAGTAAATGTATTGTTAATTTTTTGTTCATGTAAGTAAATGCAGTAATTAACATTAACTAATGAACCTTATTGTAAAGTGTGACTGTAATGGTTACTATGTATGTTAATAAATGCTTTATTAACTGAACTTCATCCAGTTTTGTGACTTAATCTAAAGTGAGGATTATTTATGCTTCGTAAATCACTTAAAATGACAATTAAAATCTCAGTATCAAATGAACAATAAATGTTTGCAATCTTATCTAAAAAGCAAAATGACTGTAGAGTTTAAACATTGCTGAATAACAGGAGTGTCAAAATACAACATAAAAGTAGATAAAAAACAACCAAATAATAGTTTAACAATATAATATTCAATGTTATTAAGCGGTTTAAACTCTACAGTAATTTTATTTCACATAAGGTTGCAAAGATTTAATGTTCAGTTGATACAGTTTCATTTGTGTATCTTCAAATGAACAAAATGAATAAAGTCACTTATTTTCTTTTATCCTGTTTAAAATTTAACTGAGCCTTTGATTGTCATTTATATGGGATCTGTAAAGCATAAATAGTCCTCACTTTAGATTAAGTCACAAAACTGGATGAAGTTGAGTTAATAAATCATTTATTAACACTCAAATGAACTATTACTATGCCTGAATAATGAGAAATATGAATGTTAGTTTGAATATTATATTAATCATTTACTTACGCATTCTGAACGATCTTAAATAACTGGTTTATAAATAATGCAATGCTTAATTTAGTAATGAAAAATTAATTATTAACAAAGTATGAAAACACAATTATTAGGCACATTACATATGTGCTTTTAAGTCAAGAATAGAGCGTTTGTAGCTGCAGTTATAAACTGGTTATTAACGTTTTTTTAATGTAGAGATATAATAATGAATATTATAAATGGTTCATAATGTTATTATAAAGTGTTGCAGAGTCTTCTTTCAGAAACAGTTAACCTATCTCGATGTAGGTAGTGTAAACCTGATGAAATGTTATTATCATGTCCAACAACAGAGTTGGAGAACTTTCAGAAGCTGTTGCAATAGTAATTTGAAGGCATACTTCACCCAAAACTGACAATTGTTTCATCATTTACTCAGCATTAACTTATCAAAACCTGTTTGAGGTTAAACACAAAACAAGATATTTATATAAAAAAAAAAATCTGGAAACCAGAAAATCGTTGACTTCTGTAGAATGTTTTTGCTGAAATTTTCATTTTTGGTTGAACTAACCCTTTAAATCTTTAAGTAAAAGGCACAGGTGTTTGGACTGAACACATCTGTCTTTTTTTAATAATGCATAATTGTATGTTAATGTCCATATTTTGTATTTCGAATACAGATCAGATACAGTTGAAGTCAGAATTATTAGCCCCCCCCTGTTTATTTTCCCCCCAATTTCTGTTTAATGGAGAGATTTTTTTTAACACATCTCTAAACATAATAGTTTTAATAACTCATTTCTAATAACTGATTTATTTTATCTTTGCCATGATGACAGTAAATAATATTTGACTAGATATTTTTCAAGACACTTTTATACAGCTTAAAGTGACATTTAAAGGCTTAACGAGGTTAATTAGGTTAACTAGGCAGGTTAGGAAAATTGAAAGGCTATTGAAAAATATAGATAGCTTAAAGGGACTAATAATTTTGACCTTAAAATGGCTTTTTAAAAACTTTAAAACCCCTTTTATTCTAGCCGAAATAAAACACATAAGACTTTCTCCAGAAGAAAAAATATTATCAGACATACTATGAAAATTTCCTTGCTCTGTTAAACATCATTTGGGAATATATTTAAAAAAGAAAAAAAAATTCAAAGGGGGGCTAATAATCGTGACTTCAACTGTACATGACAGCAAATTTCAGTGCAAACTGTGAAAAGTATGAAGGTGTTTTGCTCTTTGAAGTTTTGTCCTATAACAGCAGTTACATATTTATAAAGTATGTCTTGTAAATGTAACTAAATAAAAAAACCAATTGGCCACAATTGACAACTTTATTCTGGTTTCATTATTTCTTTAGGAATCAGAAGGAGGACTGTATGTGTGTATGAACTCATTCCTGGGTTTTGGAAGAGAACACGTGGAGAGACATTACCGTAAAACTGGACAGAGTGTGTACATGCACTTAAAGCGACATGTGAAAGAGGTAAGAACATCAACATATGCACTCAGAAAGGAAGTTTACACTCAAGCAAAAGTGGGAAAGTGACATTTAATGTTCTTTGATTTAATATAGATCAATTCTTGATGAAGAACTTGCATTGCGCTTTCCGTTTACTGGAATTTTGACTCACATTGTTGCTATGCATAATTCAGTGCATGCATAATGTTCATTACTGATAACAACAAAACTGGAAACAGGAATATAAATAAAAAATTTGATCTTGCTGATGTTTTTTTCAGAACAAGCCAGAGTCTTGTTAGGTCAAAGTTGAAACTGTGTGAAGTAGATTTAAATATGTTGAGCTAAAACAGATCTACAAAACTAAATTTACATTCCGAGCGTAAAGCATTTTAAAATTGCTGTAGCGATAATGTTATTGATTTGATTTGATTTATTTGACATGGACATTTACACTGTACAATTGCACTGGACATCCATATGTATTTGAAAACATATACAAACAAGTGCAAACTAAAAAAAAAAAAAGTACTTGGGGCTAATGATTATTTTGATTATCAAAAATTATTTCCTTATTCAGATTTTTATTAGATATGAATATATTATTAATATAAGTAATATATAAATACATTATTATAAAAATATGTAAAAATACACTTGTCTGAGTAGACTCTGTGATTAAACACTGTTTAAAATGTGGTTGAGATTGAACTTGTTTCTATTATTATTTGAAAGTCATTAGAGTATAAATCAACCTATTAAAAAAAGCACAGACAGAATTTTAAACAGCTGTGTTAAATAGGAGGAACACACATTTACTGAATTTATTATATTTATATTGCATTAATATTTTCATTTGGCCTAATTCAGTTACATGCATCACATTTACAATTTCAAACTTGCATTTACTATCAAAAAATACAGCAAATAAAAACATTTACTGTCACAAACTTAAATATGCTGCATTCTCTACTGTTCACCCCTCCCCCCCCATGCTCAGTGCTTATATGAAAAGTCATTGTAGGTTATTTTTTATTTAGGGAATTATTGATTAGCTGTTGCTGCCTTAAAGGGATAGTTCATCCAAAAATGAAAATTTCTTGTTAATTTACTCATCCACGGGTCATCCAAGATGTAAGTGACTTTTTTCTTCAGTAGAACATTAAAGAAGATTTTAAGCTGAATCTGTACCCTCCCTGCACAGGGAGAACATGCAAACTCCGCACAGAAACGTTAGCTGGTTTGGTAAAGACTGGAACCAGAGACATTCTTGCTGTGAGACAACAGTGCTAAGCACTAGGCCACTGTGCCACCCATCTAGGAAGGAGGAGTAGAGGTGGAAAGCGGGATTCTTCAAAACGATGATAGCGGTGATACGTAACCTAGGGTGTGTATAGTGTGTATAGTAACTTAGGAATCGTCTGTTGTAAATTGGATAATGCGGGTCCAGCCGCAAGCAATCATAAGCATTTGATCCTCTCCAAATTAGTTTATGAATAAACTTTACTTAGATAAAAAAAAAACAAATGACTCCAAATCGATAACCATGGCTCCTGATGACACACTGAGGGCTTGTAAGACAAAATGATTGGTCTATGTAAGAAATTGAACATTATTTACAATATTATTAGCTTTAATAAACAAACAGTTCTCGGCGCGTATGTGAATAGTCTGTTGTAGTCTTATCGCTTTAATGATGAAAGCCGAGGCTGTGCGATTTATTCAGCAGGTTTTAATCTAAAAAACTATAACCCTTCATGGCCATTATATAAATCACCAAGGACCATGGATTCTTCTAAAAAGCTTCTATAATGTTCTACTGAAGAAAAAAAAGTCTTGGATGAACTGTGGGTGATTAAATTAACAGAAAATTATAATTCTGTAGATTGTTGAAATCACTTCCTTTAGATTTTTTCCCCACACTTCTTTCATGAACTTTTTATTTCACACTACGTTCCCAAACTTCCAAAAATGCTGACAAATTCAATTTTGCTGACTGGGGGTGACTTTTAGATTTCAAAAGCAGCTAAGAGTATTGAAGTGGCCTGAGAGTGGGGTGTAATGTTAAGGTGTGAGCTGCGGCAGAAGATTTATATGGTGAAAATGCTTGTTGTGTAAGACCGGGATGCTGTTTAAAGTCCAGCACAGTTCAATTTTATATAAATGCATTTAGATATCACTCTTTATAATGATATTTCAAAGGTATTTTTACCTGCATCTTTCTTGAGTTTTAAAGATAAGGCATATGCGTGTACCTACCTACTAAATTGCATTAAAATAAAGAAATATGTGGTTATGGGGCCATTACAGTACATTTTTTTCTGTGGTTTTTACAAATGGAGGGAAATGTAAGATTTTTTAAAACATTTTGATAGTATTTATAAAACATGTTTATTATTAGGGCTGTACAATCATTCACAATAGTCACATCACAGGATATGCAATGTTGAGTCTGAATTATAGTTTATACTTTGGATGTGATTTTGAGGCCTGTGACAGTATTATGATTTTAAAAGCCTTTAGGCTTCAGAAATTGTACCATTTGTAACTATAATAATGATTAATTTTGTTGAATTAATTTTATTTTTATTATTCAGTTACTGTACCTGAATACTGTTAGTCTCTGAAAAGTGACAAAACACTCTTTATTTATTTATTAATAAATCACTTTATTTTAATTGTATATTTAGGATTGTTTTATATTGTGTAAAAGAAAAATGTATTTTTTTATAGAATGAACAAAACTTTCTTTGACTTAATATACATATTATTGATTATTATATTATTATTGTATTTATATATGCTTGTAGATTGTTTATTTGATTTTATGCAGATGCACTCCCCTACAGAATCATCATTATTAATCTAAAATGATTAATTCTTTCCAAATTGAGATATTTAAGTCATCTGGTAAAATTGTATTTACATCGCAATTATATCGCATAATAACAAAATATCGCAACGTTATAATTTTCATGCAGCCCTATTTATTATACACAAATAAGCAAAGCGTCTACTTTAATCTTCTGAATAACTTTTGTTGAAATAAAATATGGGTGACATAATATTTCATCATTACTGAGTGAATCAGATATGATCATGTGATAAAAATTAAACAACATGCTTATTCTGACTTGTACATAATTATATTTATAAAAGAATAAGATATCATAACATATTTAGTGACATTATTGTGTGCAAACCCCATTGGTTTGAAAGATACTAATGTTTTAAACTTAGTCAAAGATTGAAACTTAACACAGAAGGCTCTATCATACACATGTTTGGTGTGATTTGTTGCTAATTTAAGAGCAGCGCAGACCCCTTCTTTCCTTATTTTCACGTTTTTCACTACATTGTTTAAATAGCAAATCCATATGTACCACTTTGTGGACTCATGGGTGTGTTAAAAGAGGTGTGTTAAGGTGCATTGTTGGCACGTTGCTATTTTGAACTGAAATAGCACCATTGACCAACTAAAAGCTGGTCTAAAGTCCAGCGCAGAATGCGTTAGTTATGCCCCTATGTGGGTTCAAACGCTCACACTTTGCTTAATACACACAGGATGTACAGCAGTACACAAATATCTTTACATATGAAAAAAATTAAAGGATTAAACGGTTACAAAAATGAATATTTTCTACATAAATCTAAAAACCACTACCTCCATGCCTTATTCATGCCTTTTTCATGCCTTTTTTTCAGTTGATTCCTGACAATTTGCATTTTTATAATGTTATCATTATTAGCCATATTATTTATTATATGCATATTTATATTAGTTTGAATAAAAACAAGTTTAGATTTGTCTATCTGTGGGGTTTTGGAGATGTATGTGTCTATATAGGGCATAAGAACAGGACGTGTGTTTGGATATAACTCAGTTTTTTGACCACATTTCGTTATTATTGTTGATTTATTTGTTTGCTGGAAATTAGAACTGAATTTTGAAATAGTTTTGAAACAAATATTTGCACTTTACAAACAAAATAAATATGTAGGCTAATGAATGTCTTCAGTGGAGTGTGTACAACACCGTTTCCTTATCCATGAAAGTAAATGAGTAAAGAATAAAAGTAGAAAGAAAGAAAAAGTAAAGAGGGTGATTGGAGGAGGGTTGTTCTTTATCCTCTCGCTGCAGATGGTTTGTTTAACAGTTTTTTCGCTAGTGAAGCATTTAGTTTGTCCACTTACAAAGTCCGCCATGTAAATAGCAAATGGCGTGACAACTGACTCTTAAAGGAAATGGGAGACTTTGATTGGTTAAATGCACATTATTCTCAAAACACTCCTATAACTCATTGAGAGAATAAGCACAACCCTGTTAGACCATGCGCTGAAGCACAGAGCGTATTTTTCCCATCCTTAAATTAGCAAAAGTGGATTCGAACACGCCCTTAATGCTTTAGCGCCATGCGCTTTAGACTCTGCACCTAGATCATTAAAATACAACCCGAAGTCTTTTAAGGTCATCAAAATATTTTTGTTCTAAATATGCCAGACCAGACTTTTATTTTTTCTTTTGGAAAAAACTGTTACAACTATAATATTTTAGTGGATGTCTTTTGAAAAATCACAAAAAAATTATTATGATGACTTTTTGCTGTGCAAAAATAAATTATACAAGACTTTATAAGACTTTAGAATTTATCATTCTAATGCAATAAAGAAGCTAAAGCCGTTTTTACACTTTTGTTGTTTTGATGCTTAAATGACCTATTTTATCTTTGGCCAAATTATATGGTAAATAAAAACATGGAACACACACACACACACACACACACACACACACACACACACACACACACACAAACACACAAACACGCACGCACGCACACACACACACGCACACACACGCACACACACACACACACACACACACACACACAAATTTAAAACAGTTTTGATTTGGTTTGCCATTAGTTATGTGCTTAATTCAATATTAATTAATTTGAAATCATCATACGGTTATTTGCATGTCTGGATCTGCAGAAACAGCTGGCCCTGTTCTTCTCTTTGTGTTCTACTTGGGGTTACATGAGTGTGTCAGCATTACCCATTTTGTACTACATAGGAACGTTTTAAGGGTTGCATGTCACTTTATTACCCATGCTGTTTCTTGATGTTAATTACAGAAAGCCACAGGTGCTGCAGGGGGTGCCATACCAAGAAGGAGGAATGGAAAAGTATTTTTAGGTAAGTCTGTTTTAAAGTAAAACACCTAACACGGTCCATTTGGAAGTCTCAGATTTGTATGTTTAGCGGCCTCAGTCATTAATGTTCGGGGCTAAATTTATCTAATTTATTTGTATACGCAGTTAGTAACCATTCTAAATCTAAAGTGCCACATGCTTGCCCTGGCCTAATCTTCTGCTATGGAGGGTTGGTTTACAGTGGCTGACTGTGCCTGTCAGCTGCTGTGCCCTATCAAGCCCTCATGCTGACACACTTCTGCCATTGGTGGTGTGACGTAGCAGGTGGGGGAACTGACGGCCTCGGATTTTTATGCGTCCAATCAATATAAACGCCTCCTTTCTTTGTTTGAGGACGATACGTCAGAGCAGATGCCAGTCATTTTGCGAACCCACAATGCTTTGCCAATTGTGTCATTTAGACAACTCTGTCTGAAGGATAGTATGTCTGCCCTGTTAGCTGTGGCTTGGAGCACAAACAAATGTGATTGGATGTTTACGCCACGCAGTCATTTAATAAAACAAACAATGTTTCACACCAAATGGATAGTTAACTAAAAAAAGGAAATTTATAATTGAGGCTGCACAACAACGAAAAAATTTAGTCTGTCTGCGATTATATATTGTGATATGAATTTATTGGCGTAAATAGCTCTATTTGGAAAGACTTAATTCATTTGGATTGATTGGCGTGATTCTGTAGCAGGGGATTGAATCATGCAGGAATCATAATAAACAAACTGCAAGCAAAGATAAATGCAAACTAAGGGTTTCTGGGGAGTCGAACAGTATTCAAGTACAGAAATCAAACAATTATATGTAAAATAATTCAGTTTCCATTGTATAAATAACCAATTATTCATGAATGAAAGTTACAAATAGTATTTTTGTACCTAAATACTTTTATCTTTCTTAAAATGCTCACATAGTCACAGGCCTCAAAACCACACCACATGCACATGATTAATATTTACTCTATTATGGTTAAACTCTGCTGTCAGCCCATACACCTCATGCACTCTGAACTGTGGTGCTGATCAATTTTTTTAATATAAATTTTTTTATATATTTGAAGTGTGCGAATTATACTTTGACTATAAGGAGGGTCAGCTTTTTTCGATATTGTTAGTTTGTGTTATACGTATATATGCTTCAGTGAACCTACTTCATATATTTAATTCAGTTACATCTCCTTGTATAATCAAACTTATCAAAGTTTCAGTGTTTTGAGAAAAAAAATAGTGGATTCTGTCCAACATTAACTTTTAATATGCTATTTCAACTGAAATGTTGAAATATTTTTGGATAATAAACGAACTGTGACAAGTTTGCATTTCTGTAAGTAAATGGTTGACCATGAAAGATTGCGCTTTTTGTTTGAATGTTTTACTGTCTTTTTAAATCCAAACCTTGAGTGTAAATTTTATTTATTTTAAGGCTTTAAACACTGTTAAATATTAAAAGAAAAGTGGTTTGTGGACATTTACATGTCCACTGCAGGCTAGATCTGCCTGTAATTTACACCCCTCAGGCCATCCAAGATGTGGGGGACTTTTTTTTCTTCAGCTGAACATTGAAGATGGTTTTTAATTGAAACTTTGGTTCTTGGTGATGGTGATTGTTCATTATAATGTTTCTGGCTTTTACACATTTTCTATACATGTAAAGTACCATTTTAATTCTAGATGATCGGAGAGGTCAGACAAGAGCCACTTGTGATTTTAAGACTTATTAGGGATTATTTCACAGTATTTACTGTATTTAGCAGTAAGCTAATAAAATAATTTCTAATGAAACTGTTATCAAGCCAGTAAAATGTTACGTAAGTGTGATTAAACATTTAATTTCGAATACTTCACAAATGCATGTTATATTGTGCAAAATTTGAACAAAACCACAGATATTTGTGTTGTGTTTATTTTTGTGATGTCCTTTTAATATAGTCGCATATGGGCTTGTTATTTAGGCTTAGTTCATAAATTGATCAAGGTTGTGTTGTAATAAGAGTGATCAGATGTGGGTAGGGATATTTTGGTATTAAATATTTGGATTTATTTAGGTTTTGTCATGGATTTGTTGTTCTTTTCTTTAAAATAAGTTGAGGATCGTACTGTAGTAGTAACTGTCACGTGGATCTCTGTTTCGTTTATTATTCATGCAATAATAAGAGTTTGTTTGTTCCTCTTTCACTCAATTCTTCTTCTGTCTGGTTGTTTTGTATTGTGTAAAAAAAAAAAACAAGGTTACCTGTGGTACAAGACAGATTTCAGATTTACAGATTTCTAACATTTGATAAATAAAAGGTAATGTTATTGCTAATAATGCTCAGTTTATTGCACAGGCTGATTATTTCATGTCATAAGACCTCTGTCCATTATCAGGAGCCACACTAATTAATGTTGTTTTACGATTATATGTTTTTTGATTCTCAAAGTGCTGTTTGGTGTGAGTAGTTATTTGATGAACTATTTTCAAATGATGAGGCAACAGCATTAATAGTTGGGATTTTTATATTTGTTTATTTAAATGTAGAAGTCTAGTGGGGGAAAATATGTTTTATATAAAGGTGCAATCATGTGGAACAAATTACCAAAATCGATCAAGGAAATAAAAGACTTGAGGTTCAAAAAAGCGATCAAAAGATGTTGTTTGATTAAGATAGTTAGTTTGCATGGTGGATGATGATGGGTTGTTGTATGTTATTGTATTGTGAATAATTTTGTTCCTGTTTTAAAATGTGGAGGTAACTGAATGCAGCCTTACTTTGTTTTTTTATAGCAAGGACCAAAATGGAAACAAGCCCAGGCCATTATTGTGGTTTTTATCCTCAACGGTTTTATTTCAAAATGTATGGGATACTTGCATTTTTGTACAGTTTGTCCAAAATCTGCCAAATAAAAATTCAATTCAATTCAAGGAAATTTTAAGAATCACCAATGACCTCATTTTTTTGGCTACAAATCTTCTTTAATGTTCTACTAAAGAAAAACAGTTGCTAAACTAACTTGTCATGACATCTGTATAATGCTGCTCTCTGGTGATTTGAAGTGCTTTTTTAAATTCCTATTTGTAAGTCACTTTGAATAAAAGTATCTGGCAAATGTAAATTGTACATTCTTGAATGGCCTGAAAGTGAGTAAAGGCCGGTTTATACTTCTACGTCGAGTGATTGTCGTGGCCCACAGCACCTGCCTTGCGCATCGCCATGCATTTATACTTCTGCATGCTGTTTGCGTGCCTTGCGGGTGTTTTGTTTTTTTCTGAACGCTCCCTTAATGTAAAAGTAGCTGAAACTCGCTCATCCAGAGGCAGAATCGGTGGACGTGCCACAACTTTAATCATAAGGTCAACACAAAACATCTTGAGCTCCTTCACGGCACTCACCACTTGTAAACACTCACTCTGTTGGGCTCACGGCTATCAGCACCGCCCACACTCATTACAGCTACCAAGCCGACCAATCACAGAGCTATATCTTCTTTTGTGTTCATTCATTTTCTTTTCGGCTTGGTCCCTTAATTAATCTGGGGTTGCCAACTTATCGAGCATATGTTTTACACAGCAGATGCCCTTCCAGCCGCAACCCATAACTAGGAAACACCCATACACACACACACACACACTCATACATTACGGTCAATTTTAGCATACCCATACGTGTGCGCTTGACGCAGAAGTATAAATCAGCCTTAACACTGCAACTTTTTACACACTGTAAAAAGCTATTGGTTGACTTCACTTAAAAAGGGGAGTAAATCAGTTTCTTTAAAATTAAGTATGTGCAAAATTTAAAAAGTAAGTTCAGTCATCTTAAATTTCATCAAAAAATTTAAATGCCAAACAAGTTTGATAATTTTTATTCTGCAGAGTATATGTTGAAGAAAGCTGGAAATCTGTAACCCATTGACTCATAGCATTTGTTTTTCCTACTATGGAAGACAATGATTGCAGGTTTTCAGCTTTCTTATCTTCTTTTGTGTTCAACTCAATAATGAAACTCAAAGAGGTTTGGAAGCACTTAAGGGTGATTAAATAGTGAGTAAATTTTCACTTTTGAGTAAACTATCCCTTTAACAGTTCCAGTTACAAAAGGTTTGCTCACCTTTTTTTAAACTAAAGTATCTAATGGCTTAGTGAAACAGTAAACTGACTACTACAAGCCTTAGTAAATTTGCATGACTAATTTCAGTACTCTTCTCCTATAAATCTTTTGTGTCTGAAAGGCAAACCCAAATTCATTGGTCAGCTGCAAAAAAAAAAAAAAAAAAACAGTCCACACCTTTTAATTCCGATTTTGTTTACTGCATGTCATCAGGAAATCCTGATAGATGTTTTTAAAAGGCAAAAGAGGGATATGCAAAGTTTTTTCGATTGTGTACTTTAGTGCAATATCATTATAGGTTTCTTAATACTTTTTTTGAACATTCTAAGCATTTGTTGTGAGTGCAGTTATCTCATCAGCTCCATATTACAAATAACTCTCTCTGCTTCCTTTCTTGAAGATTTAGAGCTTAACCGTGATTTTAACGGGGATGATTATGAGTATGAAGATGAAGCCAAGCTTGTCATATTTCCAGACCACTATGAGATCCCTTTACCAAATATTGAGGAGTTGCCCGCACTGGTTAGTGAAAGTGTGTGCTCATGCACCATTTGTGCCCTGCATGCCAAAGGCCTGATCTGCCATTTCAGTTTCAGCACTTGCTTGTCATTACATTTTATTCTGTCAACAGATGACCTTATACTTTATGTGCTCACTGTTCATCTTTCTCATTGTGTGCAGTGATGTCATGTTGTGTTGCAGTAATTTGAGTTTTTTTTTTACGCTCACTTCTAATGTGTTATACACTAGTAAAACAGTTTTAATTTCAAAATAAGTTTATTTCCAATTAGATTTGAATTACTGTAAGTAATATAGTTTAAAGGAAAATCGTCAGTTATATCTGGCTGTTTATACAGCTTGTGTTGTATTCTGAGAAATTCATTCATTTTCTTTTCAGCTTAGTCCCTTTATTAATCTGGGGTCGCCAATTTATCCAGCATATGTTTTACCCATCACTGGGAAACATCCACACACATTACAGTCAATTACAACATACCCAATTCACCTTTAGCACATGTCTTTGGACTTGTGGGCGAAACTGGAGTACCCGGAGGAAACCCATGCGAACATGCAAACAAACAGAAATGCCGACTGACCCAGCCGAGGCTCGAACCAGCAACCTTCTTGCTGTGAGGCGAACATGCTACCTACTGCGCCACTGCGTTGCCATTCTAATAAATGTTTTTGAAAATATTAAGAGCAATATGAGCTTTTTTTTTGTAAAGATGGAATTTTGTAATGATTTCTAGAGAGTAAAGTGGTTAATAGCTGACATAATACAGATTTATGACATTTCTTAAATTATTACATATTACAAAATTAAACAAATTAAACAAATAATTGTAGAATGTAAATTGAAATACACACTACAATTTGAGAAGATTATAATTTTCTCAAAATTACAAAAGTGGCTAATAGCTCACATAAAACACATATATTTATTATAATTGATTGAATATTACAAAATGCAAAGTTATAGAATGTTTACTTATAATACACACTACAGTTTAAAAGGTTTTTTGAAAAATTGTGAATTTCTCAAAATATATAGCACTTTAAAAGTCCATATGATTCCTTTTACATTAAAAATGTATACTCTTTATTCAGCAAGGATTCATTAAATTGATCAAAAATGCAAAAATATGTAACAATTTTCTATTGTCTACCAAGTGTTTTTTTTCCACAATGATTCCATAAACAATATATGTGATTGATATAAATTATTCAAATATAATTGTAATTGTTTTCAACATTAATAATAGAATATGTTTTTTGACAATCAGATCAGCATATTGCAACAATTTCTGAATAAATATTTGGGATTTAATCCCCACTAATAACTGCTGAAAATTCCCCTTTGCCATGCAGGAATACATTTATTTTTTAAATATATTGCAGTACAAAATTGTCTACGATATTACTTCTTTAATGTATTTATGCTGTACAACTTTACTCATTCCAATAACATACCCAGTATCACACAAATACGTATTTTTGTTTTTGTAGACACTTGTAGTTGCATGGAGTGCATACTTACTTCTGCTTCTTTAGTATATATTACTTAGAAAATAGTCAGATTATCTATTTTCTATTATCTAACAGATTGTCTATTCGGCTGAATCCTGAATCCTGTCTTGTAAACGTAACTGCAAATGTCTTGTTAATGTAGTTACAGTTGCAATCAGAATTATTTAAACCCCTTTTGAATTTTTTTCTTTTTTAAATATGTCCCAAATTATGCTTATAACTTGGAAATTTTCACAGTATGTCTGATAATATTTTTTCTTCTGGAGAAAGTCTTATTTGTTTTATTTCAGCTAGAATAAAAGCAGTTTTTAATTTTTTAAAAACAATTTTAAGGTCAAAATTATTAGCCTCTTTAAGCTATATTTGTTTTCAATAGTCTACAAAACAAACCATCATTATACAATAGCTTACCTAATTACCATAACCTGCCTAGTTAACCTAATTAACCTAGTTAAGCCTTTAAATGTCACTTTAAGCTATATAGAAGTGTCTTGAAAAATATCTAGTCAAATATTATTTACTGTCATCATGGCGAAGATAAAATAAATCAGTTATTAGAAATGAGTTATTAAAACTTATGATTGGAAATGTGTTGAAAAAAATCTTATCTCAGTTAAACGGAAATTGGGGAAAAAATAAACAGGGGGGCTAATAATTTTAAGGGGGGTAATAATTCTGATTGCAACTGTAACTACATCACTCATAAAGCTGCAATATCACATTAAACAATGGAACAGCTGTAATATAATGTTCACATGTTCTTTAACTTTCAGGTGACAATAGCATGTGACGCCGTCCTCAACGCTCCATCTCCATACAAAAAGCAGGAATCAGATTCATGGGAAGAGGAGATCCAAGTTTCTAGACATGCTAGAAGTCTCAGACAGCAGGATAATGGAGTTCGAATTCCTCCCAGGTTGGTCACATGGGAACTCATATGGAGTCATATGGACTAACGCTTTAGAGTCGAGACTGCTGGTGCTTTCTCCAGGTCATGCTTAAATCTGATATGTCTACTCTTCTCGCCAAGTGGAATAATATCAAAACAAGCCATTGATGTTTGATGAAGTGCTGGAACTTATTAATACACACAGGAAAATGCCTTGACGTCTATGAGGCAATGTGCGCTGTTTGTCATCTACATAAAAGATTATTATAGATTTAAACCAAAATCCCAGCAGGGATTATTATTTTTTGGATTATTATTGGTCTGATTGGATATTGTATAATCTGCATGTCTTACTGTTGAACTTTAAAAAAAAAAGAACTTCAATCTATTAAACTATTGAGAAAGTCTATTTTGATGCCATACAATGTCTTTTTTAATGGTTATGTTAGACAAGTTTCAAGACCTTTTTTTGAAAGTCACAGTCTTATCTAGACTGTTTAGTCTTGGTATCAGACTTGGAGAACTCAATATTTTAAGATCAATCAAGACCACAGCTTCAGGCATATTAATGAACTGCAAAAGATGGTGATTTAATAGATCATATTTCGCGATTTAATGGTTTTTAACCTACATTAATAAATTAATTAAAATTACTTTAAATTGCAATACATTAACTTACATTAATAATACATTTAATCTTATTTTTATATGACAAAATGTAATCAAATTAAGAGATATCACAAAAACAAGATTCACAAATATGTACACAATTGCAAAAGTTAGACATCCTATTAAACAGTTTTGGCATTTTGCCATAGTTCCTAACAAACCCAAAGCAAAAATGTTGGGCATTTCTGATCCATATGCAAATCTGAACAAATCTGTTCAAATAAATAATTCTATGACTCACATATTAGCTACTGCTCTACTAGGACAAAAAAAACCTTAAACTTGTCATAGCGTTTATATACTTCAACTCTCGTTTATATGAAGTTCTTCTTTAATTCTCATGTGTAAGTTGCTTTAGATAAAAGCATCTGCTCTATAAGTACATGTAAATGGTGACAATGTTGTCAAAATTGTCAAGCGTTTTTCAGTGTCTCATACATATACTGATATAGATGCTGATATCTAAAGAGCTGAGTGTCTAAAATAATGATATATAAAAAAAATATTACAGATTAATAACGCTTAGCAATCAGTTAGCGGGATTTATTAGATGAACACTTGGGTAACTTTATAATAACAGTACACTATTAATCATTTATTAAGCATAAGCAAATTGTTAATTAACCATTTGTAAAGCATTAATAATAGACATAAGTAAGCAGTTCATAACTACAGCTACAAATGCTGTGTTCTTGACTCACAAGCCCATGCATAACTTTGTTAATGACTCCTTTTTCATTACTAAATTAAGTATTGCATTATTTATTTAGTTTGTGGTTTTAGTTTGTGTAAAGATCATTTAGAATGAGTAAGTAAATTATTAATAAACTATTGAAATTAACATTTATATATCTTATTTTTTAACTATATAGTAATAGTTACTACAGTGGCTTTATTAAAAGCTTTATTAACACAACTTCATGCAGTTTTGTGACCTAATCTAAAGTGAGGACGATTCATGCTTTATAAATAGACTTTTTTTTTGTAATATTGTTTGTTTTAATAAAATAGGTCAACTTTTTTCATTCACATCAATCCGTTTTTAGCCCTAGTTAATAAAAAAAGTAAAGGGGAGCACATTTCTTTTATCACGAGGTAAAACAAACTAAAAATAGCAGCCAGTTGATTGGTCCTGCCAATTTATTTGTTGATGTGTTTACTCATAATCAGAAATGGTCTCTGTCTGCACAAACAGAATATAGCATGTAGTCAGTGGATTATAAAGTAACATAGCCTCACCTGCATCCCCTGAACTGAAATATAAGGTGTTTCTGTCCTGTCTGTCTATGTCTTCAATATGCTTTATGTCCTATTAGCGGCTGGAAGTGTGCCAAGTGTGAAATGAGAGAGAACCTGTGGCTAAACCTGACGGATGGCTCTGTCCTCTGTGGGAAATGGTTCTTTGATGGGAGCGGAGGGAACGGACATGCCCTTGAGCACTACAGAGAAAGCAACTTCCCCCTGGCAGTTAAACTCGACACAATCACCCCAGATGGAGCAGGTAACCATCTCTCTATGTCTGTTTTTTTTTTTTCAATATGTTGACCTACATATAACACACACGCACACACACATACACTCACCTGTCACTTTATTAGGTACACCTTACTAGTACTGGGTTGGTCCCCTTTTGCTTTCAGAACTGCTTTAATCCCACAGATTCAACAAGGTACTGGAAATATTCCTCAGAGATTTTGGTCTATATTGACATGGTAGCATCACACAGTTGCTGCAGATTTGTCGGCTGCACATCCATGATGCGAATCTCCACCACATCCCAAAGGTGCTCTATTGGACTGAGATCTTGTGACTGTGGAGGCCATTTGAGTACAGTGAACTCATTGTCGTGTTCAAGAATACAGTTTGGGATGATTCACGCTTTATGAAATGTGTTATCATTCTGTAAGTAGCCATCAGAAGATGGGTACACTGTGGTCATAAAGGAATGGACATGGTCAGCAACAATACTCATGTAGACTGTGGCATTGACATAATGCTCAATTGGTACTAATGGGCCCAAAGTGTGGCAAGAAAATTTCGCCGCCGTGTTGTGTGTTCAGTGATGCTCTTCTGCAAACCCTGGTTGTGACAAGTGGTTATTTGAGTTACTGTTGCTTTTTTATCAGCTCAAACCAGTCTGGCCATTCTCGTCTGACCTCTGTCATCAACAAAGAATTTGCACCTACACAACTGCCGCTCACTGGATATTTTCTCTTTTTCCAACTATTCTCTGTAAACCCTAGAGATGGCTGTTCTTGAAAATCCCAGTAGATCAGATCCCAGTAGATCAGAAAATATATAGACCAGCCCGTCTGGCACTAACAACCATGCCATGTTCAAGTCACTTAAATCACCTTTCTTCCTCATTCTGGTTCTTGGTTTGAACTGCAGCAGATCGTCTTGACCATGTGTTACGTTTCAAAGATGTTTTAGTGGAATGCTGTAACATTTAAGTGAGACAGGTGTAATGTGTGCGACAGATCAAGGATGAGGCAAGAATCAATTCTCTATTTACGCTTTTTACTCAATAGTTGAAAATTATGTAACAGTAATGGGAGAGGAAAAAGAAAGAAAGAAACATTTATAATTATCTTTAAACAAAAACAACGAGTGTAAGCCAAATCAAAGAAATTAACAAAACAAAACAATCCTTAAAACTAAAGTCTAAACTAGGCGTCAAAAATAAATACAAATAAACACCGAAATCTTCAGTGTATACGACACCCGAACTAAACTATTTAAAGCTACAAAACTCAAAATACACAACTGGCAAAACACTCAAACTAATCTAACAAAACATCAATCTAAACTAAAACAAACCGGATAAAACGGTCAAAGCTTAGTTTAGACAACCATCACATTATGTTACTTAAAGCCAACGAAGTTCAACAAGCAAACTCGAATTACCACAGTAAACTGAGATAATAAATCACTAAACAGCCGAAGCATAGCACAATCAAATTACGTGGAGCACAAATGGTACGCCAAGGCAGAGCACACACACACACTGGTCTGTCGGGGCTTTAAATCCTTGCGGCTCGTCCTGGGATTGGTGGAACCGACTTCATCATAATGATGATGAATAGAATGGTAAACCAATAAGAAACCTAAAGACTAAACAAGCAGAGAGGAGAGTAAAGAAATAGACAAAGAAAACATCACACATAACACCATGTTTACATGCCTAAATTCATTGAGTTGCTGCCATGTGATTGGCTGATTAGAAATTTGCATTAATGAGCAGTTGGACCTAATAAAGTGACCGGTGAGTGTATATTAAAGTGATAGTTCAGCCAAAAATGCAAATTCTGTCATAATTTACTCACTTTTTACTTGTTTCAAACCTTTATAAGTTTCTTTCTTCTGTTAATCACAAAAGAATATATTTTGAAGAAAATTGGAAACCTGTAATCACTGACTTCCAGAGTGTTTGTTTTTCCTACTACACTGAAAAAAGTGTTGCATGCAAAACTGTTGCACACAATATATTTGTGTTGAATTTAAACAAACAAATTAAATTGAGCAATGTTCAACTTAATTTGTTTGTTTAAATTCAGCTTAAATAAATTATTTATAACCACTTAACGTAAAAAAATTTTAGTAAATCGAAGGAATCATCTTTGAATAATTTTTTTCAGTGTATGAAAGTAAATGATTGCAGGTTTTCAGATTACCAAAAAAAAATTAAAATAGTCGTTTGTGTTCAGCAATAGAAATAATGTCATAAAGGTTTAGATCCACTTGAGTCAATAGTGAGTAAATTATCAGTTTTGACTGGACTGATCTCTTTATGCTTGAAGCTAATATGGACAAAATAGACTATTTTCCATTGACTACTTTATGGTTTTGCTTCTGTTTTCTCTTTTTTGCAGATATTTATTCCTTTGATGAAGAAGAAGCCGTGCTTGATCCTCACATATCTGAACATTTATTACATTTCGGAATTGATATGCTACAGATGCAAAGGGTATGTTTTATTTATTTATTTATTTACAAATTGTTTAGAATTTACAAATCAAATGATACTTATGTACAGCAATATTACGCTTCACAGAGTATTATTCACAATGTTTTAAAAAGTGTTGATTATTCCTTTGCTTAATCGCTCAATTTGATAAATATCCAAGTGGTATTAATTATTAACATTTATAGTTTTATTTAAAAACAGTTTATTAAAAGTGAACTGTAAAACATCCTGTTCACTCGTTTCATTGATACAGTGAAACTTAAAGGCTATGACTACAAATATGTCAAATGTATCTATGCTATGGTATACATTATGTGTAGAGTTGGGTAGATTACACCTGATTACAAGTACTTTCATTTTAAAATCGCATTACATAATCCAGATTACATATAATCTGTTAGTATCCAGCACTGATTATGAAGCTCTGATAAAAATGCAAACATAAACCAGTAAAGTATACTTCTGCAATGTACTGTTTGCTTTTTTAAATTACTAAATAAATATGATTGTGAAATTACTTTACAGGCAATCTCACATTTTCATAGAATCACAGGATTTTTATTTAGATTTTTTCCTAAAAAAGTAAGTATATATGCCAACCACAAATTTACTCTCTCTGTCACATGGACATGAGCAGATTGTATGAAAATGTACAAAATGATATTACAAATTTATTATTCAAATGGAAAGCTTTTATTTTTATGTAAAACTGCATATTAATTAGGGGTTATTTCAGTAAAAAAGGTTATGTTGGGTATATTATATTTGTTATAGTTATACACATATTTTGCACATAATAAAAAATGAAACTGTTGCAACATAGGCTAAGACCACAGTCCAAAACTTAGTACACCTAATTCAATATCTTGGGTAAAAATCTTAATTTTACTCTTAGAAAAAATCAAGAGAAACGTAAAAAATATATAAAATTTTGTTAAAATTTTATGTTTTTTTGCTTTGCTTTTTTCATTCTTAAAGATGACCAAACTCTTTTTAAAAAATGTTTGATGAAATTATTGACTAAGAATAATAAATGGATAAAAAAAATCTTTTTGTTGTTCTCATTTATGCTCATTTATGCTGAGCAATGTGTCTGTTGTGTAGTCGATAAAGCCAAATCAAGCTACGTTATCTGTTTTCAACCTTTTCAATTGTTCTTGTGCATACCTTGCAGACAGAGAATGGCCATCACACAGACAACCACGTTCAGCCGCGTATCAGTGACTGGGAAGTGATTCAGGAGGCAGGTCTAAAGCTAAAGCCTGTCTATGGCTCAGGATATACGGGCATCAAAAACCTGGGCAACAGCTGCTACCTGAGCACCACTATGCAAGTGCTTTTCAGTATTCCAGAGTTCCAGAGAGCGTGAGTACATTCAAGCTTTTTCCATACTCCTACCATTGTGTTTGAGTTTCATGTATGATAGAACTTGCCTCACTACAGTTTGATGGTGTATGTGTGTTTGTGACATATTGGGAGACAAATTTGTATAATGACAAAACAAGAGTATAACACAGGTATGCAAGAAGAAGGTGACTTATGAGGACATTGCCCATATTTTTCAATAGGCTTATATATCAAACAGAAGGAGATTTTTTAATTTGAGAAAGTAAAAATGCACACAGTTTCTTGTGAGGGTGGGGTTTAGGGATAGGGTTGGGGTAGGGTGATTGAAAATACAGTTCATACAGAATAAAAACAATGAAAACATACAGAATGTCCTTACAATTTACAAAAACAAGCGTATGTGTGAGTGTGTATATGTGCATGTGTGTGTACATGCCAGACTCAAAACCACATTGAATCTATGGTTTTTACTCAATGAATTTAAAATGGATGTTTTTTTTCTCAACAATATTTTATTGTAGGTATGCCGGGAACCTACAGAGAATATTTGACTACTCGCCCCTCGATCCAACTCAGGATTTCAACACACAGATGTAGGTGTTTTTGCCATGTAATTTTTATTGTCATTTTACATTTATTTATTTTTTATTTTCTGAAATGAAATTATTTATATTTCTTGTATAATACTGTATAACACATTGCAATATGCCAGACTTTATAACTAGTAGTATGAGTTTGATTGGCACATTGATTGATAATATTTTGGGATGTTAACAGCATTTCATACTTGACATCTAAATTGTTTGTTTTCAAGGGCAAAGCTCGGTCACGGACTTCTCTCAGGCCAGTACTCAAAACCTCCAATGAAATCAGAACTTATAGAACAGGTGATGAAAGAAGAACACAAGGTATTTGATTTGGTCTGTCTTGTTGATATTTGGCTCAATTAAGTTGGCTTTTCTGTGCTTATAATTGCAAGATCAGCAGTTGCAGCCCTTGGCATGCTTTTTTTTCATTTTTGCCGATATGTTGAGCTAGAATGTAGTACACATATGATAGTCAGTCAATCTTAAGGCCAATTTACACTGCACCCAGTAGCAACAGACACTTGATTTCACTGATTCAACTTGTTCCAGTTGGGTTGTGTTTATGAAGTGATATATATTATTCTGTGATGATTGTTGGTGCCTGACAGTTCAGTGCAAATTTGCCTTTATGGTACTTGTATACGGACGATCATTTGAATTATCCTGGAGGCCATTCATTAGCAATTTGAGGTGAAAACAGCACACAATAAAGTTGAGTAAAGTTCATGGATTTTATGCAAATGAGCAGTAACACAATGTGGCAACTATGAAACTTTTTGATTTTATGCAAATGAGCAGTAACACAATGTGGCAACTACCTATGGAAGCTTTGTTCTGCTGTGGATTAAAAAAGCTTTTCTTATAAGCTTACATCACACAATTTTGTGTTTATATCTATTAATTGTGAGACAACAAGGCTAACTACTAAAAAGCCTAGGCATTTCTTTCCATGCAGCTCCTCATCGAGAAATAAATCTGCCTGAAAAAAAAAGTTCTATTCTGATTTTATAGTTTATGAATTTATTTTATAGAATTGCTGCTTATAGGCAATTTTTGCGTTTCTTGCTAAAATCTTAAAGGGCACCTATGATGAAAGTCATCTTTTGGAAGCTGTTTGGACTGAACTGTGTGTATATAATGTGTCCGCCGTCATATTGGGGTGATAAGTCATTAAGTCTCTTTTTAAAATTTCCTGACGTTAAAATAGGATCCAAATCCCTCCCATTTTGAGGCCCACCACAATGTGACGTAGGAGTGCGATTTCCCCGCCCACCGATTTGATCGACAGGTGCATATTAACATGTCTCCATAGTAACGTGTATAATTATATCAACAAAACAGGACGTGCACAAAGCAACCGGGATTAAAAGATCTGTTCATCTCTCTGTGATCATCGATCAATCATCAAATGTGATCAAGAATGAGTTTGACGAGTTTAAAACATTTTTAAAACATTGCATGTTTGTAATGAATTACAACGATTTTACCGTCTTTACTTTATCACCACAGCCGCATGTCAGTACAATTATAAAAGAAGATGCTTTAATCCCAGATTGTGGATGTTAAATCAGGTTTATTTTGTACATTAACATACCGGATATTCATACAGCAGTGGAGATTAATGTGTATCCTATCACTTTTGCCGCAAAAACAGTGCAAAGTTAAATGCGCGCACTGTGTGTGTGTGTGTGAACTTAATAACGACAATGTGTGTTACTCATCGTTGCAGAAAGGCTTAAATTAACTCCACAACAAATACATTAAATAATCACTAGCTATGTTTCCAAACACATATTTTTATGCACATTTTGAATATGCACATAAAAAATCAGTTGATGGAAACGCCAAGATGAGCATAAATTTTGAAAATGAGCATAAAAAACATGCGCATAACTGAGTAGGATAAACTTTTATTCGATAAGAAAAGATGAGCATAAACTACGATGGAAAGACTTTTACCGTACAAATTCCAGTATGTGCATTAAAAAAAGTTGTTAGATTTTGTTATAAAAGATCATGTGATGATAAAAATGTGTGTGAATGGACAAACCAGCAGGCTGAGCACATTGTAAAACATATTAAATGTTGTTTTGGTCATTCTTAAACACCTTAAGCATTTCAGTATTAGTGTTATTATATTATTAATGACCTCCAGAATAGTGAAGAGCGTCTGTGCTCCGCGTCTCATGCCTTCAAATGCCACCACACGTTCATTGCATGTCGGCATCGTGTTCTGAGGCGCAGGTCATTTACTAAATAAGAAAAAGATTTACACACCTTTTCCTACCACAGCAAATACTGTTTTTACTGTTGATATTTGGCGTCAGTAATTAGGAAGTGACAATTTTGTTCTCTTTGACTGGTTGGATGGAAAGGCTGCTTTATTCGCACGTCTTTTATGCAATTTCCAGTTTTGATCATGAAGTTGATTAGCATTTTTGGACGGAAACATAGCTATTGGGAAAGGTCTTACTGTAGTATTTGTCACAAACATTATGTCATTATGTTCATATCTGTCACTGTGCTGTTTATTTGACACAGCCGAAGATTGAAGCACACTCTGATGGAGTGGGCGGTGGGCGTGGGGAGCTAGCATTAAAGGCAAAGGCCACAAAAACAGCTACATTGTGTTCAGATTAGAAAATTCCAACATTCTGAAAGGTATAATAAATAATCTGATGGGTGTTTTGACAAAAGACTTCTCTTAAATCTTGAAAAAAGGGAAAAAATAGGAGCCCTTTAAAGTTGGTGGAAGATGAAGTAGGATGGTGAAAAACAACTCACAGTTGTGAATTTATCATTTGAAAATGGGTACCACTAATGAAAAATTCTGAGGAAAAATTTAGGATCGAGAGACCATTTTAACTCACAGTTGCATATTGTATTTTTGTATCTTGCATTGACAGTTTTTATTTTAAAGGGCACATAGTTTACCTCTTTTTTATGATTTAATATTAATATTATGGATCTTCTGAGTGTGCCAGTTTAGGATCAGTTCAAAACACAATTTAGATTTTTTTATTATAATGTGTTAAAAAGTGTCATGTTGGGGGCGTGTCCACAGTTCGCTGATTTAGGGGTGTGTTGCTTCACATTTAAATTAGTTTCGGCTTCCCGGCAACGTAACAATGGGGCGGGGCCATGAGCTCACCCGCTCTGCGTTTGCAACAGAGTCTGACAGGCAGACTGAGAGGAGCAGGAGTGAGACGGTCCGCATTCAGTCGTACATGTACGACTCGGACACAGACCAAGCAGAGAGTACAAAATCATTTTTTTGTGCAGCTTTACAGCCAACTGTGTGCTAGTTTCAAGTGCCGAGCTTGTACACAGAAACTAATAACCACGCACACATAATTAACTTTGACTGAGGCACCGGATGCGCCGCTCGAAGCCGCGACACGGCACACCAGACACTCTCTGTGGCGCGGCAGAAACCTGAAGTGTCCCGAATCGTCGCGCCACGCATTTTTGAATTTTAAACATAGGTTTCTATCAGGGTACACACAACGGCGCTTCAAGTCTGCAGCGGTCCTCGGCGCCCAGCCGTCAACTTGAGTGTACCCTGATAGAAACCTATGTTTAGAATTCTAAAACGCATGTTAGTTAAGATCACAGGGAGCTTCTGGGATCGCGAGAAATGCAAACGGCTGAAGTATAAAGTAGACTCAATGAGAAGTACACATGTTTGCAAACCTGCGTAAAGATACAACCAATAATTCAGATTAGAGCGATAATGTGGAGAATATTGGTCTTGTGTTGAGCCCAATGAGCCTTGCATCTAAAAATAGAGCTAGCGTGTTCCTTTAGTGATATCGATTCTACTCACGCTGAAAATGGCGGACGTGAATCAACAAACTGAGGATATGATGACGCGCCTGTCAATCAATATTGGTGGGCAGGGGGACCGCACTCCTACATAAGGTTGCGGTCGGTTTGAAAACCGCTCCAATTGGTCCACCGTTTTTTATGTTGTTAAATTGAAAAAAAGCACTGGGTGTGCTTATATCACCCCAATATGACGGTCTATACACCATACATGCACATATGTCTGTCCAAACAGCTTGAAAAGTTGATTTTTTACTATAGGTGCCCTTTAAATTCATGCTGTATTTAAAAACAATCAGCATTCCATTTTCCTAAAGTTATCGTTTTAAAAGTGGTCATTTAAGAGTGTTTAAGTATGGCACTCAACAGATGTAGTAATGCCATTTTACAGTGCAATTGGTGACCCTGAGCCTAGATGTATCATGTTGTTTTCTTCTGCAGCAGCAGCAGCAAAGGGGGATTTCACCTAAGATGTTCAAAGCGCTAGTCAGTAAAGGACATCCAGAGTTCTCCTCAAACCGGCAACAAGATGCCCATGAATTCCTCTTGCACTTAATTAACCTGGTTGAGGTAAGAATTCGCTTCTTTTGTTAAAATCCAATGTTTTCTTGACCATCATGATTATTTTGCATCGATTCGCCTAAAAATGAAAAATTTTCACCCACATGCCACTCCAAACTCGTATGACTGTGTGTTAAAAGAGCAGCTTTGACATTTTTTAGTGAACAATCTCTTCTTTTACTTTTCTCTTTTTTAAAAAACGTTTTCAGAGGGTTTCTAGGGTTTGGTTGGAATTTCCCCAGACATGTTTGTAGACTTTGAGTCTTGTCAGCAGGCTCTGGTTTCAGGAGACACATTCGACTGCACTCTGCTGGCAGACACACACTTGAAGTGACTTTCTCAACTGAGTTAAAATTAGACCTCCCTATCAGTTACACAGGGCAGATAATGCTTCCTGTTACCCTCTGACTTGGTCTGTGGCCAGAATGAAAGCCATTGCTTGACACTTTTCCATGATTGAAAAACAAACAACAACAGGAGCCTAATTGTGCTCTTAAACTGTTATATTCTCAGTTGTACTGTTCAAACAACCCAATTCTCAGCATATTTACTGAATTTACACACTGATTAGATTGTTTAAAATGACTGCTATATGACAGGTGCTTGGAGAGGAGGGGTGGGGATGGAAAATATAAGTGCTTGGTGACATTAGCTGAATAGTAACATTTTAATATTTTAACATGTACCATTAGCTGAATAGTAACATTTTCTGCGATGTAAGCAACATAGATCATTGTGGATGAAACAGAGTTCAGTAAAAATCATTTTTATGCAAAATTTTGGGGTTGGTAAGTTTTTAAGGTTTTCAAAAGAATTCTTTTTCGACTATTTGTTTAATATTGTGAAAATATTGTTTATCACTGTTTTAAAATGCTGTTTATTTTTGTGATATCAAAGCTTAATTTTCAGCATTCAGAAGAATACAATCCTCTAATAATCAATGTAATGATCTAATAATGAATCTGATGATTTATCCCTACAAAGAAAACCCTAATAAGTTGACTGAACTAAATTAATTGAGTAAACTCGTTGCCTTAATTTAATTGAGTAATGGAGTCTCCCAAGATTTGCATATTTAAGTTTATTTAACTTGCCAGTTTTTTAGACTATACTTAAATTGTTCAGTTCACCAAACTTAGTACTAAGGTTTACTTCTGGGTTGAATGCAATCGTACCACATTACAGAAGTGAACCGCCAATAGTACAACAAACTATCGTTTTCATAACGTTCATTCGTGTGTGTGTGTGTGTGTGAGTGTCTATGTATCACGTACTTTGATCAGGAAAAAAGACAGCATGAACACAAACCAACCAAGAAGGTGGCAAGGGGGGACAATTAAACTAGTTCGGTCCAGGCAATTGAACCAACTGTGAAAGCACCCTATTCGCTCAGTTATCATTTTAAATGCAAAGGTGGCATTGTTTAAGATAACTTGACATAACAAAATACATCACAACCTGTCTTTGTCTTTATCATGACAGCTTGATATTATCAAGACAACAAAACTTGTCATAAATCTGTCATAAACATAATTGTCATGAGGCCATTATAATTGTGTAATGAATATTGTTCTGATTAATTTTTTCAGTGGAAAAAAATATTTCATCATTTAAAATTTTTCAGTAAAAGTGTCAATACTAATTTTAGAACAGTGTGATTAATATTTATTTCCATTTTAATGACAAATTCAGTTTTTACCACTGTAGTTGAGGTCAACAAAAACTTAAATGGCTCTTTAATGGTCTCATGACAATCACGTTTATGACAGATTTATGATTTTTTTACGTTATAACATGATTCATGTTTTCTTGGTAATGAGTTGTCATGACAAAGACAAAGACAGGTTATAATGTATTTGTTTATGTCAAGTTATTAAAAAAGACTTGTAAAACAATGCACTTAAAATGATGTAACTGATGATTATATGATATTGATTATAAAAGTTTCCTGACAGGCGACGCAGTGGCGCAGTAGGTAGTGCTGTCGCCTCACAGCAAGAAGGTTGCTGGTTTGAGCCTCGGCTGGGTCAGTTGACAATTCTGTGTGGAGTTTGCATGTTCTCCTCGCGTGGGTTTCCTCTGGGTGCTCCGGTTTCCCCCACAGTCCAAAGACATGTGGTACAGGTGAATTAGGTAGGCTAAATTGTCCGTGGTGTGTGGGTGTGAATGAGTGTGTATGTATGTTTCCCAGGGATGGGTTGCAGCTGGAAGGGCATCCACTGCGTAGAACATATGCTGGATAGGTTGATGGTTCATTCCGCTGTGGTGAACCCGGATTAATAAAGGGATTAAGCCAAAAAAAAAATGAATGAATGAGTTTCCTGACAGTTTTATGAACGCTTCCTATAAAATAAATTTTTGTATCAAAAAATACAGCATTTATATAAAATATGAATAATTTGTAAACATTAAATCCTCAAAAGTGTAACTTTTGATCAGTTTAATGCATCCTTCCTGAATAAGTGTATTAATTAAAAAAAAAATATATATATTTTATTGACCTAAATTTAAAATTTAGTTGTTGTGTAGTGATGTGATAATATATCTTTCATTACCAATGTAGCTGGATATAGTGTTAGAACATACACTGGAGACCAAAATTTCAAAGACGCAATGGACACTTTTAAACAAGTACACAGGAATTATTTATAATAGAACAAACCATTGAAAAAAGACTATAAAGAGAATAAAAAGTGTCAGTTTTATTTAATTTTTGCTGTTTATACAAAGCTTGATATGTTTATATTTTGTTTTGATGCGATACTGCGAATCAAGCCCTAATCTTTGGTGACGTTTGCTTTGTTCCTGACAGTGCACATAAACTAAGAAGGTCAACCACATAAAATCAAGACAGAGCTATAGTCTCCTGAAATGTTTAGCGCTCAGAAATGTCGACTGGTTTATTTGTAGCAGTGCCTTCTGTGAAATAGCATCAGGCGTGTGAACAGTGAAGGGACCTTACAGTGCATTTCTACATCCTCAGCAGGTTTGTTCTCTGCTCAGTGGTCTCTGGTGTCTCAGTCTTGGTATATTAAGGCTGCTATAATTCTGTATGAACTAAGAATAGCAAAACTGCAGTTCGATGACCTCGTTGATCTTAATTATTCTCCAACACTGTGCTGAACCTAAATATGTTTAAATGTAAATATATTGTTGATTTGTTCACTGTTTGTTTTTGTAGAACTGTTAACTATACTGTATATGACCGTTGTTCTGTTTTAGTCTCTTTTTTTTTGCTTATAACTATTGTAAAACCTGCATTACTTTCTTGTATTTTGAATGTAAGAGAAAATTATGCAGAATGTTGATAATCAAACAGTTTCAGTTTTCAGTGAAAGTACAACTCTACAACTGTATAGTTAGTCTTAAAAGATCTTTTAAGTTCAATTAAAGGAAGAAAGAAAGTCAGGTTTGAAACAACATGAGGGTAAGTTGTGACATAAATAAAATTTTTGGGCAGATGTGTGGAAAACTTTTGCAGTTGTGTTTCTGTAATGTCCCAGCATGCACATGAAGTCAACATGATGTCAGATTGATGTTGTACCCCAAGATCATGGGGACATTTCATTTTGTTTGGAAATGAAAATCAGGTTGACATCAGAAATCAATGTTGGTCAGGCATCAATGTCCAACGTCCAACCTAAAATCAACCAAGTATCAGTGTCTAATGATGTCACAGCTTGACATTGTGTGGACGTTATCACTATGACGTCTATCAGCCGTTGGATTTTGATTGCCACACCTGACAAATAAATGTCAGTATTTAACGTCAATATGATGTTGGTTTAGGGAGGGGTGTCAAACTCAGTTCCTGAAGGGCCGCAGTCTTGCACAGTTTAGTTCCAAGCCTGCTTCAACACTCTTATGCTGCGGTCACACTAGAGTTTGTGCGTGCGAAATTCTGTTGTGCGGCGCTGCGAAAAGGGTCGGAATTAAGCAAGATGGTTAGACATTAAAAAAGTGAGCGATTATGTGTTGATCTTCGATTTGTCTCACGCAATCATGTGATGCAATTTCGAAGGTCAGAGTTCACCAAGCTTGAACTTTGCAACGCAGTGAACTGTGAAACATGTCGCACAAGCGTTGCGTTTTTTTTAAAGCTGCGGTCACACTGCACATTTTTCCCCCATTCGTATGCATTCGAGTGTGTCAGACCGGAAACACAAGCTCATGTGACAAGTTTCGCAGTTCGCTTCATTGCAAGGTTCAAGCTTGGTGAACTCTGACCTGTGAAATCGCAGCACATGATTGCGTGAGACCAATCGAAGCTCAACACATGACCTCACTGGACAGAAATTTAAAATATGGACCAATCGCTCACTTTTTAAAACGTCTAATCATCTTGTTTAATCACACCCTTTTTTGCAGCGCCGTACAACAGAATTTCGCACGCACAAACTCTAGTGTGACCGCACCTGCAAGTTTCAAACAAGCCTGAAGGACTCAATTAGTCTGATCAGGTGTGTTTAATTAGGGTTGGAACTAAACTGTGCAGAGCTGCGACCCTCCAGGAACTGAGTTTGGCACCTGTGGTTTAAGGTGTTGGCTTGACGTTGGATTATGGTCACTTTCCAACACAACCTAAAATCAACCAAATATCAACATTAAACGTCGTTATTGGACGTCAAAATAACGTTATTCTCTGGCTAGACATTGAATTTTGGTCTCCTGACATAACGACCTAAATCTAACTTAAAATTAATGCCTTATGACATTGTGTGCCTGCTGGGGTAGTCAGTATTAGCCATCTTTAAACGTTTTTAGTGATACAACAGAACTTAATATGTGCCTTTAATGGAGCAGGAAACATTAGTTCACCCAGAGAATGTAATTCTTTCATCATTTACCCATTCTCCACATTTTCCAAACCTAAACCGAGTTTATTTTTCTTCTGCTGATCACAAAGGAGTGCAGCACGGTGGCGCAGTAGGTAGCATGATCACCTCGCTACAAGAAGGCCGCTGATTCGAGTCCCAGCTGGGCCAGTTGGCATTTCTGTGTGAAGTTTGTGTGCTCTCCCCGTGTTGGCGTGGGTTTCTTCCGGGTGCTCCGGTTTCCCCCACAAGACATGCGCTGTAGGTGAATTGAATAAGCTAAATTGCCCATAGTGTATGTGTGATTGTAAGAGTGTATAGGCGTTTCATAGTGTTGGGTTGCGGCTGGAAGGGCATCCGCTGCGTGAAACAAGCTGGATAAGTTGGTGGTTCATTCCGCTGTGGTGAACCCTGATTAATAAACGGACTAAGCTGAAAAGAAAATAAATGAATGAATGATCACAAAAGAAGATATACTGAAGAATGCTGGGGAAAAAACTGCCATTGACTCCCATAGTGTTTATTTTATTCCTCAGAACATTTTTCAGAATATCTTGTTTTGTGTTCAGCAGAAGAAAGAAATCCATAAAAGGTTTAGAACCACTTGAGTGTAAGTAAGGAATTTTTTTTTTGGGTGAACTATACATTTAAGTGTAATGCTACCCACTGTATTACAAAACCAATAATGGAGAACTTTCTATAGGTGATATTGTGTTTTGCTCTTTCCAGAGGAACAATTCAGGCTCTGAGAACCCCAGCGACGTGTTCAGATTTATGGTGGAGGAGCGAACACAGTGCTGTCAGTCGCAGAAGGTGCGATACACACAGCGAGTGGACTACCTTATGCAGCTTCCTGTACCTTTAGAGGCGGCCAGCAACAGAGGTAATGACTTCTAAAACTTAAAAGAGCCATTCCTACCTGATCTGACTTTGAACATTTTAAACCTAATGCAGTCATATAGTTATAGAAAACAATATTGTTAACTTGAATAAAAACTTTAAAGTTAAGATAATAGTTTAGCCAAAAATAAAACTTCAGTCATCCTTTACTCACCATTGACTTGTTCCAAATCTGTTAATCAAAAAGAAGATATTTTGAAGAATGTTGGAAACTAATACATTTTTTTCTATGGATATCAATGGTTACAGATGTTTCAAAATATCTTTTTTACTTTACTTTCTTTATTGTCCACAAGTGGAAATTTATCTTTGGCTTCACCACACAACCATATCAGCGTTCAGATTACACATATTACAGAAAAAACAGGCAACTCAAATACATTCAATGTCATCACATAAATCACATTAAAAACTCAATTAAGACCCTATATATACTTAAAACCCAGTATTCTAATGGCAGTCGGCGCAAAGGACATTTGATATACATTTTTCTTTACTTGAGGTTGCCTAAAACGTCTTTTTGATGGCAAGAGCTGAAATTTTATATTTAGAGGGTGGGAGCAATATTCAATAATGACATTTTTGTATAGTCAAAGGTGACTATATGATGACAGAATTTTCATTTTTGGGTGAACTATCGCTTTAATATCAATGAATCCAGTGTGAATGTAGACCTGATGGTGTTTTATCTACATATGATTTTGTTTGTACAGAGGAGCTAATAGCATATGAGGGTAAACGGAAGGAAGCTGAGGAGAACATGCGGCCCCTTCCAGAGGTGGTGAGAGCCCGAGTGCCCTTTACTGCCTGTCTGCAAGCTTTCACTGAGCCGGAGAATGTGCCAGACTTCTGGAGCTCTGCTCTGCAGGCCAAATCAGCCGGAGTGAAGTAAGCAAGGTTTTGGTTTTCAGACCTTCAAACGACTTAATTAATTCTCCTAAATTTAGAAGAAAATTCAGAGTTTAGGTCAACAATAATTTATATTATATTCAATATTTCAACTATATAATGCCATAAAGTATATGTCTATGATATGAAGCAGTGGTGTAATGGTACATGTATTGATACGGAAATGAACTTTTTTTCTAGATATAAATTTTAATATAAATATAAATAAATAAAAATAAATAAATTTAATATAAATTTAGTAGACTAAAGGCCTGATCTTGGGATTTAAGAATTTATGCATGAATAAAACAAGACACACCACCTGTCAATAACTGCAATAAGCTTTGTGTTTCATTCTGATGAGGATTCCAGCTATTTTTAGAAATCTAGATCATTTGACTCAGCTCAGTAAGAAGTATCCGCTCCTTAGTTTAGTATCATGGATTTTATACCCAGCAGGCACCTTGATGACTAAACAACATCAAAAAACACATAAAAAACAAATCGATTGGATGTCAATTTAATTCATTAATGTCAAATTGACATCTAACAATGTCAAAAAACATGTCAAAAATCTAATAACGGGGTGTCATTTATAGTTTTTTGACGCTATCATTAAATGTCTATTTGATGTCTTTTTGACATCAGGGCAGTTTGCATGCATTATAGGGAAAAATCTAGTGTACATTTGTAATTGTAGTTTTCAGATGACTAAAACTTTGCTTATATGATAATACATTTTTGTTTTTATTTTGGTGGTCAAAAGTCAATGTGTGGATGTCCAATGATGTCAAGCTTTTTACTTTTTTTTTTTTTTGCATTTGCATATTTGATGTTTCTTTTCTTTTGATGTTGTTTTGATATCAATTGTATTCTTTTATCTGGTTTATTAATTTAAAAATAAATAAATAATATTCATAATTAAATAAAACACCATGTAAGAACACTCGTAAGCTTGAAATAATATTTTATAATTGGAGTGAGATTAGTAGATTTATCTTTGCATCATTATGTTGTATATGTATACATACACAATTTGCTCATTGGGTAAAAGGACAATTTCCTTATATGAAATTTGAATGGTATGACAATTATAGATATTGACATCTAAATGTAATGCTAATACACACTAAATTCACATCACACAATACTAATAAGTATAACCCACAGTACAACCTACAAAATTTTAACTAAATACTATTTTTTTTTTGCTTCTCTTGATGTTTCGTCTTTTTTAAAATTTGTATTTAATATTTTTCTATAACATATAAATTTGGGTGTACTAGTTTTTGAACCATTATCGTAAGTTATTTTGTTAGATAAGCTGCAGATTTGGCTTCAGTACTGACTAATCTAATGTGTATGCACAAATAGAATATTAAACAGCTTCCTATTAAAAAATTAACTTAAAAGATAGATTTGTGAGGGGTGTACTTATATATGCTGAGCACGGTATATATATAGTGAATACATGCTCTTAAATATTGTATTTTTCTCTCTCCTCAGGACTTCTCGTTTTGCAACTTTCCCAGAGTACATGATCGTGCAGCTAAAGAAGTTCACATTTGGTGTCGATTGGGTGCCTAAAAAGTTAGGTGTGTGCATAAACATGCTCTTGATTTGCTGTTGTGTTTTAACTTCTCGTTGAAGTCAGGGTGCTAATTATAAATTGACCATTACCCTGCCTTTGCTAGTGTTAGATTATGTAAAGCTTGCAGGTGTGTTAAAATAGAAACAATGCATCTAATTTTAGTTTGCTTTTAGGCTTTATGTAGATACAAACATCTATTTTACAAAAAAAGTGTCTCGTGTAAACACTTACGATGTCTGTTGGTGCTCTAGATCCACTGGTTTCAGACTGCTGAATGAACATTTTCTCGCATAGGCTGCCTGGGGTGATTATCTATTCACAATGATATGAACCGTTGTAGGGGTGGCCAAAAGAAGTATCTATTATTTGAATTTCATAAATATTATTATTATTAAAGGTATAGAGCAAAGCAAAACAGTTTCTTACTATTTAAAGGGCTGATCTCGCATCCATCTTATGAGTCGTTCAGGGGAATTTAACTTTAATTATGGAGGTCAACCCTTACCAACCCCCCCTGTAATTTGCACCTTGTTTTTAGTTAAATCTACACTTTGTTGAGCTCATGCATGCACAAAATGTTGGATCATTTGATGTTTGATTCCATGTGTTTCTGGCTCCTGTTGAAGCAGATTTATTGGTATGTCATGTTGTTGTTTGTCAGCTGTGTCAGCCTATCACATGCCTTGTCTTGTGCAATTCACACCATCACATGCTATGCATGTTGAGCAATGGCCGTGATTGCTTGCATCAAAAGAATATCAGTTTGCAAGGTGTGGTTTGCTCAGCAGAAGCTGTTCTGTTATCCAGCAGAGGGTACTCTAACACTGCTTTTGAGCATGACAAATCTGGAGATTAGAGACCTGCTTCTGTGGTGGAGCAAAACATTGTGTGCAGTAACACAATGGTCACATTACACATTCATTCATTCATTCATTCGTTATCTTTTCGGCTTAGTCCCTTATAGGGGACGCCACAAAGGAATTAACCGCCAACTTATCCAGCATATGTTTTACGCAGCGGATGCTCTTCCAGCTGTAACCCAACACTGGGAAACACCCATACACACTCTTTTACACACATACACTGTGGCCAATTTAGCTTATTTAATTCACCTATAGTGCATGTCTTTGGACTGTGGGGGAAACAACATTTCACATCTAGTTATTTATTTATTCATACTCTTTTATGTTACAGATATGTCAGTAGATGTACCTGATTTTTTGGACCTGAATCGTCTTAGAGCCACAGGTCTACAGGCTGGTGAAGAGGAACTGCCTGATCTTACACCTCCCATTGTCATTCCTGAGGACACCAGAGGTGAGAACCTGTAGACTAGTGTGCAAAAGGTTGAGGTTTGGTTACATTTTAAGAAATAAAAGGAGCAATTTCATTCAGTAAGGATATCTAAAATCAGTCAAATAAGGTAGTAAAGACCTGGCAATATGTGTGTATTTTTAATAATATTAATAAATAACATTAATATTAAAGGAGCGCGGTCGCCTCACAGCAAAAAGGTCCCCACTGGACCAGTTGGCCTTTCTGTGTGGAGTTTACATGTTCTCCCTGTGTTCGCGTGGATTTCCCCCGGGTGCTCCGGTTTCCCCCACAATCCAAAGACATGTGCTATAGGTGAATTGAATAAACTAAATTAGCCGTAGTGTATGAGTGTTTATGGGTGTTTCCCAGTACTGGATTGCGGCTGGAAGAGCATCCGCTGTGTAAAACATATGCGGGAATGGTTGGCGGTTTATTTCACTGTGCTGACCCCTGATTAATAAGAGACTAAGCCAAAAGAAAATGAATAAATGAATAGAAAATAGACTGTAAATCAGTACATTTTAAATAGAAAAAATATATATTCTGAGTAAATATAACAGTAGCACAAATTTGACAATTATCAAAAATGCAGCCTTGGTAAGAAATTTCTTTATAAAAACAGCACAACACTACTGAATCTAAATGTCAGAATGTAAAATAATAATAATAATAATATTACTTTTTATTTTAAGGTACTTTTAGATTACTTTTGATTTTTAAGTATTTTTAATTACAGTTAAAGTAAATAAAAAGGGCATTAGTACAATACACTTGCTTAATTACTACACTTAAGTTTAACAGTTCTGTTTAAATCAATTCAGAAAAGCAGAGCAATTGTATTATTTTGTTATATAAATATATTTTCTGAATAGTTATTTTTCAACTTAAGAACACTACATTTATAAAGTCAATTGCATATGCTTAAGAAAATCATCGAATTGAATCAATTTATTTAGCATTTAGTATTGGGTCAAGTTGTTAAATTACTTAATGCATAACTTTTACTTAATTACTTATTGGTTTTTTAATTCTTCACTTTCGCCAAGTGGTGAAGTGTTTTCCTCGCCGCTGTCGCCACTGACTTGCATGGTTTGGGACCTGTAGAGCTGCGCATCGATGGTTTCCTCTTCAGTGTTTGGATTCTTATTATTGAATATTAAACCACACTGAACTGAGCTAAACTGAACTTTAACACTGAAAACTGAATTGACACTGTTTCAGTTTACTATAATCTTCTATGTGAAGCTGCTTTGACACAATCTACTTTGTAAAAGCGCTATAGAAATAAAGGCGAATTGAATTGAATTGAATAACTTTGTTTTTTTTCAGACAATGTATTTATAAAAGTAATTTCAATACAATTTGAATCATGTAATTGGTAATGAATTACTTTTTAAAGTTACTTACCTTACACAGATGTAATATAATGGAAACAAAATAGCATATTTAACACTCCCTTTTCCTCTGTACTAATTCATTCTTATTTTTGCACACAGACAGTTCAACAAACAACTCTTTGGAATGTAAGTATCACTCTGTAAATATGCAGAATTCATTCCGTACTTGTAAATGGTATGAATGTGCTACATACCTATTCCATTAAAAGGATCTCTTAAAAGAGTCAGTTAGTTTCTCCAGTAATTGACTTTAATTATAATCAGCATCTGTAATCTTAGTTATGGGTTGCTGATGTTAATTTGAATCTTTAATTGTTCTTCAGCTCCAGAAATAGATGAATCATCTGTGATGCAGCTGGCAGAGATGGGCTTTCCTCTGGAAGCCTGTCGGAAGGCTGTGTACTACACTGGGAATATGGGAGCAGAGATGGCCTTTAACTGGATAATAGCGCACATGGAGGAGCCAGGTAGGACAGTGTATCTTGACTGAAGAGACATGTTTTGAACAAAGGCATATCTTTTCATATTCTTATTGTATTCCATATTTGAACAATACTTATAGTGAGACACTGTAGGTAATTTTGGGCTTTTTGGCTGTTTTTTTAAATCCAAAAAACACTTTCAAGTGTTTCTTTTGTCACACTTTATAATTTTTTTGTTTGTATAGTTCAATTACAATGCATAAAAGTTTTTTTTTTTTAAGATTTCCCCTCCTGCTTCATCCTTATCATCCTGGTAATTAAGATGTTGAACTGAAGCAGCTAAAATTAATTTACAATGAGGAAGGGCAGAGGGTTGCTGAATAACTACTGAGAGATTTCAGCTGCTGTCTGGGCTTTCACTGCTTTTCTGCACCTCCCTTTTTCATGTGTTCAATACTTTTTCTTGGGTGGCATGGTGGCTCAGTGGTTATCACTGTCGACGCACAGCAAGAAGGTCGCTGATTTGAGCCCAGGCTGGGTCAGTTGACGTTTCTATGTGGAGTTTGCATGTTCTCCCAGTGTTCATGTGGTTTTTCGCTGGGTAGTCCGGTTTCCCCCTGAGTTCAAAGACATGTGCTGTAGGTGAATTGAATAAACTACATTGACCATAGTGTATGAGTGTGAATGTGAGAGTGTATGGGTGTTTCCCAGTGCTGGGTTGCGGCTGGAAGAGCATCTGTTGTGTAAAGCGCATGCTGGATAAGTTGGCGGCTCATTCCGCTGTGGTGACCCCTGATACAGTAAGTAAAAGTACTAAGCCGAAGTATAATGAATAAATACATTTTCCCTGCGTCATTTCATTTTATTATGCATGACTTAACTTGTAAACTAATTAGATTTGTTTTGTTTGCATATATGATTTTCTTTCTTTGGTTGCTAACAACATCCAAAAATTCCGTCAACGCCACCTTTAGAAATATGTTTTCTGAGAAAAATGGTAATATGTTCAATACTTAATTTCCCTGCTGTTGCACCGGCCACTTTATTGGGTACACCTTACTAGTACTGGGTTGAACCCTCATTTGCCTTCAGAACTGCCTTAATCTTTTGTGGCATAGACTCAACAAGGTACAGGAAATATTCCTCAGAGATTTTGATCCTTATTAACATGATAGCATCACGCAGTTGCTGCACATCCATGATGCAAATCTCCCATTCCACCACATCCCAAAGGTGCTCTATTGCACTGAGATCTGGTGACTGAGGAGGCCATTTGAGTACAGTGAACTCATTGTCATGACCAGTCAACGTTTTTCCAATCTTCTATTGTCCAATTATGGGTGAATTGTAGCCTCAGTTTCCTGTTCTTAGCTGACAGGAGTGGCACCCGGTGTGGTCTTATGCTGCTGTAGCCCATCTGCCTCAAGGTTGGATGTGTTGTGCGTTCAGAGATGCTCTTCTGCAAACCTCGGTTGTGACGAGTTATTTGAGTTACTGTTTCTCTTCTATAAGCTCAAACCAGTCAAGCCATTTTCCTCTGACCTCCCGCATCAACAAGGCATTTGCACTCACAGAACTGCCGCTCACTGGATATTTTCTCTTTCAAAGCATTCTCTGTAAATCCTAGAGATGGTTGTGCATGAAAATCCCAGTAGATCAGAAGTTTCTGAAATACTCAGACCAGCCCATCTGGCACCTACAATCATGCCACATTCAAAGTCACTTAACTCACCTTTTCCCCGATTCTGATGCTCGGTTTGAACTGCAGCAGATCGTCTTGACCATGTCTACATGCCTAATTGCATTGAGTTACTGCCATGTGATTGGCTGATTAAAGATTTACGTTAACGAGCAGTTGGACAGGTGTACCCATTAAAGTGGCCAATGAGTGTATATATATTATTCAGTGTTTCCCAAATTATTACCAAAATTCCCTTTGTAAAAACCTTAATATGACCAGAATATGTAAAAACAAATCAAGAATTTTGGATGTGATTTATCCACTGTTCTTGTGCTACAAATATATGCAAGTTAGTGCATATTTCATTAAATAGTAGCTCATTTTCACATTTAAACCCAATGTTTAAGAAAAACTTTTTGGAATTTGGTTTTATTTGAATTTTTTTCTGCTTTTACTTACTGTGTTTTACCTTAATAACAACAACAATATAGTCACTATTTGTATTATTAAAATATACAACCGAGACAGAATTAAATGTATGCTATCTTATTAGTCATTTTTGTGGGAAGTGAAGTGCTGAAGTGAGAAGGAAAGACTAATTGAGCAGAAGACAGTGTCACCTAATTACATGCTGCCTTGAAAGGAAGACTTTTATTGTAGACATTATAGACATTTTAACTCGGATGAACTTGCTGTCATTTGCATATAGAGTCTTCAAGTTGACATTTTTTTCAAAACAATCTAGCATCACTTCAGTATTTGCTAAGGTGACTCCAAAATGATTTTGCTTTGGCCACAGATATTTAATTGAAAATAACTATTTAAAAACAACAGCCAAAACCTGATAGAGCAATGTCAAGCACTTGCCTAAATATTGCATTTATATTTTTTTGTCTATGTATTTGGGAGGACTTAAAGGTTCACTTAAAAATGTAAATTGTTATTAATTACTTGCTCTGATGTTGTTCCAATCCCCTGAGACCTTAGTTCATATTTGGAACACAAATAAAGAAATTTAAAATGAAATCCTAGAGTTTTTTGCTATTTATAGACAGCAAAGGTCCCGAGACATCCAAAGTCCAGAAAAGCAACCAAAACATTCCATGTGACTTCAATGGTTCAACTGTAAGCATATGAAGCTCCAAGAACACTTTTGCACATCAAAAAAAAAAAACTGTAAAAACAACTTCGCCAATGTCTTTTGTATCAGATCAGGGTGGATGTTTACTATGGGCAATACCATGCTTTATAGAACAACAATGTACTAAAGATGCAAAAGTTCTGTGCTAAAGTTTCATATACAAACATCAAGGTTGTCAAAAGGATTTTTCATTCATGAAAACTACAAAAAAAAAAGCTGTATTATGTATGTCAGGCCAGAATGTCGCTCAGTATCTTGAGCATAACTGATTCACTGCTGTATAGTCCACCATTGTTGTTTTGTTTGTTGGGAACTCACGCGTGCCTATGGGCTGAATACATAACAAAAGTGCACTTTAAAATCTTTGAAGTTAAACCTAATTTATTTATTTATTTTTTTTTTACCAACTTTTCAGCCCCAAAACATTGATACATGAATGGCCAAAATGTATGAGAACTTTTCTCTTTGAAAATGGCATAATTTTAATCTCACCCTTACATTGGACTATTTTGCACAAAAAACAGCAAAAAGTTTCACGTTGATAACAAGACATTTCTCCTCCCTTAAAGGGGTGGTCTACTACGATATTATATTTTAAACTTAGTTGATGTGTAATGTAGCTGTGTGAACATGAACAACATCTCTGAATGTAATACGATCAAAGTTCAATGAAAAGGGAGACATTGGTTTTTACAGAGTTAGCTTAGCAAAGCGTACAGTGAACAAAGTTTGGGGACTACAAAACATCTGGGTTAATAATATCACAAGCCCCTCAGGTTACGTGCATTCACCACGCGCATACACCCCGTGCAGCAAAGGGGCGTGGCCAGAGGCGCTGTAATGTTATAGCAGGGAAAGCTAAAATGCCATCCAAACGCTGCTATTTCCACAGAGCTTGTTTTGTTTCTGTATTTGGGCCTCCAAAGGACACGACACAAAGAGAGAAGAGCTTACAATTGAATTTTAATTATGTTCCAGAGAATTATAAAACATATATAGCTCTAGCCTTTGAGAAAGAAGAGCTTCCAGAATTTCTTTAAGAAAAACTTTTTGGAATTTTAAATTAATCAAACTGTTTTTATTTGTAGTTTTGCTGTTTGGCACCATTAACAATTTAGCTACAAATTCATATTTACATTAGAGACATGACACTTTTCCTAGTGATGTGGAGCCGATCTACAGATCACAGCACATTAGGTTAGCTGACCAATCAGAGCCTCTTGAGGGCGGGCCTTTCAGAGGAACCAGGAAATATGACAGTCGTTTTCAAGTCAGCTGAGTAGCAGTATATAATTAAAGTATGCTATATGAATAAATAACGTGATTTTTTTACAAACGAAGCATGAGCACACATCGCTTTGCATCTTTTAAATACAACAAAGCCTTAAAAATACACTCTGGACCACCCCTTTAAATAAAAGTTCAAGTTTGTAATCCCAACTATGTACAAAAAAATAGTTAATGGCATTTTATTATTCTTTATTTTTTGTCAGAAAAGACCTGACTTTTATAATAGACCTGTTTAGCAGAAACATATTGTAACATTTCTGCATTTAAAATATATAAATTGTGAAAGTCTACTGTGATTTTTGATGGCCATTATCTCAAAAAACATTAAGAGTTGAATACTTTCATTGACTCGAATAGATTTATGCCAAAGTAATTAAAGGTAATAAAAGTTAATCCAAAAATGAATATCTGCTAATCATTTACCCATACCACTTCAGTGCTTTGGTTCTGAACAATATATTTGGAAGAAAAATGCAGCCAATGACATAGTAAGAACAAAGAAATTTATTGAAGTCAAAGGCTCTTATTTTCTCCAACTTTCTTCAGTATGTCTTCCTTTATGTTCAACAGAAGAAACTCAAATGGGCATGCAACAAGTTTAGGATGAGTAAATAGCTGTATTTCCATCCATAGATGCAAATTAGATTTATGCACAAAACTAGAGTATTGCATAAAACATTTAAAAATTAGGTACTTTTTCCATCCAAGAAGTCAAAGAGAACAAAATCGTCACTTCCTGATTAACTTGCACCAAATGAAAAATGGAATTTGCTGCGGTAGGTAAAGACGCTGTCTGCTGGCCTTTGACTTGTGCCCCAGCCGATAAAGAAATTTTTTTGGGAGGTAATAATACTTAACCACTTTAATAATGACCAAAACAACATTTTAGATACTTTACAATGTGTTTGCTCTGCTGGTTTGTCTAATAATGCCATCCCATCTGTTAAAACAAAATCACCAGGGGCCTTATGTATGAAGACTTGCATTGAATTTATACTAAAACCTTGGGTATGCACAAAGCTGTAAATGTGCGTACGCAGTAAAAAAATCAGATGTACAAAACACTGTGTACGCGGAATCCCACACATATTCTCTTTGTACATCCAAATTAACGTGTAAGTGAGTGCATGTGCACAAGCGCAAAACCCCTCCCTGCGTCCTCCCCCTTATAAATATGGCAATGACTCTACTTTGGCAAAACCAAATAGAAAAGCAATGACAAAAGCAAGCAAAAAGAGAAACTTTGAACAGAATGTGAATAGGAAGTGCTCCTTTCGGAAGTAGACTGGAGAAAAATGGTGTTATTTGCAAGTTTGTCCTCCAGAATTAATAAAAAAGAAAAAAAATAGAGTGGGGGAGTTAAGCTGACGCGGTTAACGCAGTGGGGTCTGAACATCGCACTGTGAGTGAATTAAAAAAGAAATGGTCCGAATTAAAGTTGTAGTGTCTATTTAGGCTAAGTGCAAATAGCACACCTCGTTGAAATGAGCTAGTTGAGTGATTCCCGCCCATCACCGTCTGATTGACAGAGACAATATAACTAAAGAGAGCGGCAAATAGCAGTGTGAGTGGCAAAGCTCGTAAAGCGCATGGCTAATTGTTTTGACACGATTGATCATGAAACCGGTTCGAATCCAGCGTCTGATGAACTCATTCTTCGTGTTTCCCCCACTACTTTTGCCTACTCTTCATCACGAGCAAGACAAGTAGGAATCATTAATAAGTGTGTGTATTATTTTAAGCGCATTTAAGTGTCACATATTATTTGCACATTTATTGAATGAAAATGTTTCCGATTCACGTATGCATATTTGTCTTCCGATGGCGCCTTTATAGCTATGTGTGTGCAGTCGTTTGCTCCGATTACATTGGGAAAACTGGTGATCGCGCTTTAATGTTAGGCTGGTCAACTGCATGATATGTAAACCTTATATACCTGCTAGACATCCCGTCCCATACAGCTGCCATTGCACGGCTCAAAGATACTTTGTAGTGTGCAATTTAACATAATTGCCTCTAGGAGTCGCCAATGGAAAAAAACAAACACATACAAGACATGCACGTACGCCAGAGATGAAGTTGACGTGGACCTACGCACATTGTCACGTTCATTTCATCGTTAGTAAATCCAAACCTGAGCATGAAATCTAGCGTACGCAAAGATTTTTGTGCGTACGCAGCATTGATACATGAGGCCCCTGATGCATGGTGGGATTTATTCCTGTTTCTGTCATAGTGTATGCACTTTTTTTCTTATCTTATAAACAGTTATTATTAAATTGTGCACATATTTCTAAATGTATGTGCATCTTGGCCTTTCCATTTAGCATTATCAATGCAATATTTCAAAATGCACATAAAAAATAGGTGAATGGAAAGACATTTTTTATTTTTGAGTGAACTATCTCTTTAATCCAAATGCAATTTAGATTTAAGCGTTTATGTCATCACACTTAAAACGCTTACGCTGAGTTGAATCAACTTTACACAGTGTTGTTTTTCAAGTCTCTTGCTAGGCACCCTTGTTTATTAGTGCGCTTCAGGCTAGTAAACACTGTCCTCACACTTCAGCGTCACCTGTGAGCTGGGAATTCTGCTTTCCTCTCTTTCCTGGCCCAGTTAAGCAGCCACCTGAGATCCCAAACAGACTCAGACATACACACAAGCAGAGTCTCTAGTGGGCCAAACACCATTAGCTTCACATCTCCTAGACTTTACAGCTACAGCTGGCCCTCTTCCTATACAGTCGCCACTGACAGTGGTTATTAATATAGGGTGCGTTATACACAGATCTTTTTTAGCCTTGCATTAATTCTTGAGCCCTGTGAAGGTAAAATATGACTGGTCTTAGGAAGACATAAATCTTAGCTTCTAGTTGTGTATGTAAAAAGTAGAAGTATATTCATACTTCAAATGGTATCATTTGTTCGGTATGACTAATTCATAAAAGTATATTATGATTCATACTGTTTTGTTGTGTTTTCTGTGAATTATTATGGTGTTTTTCAAAATTCTCTCAAGATTACCAAGGCTGCATTTATTTAATCAGAAATGCAGTATGTGCAATTTACAATGCACAATTTTTTATAAAAAAATTACATAATTTTGTTTTTCCTGTTAATTGCAAAGATAAAAAAAGCATTATTTGTGTCCATTACTCCATTATTCAGTGTTAAATGAATGCTAATTTGATTCTCAAGGCTTATTATTATTAGGTTACTTAAAAATTTGTCTTATTTAAGTGATTTTTAATATATGTATAATTTATTTAAATTAATTGAATTATTTGATCTAATATTGAATATTTAAGTGTTTTTTCAGGATTCTTTAATAAATATCCCATTTGACATTTTTAAAGAAAGAAAACAATCATTTAAAGTTATATCTTTGTAAATTTGTTACTGTTGATTTTATGTAATGCTTTCTGATAGTAATTTTTTTAAATAAGGTTTATTATTACTGAATAATATTATTACTGAATATTATTATTAGTAGTAGTTGTAGTAGCAATTACTAAATACAAAAAGGTCATATAAAATCATCTATAAAGTCCCTAGTGTCTAAACTATAAAACAGCAGAGATATATTTCCCTTTGTCTAATACAATTGTAAACCTTAAACAAAATTGTCAACATTTCACATTTAATAAATACACATTTCTATTTTTTATTTTATTATTTTATTTATTTCAAATTTTCCATGGCTTCTAGTATGCCGGTTATTATTACCATTCTTAGCCAGTCTGAATCGTTTGTTTTGGTTTAATTTTAAATATCCACAACAAGCACTGAACCCCGGAGATTGGAGAGAGGCTGATTGACCTCCCCAGATACAATACACATTTCATATGGATTTTCGAGGTATATTTTTTCCCCAAATTTTAATTTGTAGGTGACTCTTTTAGCATAATAGTACATTAAAGAATATTTTAATTGAAACTATGGTCCTTGGTGATTAATAAAATGTCAGTGGTTTTCAAGTGGGGGTCAGGACCCTCTGGTGGGGCGAGGAGTCGCTTGGTGATTTCCAAAACTTAAATTTTATTGAACTCTTAGAATCACCCTATTTTATTCTTAACCCACAGACGATAGTTAATAGTTACAATAAAGAAAAAACAACATACAAATAAAAATACATCAGCCTTTCAAAATTTTTTTCCATTGGATTGCGACCAGGGCTTGACATTAAAACCTGCCAAATGCGGGTAGATTTCAGCTGTGGTGGTTAGACAGACACTCCCACTTGCCACTTTGGCTGGTTGAAAATATTTTTTAAATGGTAGTTTTCTTAAAAGCAGGGTTCGACAATAAGCATGGCCCAATTAACTTGCAAATGTGATCTTAGAATCGAGAAGCTGCACGATTGACAAAAATAACTGTGTTTGCACGAGCAAAAGAAAGCAGATGAATAAAGAATGAGAGGGTGATTACTCATCACCTGTGCACCCGCTCCCGTTTACTTGTGTGAAGCAACCGTGCCATTTACGAATAAAGATGAAATAAATATGTTTATAGGGGGACAACTGTTAAAAGATCAAGTTAAAGTGAATTACAGAGATAAGCATAATTAATACTGAATCGATTCTTTTGTTCCTAAACAGGGAATAATTTTGTTACAATGTTGCTCTTTGTTCTTGGTTTGCTTTCACACGGCAAAGAAGAAACGCAACTGTTTCGATCGGCTCCCTTTCAAATAGACTGCACAAAATGCGATGATCATGCACCCACACTCCTGCTGCTTTCAAGAGCTCAAGATTTTTAAAAAAATCATCAGCGGGCACAGCTTTCGATAATTATTCCTTTAACAGATTATTAACATGCTTAACATTAACCGTGTGCGCGTGATCATCTTTTCATCATCACTCACGGTATGTTTTTTACCTGCTTTTTTCTGCTTAGTTATTTTTGTAAATATGGTTTAATTGTCATCCTTTACAATAACATTGCTTTAATATGAGATTAACTCCCCGGTTTTGTGTAGTAAACTGGTGATCTGGGACCTTTAGCCAGGACAGATTACTGTGCATATTTTAGATACATGACAATAATTATTTTTTAAACGTCTTTTTTGTTTTAAGAAAAGTTTTGTTGAATTAAAATGTACATGTATACAGCTATATTTTGCTTGTTTTGCCACATTTAAAATTTGTGGCTAAGAAATAATTATTTATTTATTTTTGGTGTGGCCAGAGATAAATTTGGTAAATCCTTAATTTTGAGCCCTGAAAAGTCATGTGAAATAAAAACTAATTGCAATGCAACACAACCTATTTGCTCATGCACATTGAGCAAGCTCATACACAACACACACAAAAAGTGAAATGAATGAGGGCGTCATGTGGACAAAACACATGCATATAAAATATATTTTCCCAACAACAAAAGTGTGGCTATAGTGAAAATGGCATGTGGCTAATAATGTTGAATATCTCCTAGCCACAGTGGCTGGTGATCAAAAAAGTTTATGTCAAGCCCTGATTGCGACCCCTGGAGTGTTTAGAGCTGCAGCAGATTGATTTTATGGGGCCAGGTTAAACTTTCTGACAACATTTATGGCACTGTAATATATTAAAATATGATATTTAAGGTTAATATTAAATTAAATTAATAAATGACTATAAATTTATATGGTTTTTAGAATGTTCCATTTATGTGTTGTCAATATATTCATGTTTATATAGGCCTTTAGTTGTGTGTACAACGTTTGTATATTTATAACCACCTGACATTGTTATTTTGGGGGTCGCGGGCTAAAACGTTTGGGAACCCCTTGTCTAGTGTGTGCTGCGTTTACAGCATGCTAAAAAATCAAACTTGTGTTTTATCTGAAAAACCCTCTACACTGCATCTGAAAAAACATTTTTTATGTGTTTTTGTGTGAAGGTCAGTTTGTTGTAGCTAGTGGTCAACCGTGGTGGTGTTATATGATGTTTTTATATGTGTGAGGACAGCATTTGGTTTTGAACATTAAAGGATTAGTTGCAGACTATAGGGAATGGATTACATGGCTCTTGTTCATTTGAATTTCCGTTTTTATCTGTGTAATCTTAAGAGCAGCCAGTGTGATATTTTCATCCTCTTTGCACAGTTGGTGAATAAATCCACATCCTAGACTGTATGAAGTTGAGGTAGTTTGATTGTACAGCACCACATAATGTACTCTGATCCATCTAGAGATTTGCAGTATTTATTGTCTGCGGTAATACTGTAATTGTTGCTTAAACACAAAATATTTTTCCAGAAGCATATTCTTCAAGTCCAAAAGCATTCACTGTGTGATGAAGCATATGAATGCAGCTAGAATTGCCCTGTAATTTAAACTACGAAAGCGACAAATTCCCTGTATGGGTTTTAGATGATATTGCCAAGTTATGTAACACGAGCAAGAGTGGCAATATTAAATTTAATACATTTCAACTGAAAAGAGTGAGTTACATTTTAGACACAATATTGTTGTTTTTTCTGTTTAACCAATAACAGACCTTTTGTGTGTCTCAGAGCAACACTGCAGTATTTCCTTCCAAAATGAAATGTTTTTGAACAAATTGAGTGAGCCAGTGAGTCAGTGATCCGTGTATAAAATATTCACTTGCTTTGTTTCTAAATGAATCATTTATTCTGAATAAATGGTTGAATGACCATGCTGTAGTTTGTCAGAATTGCAGCCCTCTATCAACTGTCTGAGTTGTTTGTGTTCTGATATATTAGATGTCATAACCATGGTTGTGACACTGTAAGAAGAGACAACCACATTTAAATACGAGAGTTGAATTATTTATACCCGCAGAAAACATTTGATGCCTTAAACAGTCAAAGACAAAATTATTAGCCCTCCTGTGAAATGTATTTCCTTTTCAAATTTCCTAAGTTCTGTTTAACGGGGAGAAGATTTTTTCAAAATGTTAAGGATATACAGTTGAAGTCAGAATTATTAGCCCTCCTGTTTATTTTTCCCCCCAATTTCTGTTTTCCAATTTTTTTCAGCATATTTCTAAACATAATAGTTTTAATAACTCATTTCTAATAACTGATTTCATTTATCTTTGTCATGATGACAGTAAATAATATTTGACTAGATTTTTTTTAGACACTTCTATACAGCTTAAAGTGACATTTAAAGGCTTAACTATATTATTTAGGTTAACTAGACAGGTTAGGGTTATAAGACAAGTTATTGCATAATGATGGTTTGTTCTGTAGACTATTGAAAAAAATAATTGCTTAAGGGAGCTAATAATTTTGACCTTAAAATGGATTTTAAAAACTGCTTTTATTCTAGCCGAAATAAAACAAATAAGACTTTCTCCAGAAGAAAAAATATTATCAGACATACTGTGAAAATTTCCTTGCTCTGTTAAACATCATTTAGGAAATATTTAAAAAGAAAAAAAGGGGGGCTAATAATTCTGACTTCAACTGTATATAAGCATCTTATTTATTTATTTATTTATTTATTTATTCTTCCAGCCAAACTAAAAGAAATAAGACTTTATCCAGAAGAAAAGTATCATAGAGGATACTGTAAAAAAATATTTGTTAAACATCACTTGGGAAATATTTCACTCATGTAAATGGTGAAACCAATGGGCTATATGCACCCTGACTTTTAATTTTCAGCCAGCAGCCCAAGGGCCTATCTTTCCATTACAAAATTGTCATGTTTAAGATCTGATTTCTTTAAAAAACAGTGATCTTCACTTTCTGTTAGATATACAATATGAAATGTGTCTCAGATTGGACAAGAAGCACTGCATTAATATCCAATTTCCCCACCATGTCTTTAAAATAGGACTAAAATATGCACTAGCCTGTTGCTACTGACGGTGCTAGTGGTTACAACGGTCTTTCATCTCGTTTTACGCTTGAACAACTAAATGAATGCTGAAGTCTATTTAACTGAATGTATTGTAATTACATTACAACATCGATGCTGTAAAAACAACCTTGTGAAATTGAAAATATTCACATTAAGCTTTCACCAGAAGTTTATCGTTGGCTTTAAAACAGCTGTACTTAGATCCCACTGATCAAACCACATTTAGCTGAATGACCTACTGATCTCTGATACAACTCTTGTTTCCTATGTCTCCTCTTAATCCAACAACAGATTTTGCTGAACCTCTTGCTGTTCCCACTTACATGGAACCAGATCTGCCCAGTCCGAGTCTTCCTACAACCAGTGCACTGGACAACCAGCCTCCAGAGGAGAGCATCTCCATCCTCACCTCCATGGGCTTCCCCAGACATCACACAATTCGGGCCCTCAAAGCCTCAGTGAGTGTCCTGCCTCTTCTGCTTCATGTATGCAGTGGCCCAGAAAAATAACCTGGACACTTAAAGCACACATAAAAATGCATGAATGTCATTGAATTATGATGAACTACACTTGTGGTTACTCTGCGCTGCTTTATGAATTTTTGTGGCTCTGACTGTTCCGAAGTGGCTACAGTGTTCATTTAGTTGACGAATAATTTTGTCATATTCTTGGTCAACCACATTCTTTCTCTGATTCTGTTTTAATTTAACGAGTTTCCTTTTTAAATGACAAAAACTATGATAAAACCGTACTGATGTTTTCATTTACGAATAAAGATGACAACTGTTAAAAGATCAAGTTAGAGTGAATTACAGAGATAAGCATAATTAATACTGAATCGATTCTTTGTTCCTAAACATGGATTATAATTGTTACAATGTTGCTCTTTGTTCTCGGTTCGCTTTCACATGGTAAAATTTCTAAATGAACCAAAAGAGCTAAAAAACAAGTCACGTGCGAGTAAACTCTCCTCACATGGGTCAGAGTTTCATGGTTTATTTTTCAGAGTCCCGTTCAGCTGTCATGCGTCTTTATTTTAATTTATGACGATGAGCAATAAGACATTGTAAGCGAAATGCTGCGCTTTTTGAATTGTGACACCCTCAGACATCCCGCCTCATCATAATTCTCTCTTCATTCAGCCATATATGCCTATTACATATCCATAATACAATGTGTGATATAGTCTGGTTCGGATCGTATTGCTTTCTCACTACAATTGATCCGCTCCAGAGTTTATTTAAATCGAGCCGAGGCCACCTCATTCAGGAGATTGTCGGACCAATCCGAGCACGATTGCTGGATTCACATATGCCAAACAAACCACACTAACTGGGGAAACGCGCCAGGTTTTGAAAGAAAAGTCTAGGTGTGAAAGCACCATAAAGCTAGCCCTCGAGTCAGAGATGGACCCGGCCGTAAGTTTACTGAATGCTGATTTCAGCAAACATATACTGGGGGTTACACTGTTTCCACACATTAGCTACAGTACATCTCCATGCAAGGTAGCAAAATTAGCTTGTATTAACATTTGAATATCCCATAAATTATTCTTTAGCGAATTAAGTTACGTTTACACAGCAACTAAAAATTACATTTATTATACATTTTTTTAGACACACAACAATGGTCAAAATGATACCCGTGATTAAAAATGCTGTATTATGCATGTCAGGCCAGTAAATGAGACACACCACACGTCTGTGTACACATGATCCTGTTGTTACATTTAACTTAAACTATTCGATTTTAACCAACTAAATTTAGTGCATATTTAGTTGACCAAAATCGAATAAATTTTAGTTGACTAAAACTAGACTGTTACGATTTAATAAGGTGTCTAGGGTAATGGCAACATTTAGAAAGTAATATTATTATTGCTGGGTAAAGTGGATGGATAGAAATGAACAAGGAGATATTAAATTAATTTCAATTAGTTTATTCCAATGTAAAGTCCATAAAGGCATCAAATGATAGGCATGTGTGAGCTATTTACAATGTAGCAAAAGAGAATTAAAAAATTAGAAACTAGAAATGGCGCCAAACAAAGAATTGAACAAAACTGAAAACCACAAAACCTCGAATCAAAGACCCCTCTAAGCTTGCTAATGAAAAATAAAAGTGTGAAAAATAAACCAAAAACTATATTAAGCATATTTGACCACTGAATATGCTCCCTAATTAGATGAAAAACAAAAATGCAAAAGGTGGCGCTTACCCAATTACTTAGTGCATCACTTACTGTACCACTCACTTACTGTAGCTTACTGTCGCATGACTTAGTTACCTATTCTTTTTTCCCCACATGTTGAAACCATGTTGAAATTTTAGAATGCAATCAAATAATAAACACAGTAGTGCGTAAAACACAAGAAACACAAGCCCACACACACAGCACTGAACAGCAGCATTTTATAAGTCGTCAAATACTTTTTTGGGCCACTGTTACATGCTGCAAATATTTAGATTTGATTTATATGGAGGAATATAATTATCACTCTGTCATGTTATACAGATGCAGAACATGTCCCGGCATGTCAGGGTCAGTTTTGTCTGCTGTTGCTCATTGACAAAGTATGTGAGACAGGAGAAGCCATCTTGTCTGATCAACTACTTGGCTAATATTTAAGTATAGCCTGCTTGGCAATACCTTCATATCATAATTTATGTTAATAAGTTCATACATTTCTACAGTAAGTGTGATTTACATTAACTTTAAGCTCCTGATTTTGATTCAGTTCTGTTATTCAATCAAAATTCTCTTGTGTTGGCTGAATATAGCTTTTAAACACAATGCATCGATTTAAAATGACAGTACATATATTCATAATATTACAAAACAATGATAACTAAATGTTGCATTCTTTTAATCAAAAATCCTGATAAACTGCATATAAAAATAGTAAAATATAATTCAATGTAACAATGAACTACTGAATAGTTTACAGTACATACCCCTAAAAATCATATATTTAGAACAACAACTATATGATTAGATATTTAAAAGCATCTTTTCCTTTGTTTCTTTCTTATTTTATTGTTTTATTTTTATTTATTTTAATAGAAATAGGTCAAAATAATTGTTAATCTGAATGATGATGATGGAAGACTAGATATTTTGAGATTTTATTCACACAAACAATAACATTTCTGAAGAAAGTGATATTTTATGTTTATGTATGTAATATCACTTTAAATTTAACTTGAATCAAACAATAAAATGAGACCCTACTTTGAACCACATGAATATATTTTGATCTATGTACAGGTAAATATATACTCAGCTTATATAAGTACACCCCTCACGAATCTATCTTTTAAATTCATATTTTTAATAGGAAGCTATACAATATTATATGTGTGCATACACATTAGATTAATCAGTACGGAAGCCAAATCTAGAGCTTATTTAATTAAATAACTTACAATAACGGTCCAAAAACAAGTACACCTAAATTTATATGTTATAGAAGAATAACAAATACAAATTTTTAAAAGAGGAAAAATCAAAAGAAGCAAATAAATAGAATAATTTGGTTGAAATTTTGAAGGTTGTAATTTTTTTTGCAATATTTTGCTTGAATTTAATTGTATTGTCTTTCAATTTCTAAATGCGTTTTGTGGCTAAAATATAATTTTAATAAATATATCTGTTTAATAAAGCTGTTTTGTTTAAATGCACCAAAATATATTGCTTATATTCTCTGAGAAGTTGATAAAAATATTCATTTTCAAAATGGCGTGTACTCAATTATGCTGAGCACTGTATATATATCTTTTTTAATATAGTGAATATATATGTATGTATCTGAACTATATACTGTGTCTAACCTTTCAGATCTTCTTGAAAAGTCTTTTTTCTTAAAATAAGAACCTGCTTCCTCTTGAATATTTCTTTTTGGATTGTTTTTTTAAGTCAAGCATTTGTGTTTTTCATGTCTGTTCATGTGTGTGGTTAAAAATAGCTTCTCAAGCAGCCAATAATAGCCCAGTAACAAGTGCACGTCTTCAACCAATGTCGTTCACATTTGTCCAGGAAAAGACGAGGGCGTCAGGCCACATTTGCTTTCAGTGCTGGCATTTGCAGTGAATCACGGCGCTATTTCAGATTAGTGCCTATGCCTAAATGAGTCTTTTGACCACGCTAGAATGACCTCAGTTAAATCAAGGACTTTCGACTGGTCTGAGAAATTTAAAAACGGCTCTTTGCCTGAGGATATAATTTTGATGTTCAGTATTTTTTTTTTAATTAACGCTTGACATGTTTTTTGTCCAGTTAGGCTGTTAATAACCTATAAATAATAGGCTGTGGATTAAGATCTCAACCACTCAAGCACAAATGCTGTTTTTTTAGACCAAAATGCAGTGGTAACAATGAATTACAATATAATGAGGTCATATTTAGTCTTGAAGAGAGTCTTTAAATGGGTTTTTCTGCTTGTGGTTTTCTGCTTCTTGTTTGATAACAGAACAACAACTTGGAACGAGCTCTTGACTGGATTTTCACACACCCAGACTGTGAGGATGAGAGCGAAGCTATGTCAGACACAGCAGACACAGAGCCGAACGATAACAGCTTCTCAAACGCCAACGCCCACACTGACTCCTCACTGTCTCCAGATCAGGATCTGTCTAGCCCGCGAGTCAGAGACGGACCCGGCCGTAAGTGCTCACTGAATGTTGAACTAAGCAAACATATATGGAGGGTTACAGTTTCCACACATTAGCTACAGTACATCTCCATGCAAAATTAGCTTGTATTAACATTTGAATATCTCATATATAATATTTTTAGGGAATTAAGTTATGTTTACACAGCAACTAAAAATTACATTCATTATTACACGTATTGCACTTAATAAAGAAACACCACACGTCTATGCATATATGATCCTGTAGTTACATCACAATTTTTTTACAGCGTTGTTTTTAAAAACATGCACTAGTTTTAAAAAGGTTGTTTTTTGTTAAATATTGCCTTAAAGTCATATTCATTTATTCATTTTCTTTCCGGCTTAGTCCCTTTATTAATCTGGGGTAGCCACAGCAGAATGAACCACCAACTTATCCAGCACGTTTTTTACGCAGCAGATGCCCTTCCAGCCGCAACCCATCTCTGGGAAACATCCACACACACTCATTCACACTCATATACTACGGACAATTCATGTCTTTGGACTGTGGGGGAAACCAGAGCACCCCCACGCAAACGCAGGGAGAACATGCAAACTCCACACAGCACGCCAACTGACCCAGCCGAGGCTCGAACCAGCAACCTTCTTGCTGTGAGGCCGACAGCATTACCTACTGCGCCAATGCGTTGCCCGCCTTAAAGGCATAGTTTACCCAAAAATTAACATTTTCTTACTATTTAGTCAATATGAACTGGTTCCAAACCTTTATGAGTTACTTTATTCTGTTAAACACAAAAGATATTTTGAAGAATGCTGAAAACCTGTAACCATTAACTTTCATAGTAGGAAAAACAAACATCATGGAACTGAATGGTTGCTAAGCTTGATTTAAAGATTTGAAACAAGGTTGAATTAATGTTGACAGAAATGTCATTTTGCTTGAACTATCCCTTTAAAGGAACAGTTCACCCAAAGATGAATGTTTACTCACCATTTAACAGCCGCTGACTTCAATAATAGGAAAGAAAAATTCATTGACTACAGGTTTCAGACATTCTTTAAAATGTAATCTTTTGCATCAAACAGAAGAAAAAATAAACAGTTTGAAACAACTGGATGGTGAATTATGACATAATTAGAATTTTGAGGTAAACTATCCCTTAACACTGTTTTTTATCACATTTGACCCAGATTGTCTTTTTCTGGGAAACTGGGGTTGATTGCACCAGCAGTGCGTGAAACGTTAAAACGTAGGCTAGTTTTGACTTAAAGGGACACTAAGTTACAATTTACGCACTACTAAATATTTTTGTGTTGCACCACTGAACTTAGTTTAAACGTAACGCTACGCTCCAACTAAATATTTACAGCATCCTCCCCCATGTATAACAGCAGAAAACAGAAGATGGCGAGATTATTGACATTAAGGAGCTCTCGATCATAATGAAGAATGATCTCCCTCTACTCAAAGCCTACATATCCTCCAAAATCTCACGTTTGTTTTAGTTTGTGAAAGAAGAGTTTAATCTTCCTTCCAGGAGTGTTTTGTGTTAACTGGATCCATCAATTAAAATGAGAATTTCTACATGACTGAGTTATTCTCCCTGCTCTTTTCTCTTTCATGTGTAGGATAATAAAAAAAATCAAGTATAATATTTTGATAACTTCATGTGTATTTAGCTGCATTCATGGCTTGCCATGCAGGTATGTGCATCATCTGTTATTAGTGACTGACTGTAATGTAATGCATTATAAAAATGTAATTTATTATTTAATTTTTATATATAATATGCGTTAGTTGCAGAATTTCAAAGCAGTTTGATGATTTAAATGCTTTTTATTGAATATTACTTCATTCAATGTGACTACGCATGACTTTACGGAGAGCTTACAAACTACTAACTATGGTTTTTTCATAAGAACATGTGGTGCAACCGAAGTGAAAACAAATTTAGTTACAAACTAGCTAGTAGCTACTAAGCCCCTTGTTCGGACTTTACATTCCAGTTTAAGAAAGAACTTATGAACAGCTGATGCAACCCTACCCTGGTGTGAATTATCCATACTAAATAGTTTCTACATCTAGAAAACTACTGTAGCTCTTTTTTCGTCATAATAATTGAAATAATAATTGAAAAATAAAAACAAGAAATCATTGTGTGGAAACATATTTCATTTCTGATGTTGGTTTCTTTTCTTTCTCCAAGGTTACGAACTGTTTGCTTTCATCAGTCACATGGGAACATCCACAATGTCTGGCCATTATGTGTGTCATATCAAAAAAGAGGGCAGGTATGCTGATTACAATGTATGTTTTTTATTTGCAATCAGGCTGTTATTGGTTACATTCAGATTGTGGATGGATTGATTGCAGAAAACATTTGAAAACAACAAGTGATTTGTGCTGTCAACAGCAAGTGATGATGTATGCTAGAAAATGTATACATAGAAATGTTATTCGAAAGTTGAAATGTTCTAAAGGTGTTGTGGTTCATTAGTGTAGTTGTTAATTAATAATACTTTATATCTAAATCCATAACTACATTGCTACACTGACACTGAAAAAAACATGTAGATGATATAAAACAGAACTGCCATTTAGTAGCAAAGAAAAAATGTAATTAAATCAAAATTGAGTTTTTTTAGGTGTTAATATCATTATGCTGATGTCTGATATCTAGTGTGCTCTAAAACAACAACAAAATTAGCAATTAGAAGATATTAGCATTCAAAGCTACAGGTTTGTTGTTTTTGTCAAAATGAATTGTCATCATAATTCAGTTTCTCATCAAATCTTCTGATCAATCAGATGCTCAATAAATTTCCCATCAGTCTTCAGAGATTTCCCAGTATTTCTCTGTGGCAATCGGGATATCACTATAATTAACTGAGAAAAAGCCAAAGCAAAACAAACACTAGCAGATTACTATGGTATGAATACATCACTACAACATACAAAAGAGAGTGATCGACTTTGAAAGTCACTTACTTGTTTTATAATGACTTTATCAGCTGTAATTTAAAATTTACGCTGAGTTTTTCTTCCCTAAGAATTTATTATGTGGTTTCTGTTGCGGAACATCAACTGTCTTTGCTCTGCTCAATGACAGGCTAATGGCTGCCAACATGCTAAATCTCAGAAATTATGAATATTTAAAACAAGCACTATCCTTACAAATAAACTGCATAGATGCTATTAAACAACCACATTCTTGGCTGAAAAAGCCTCAAATGTACAATATGTTGCCCAACAGCTGCAATATTTGTCAAACTGTTGTGAGTTTATTGATCTGCTGTCACTCTATGTGGGTCAGAGTAATACACAAGGGTGAAGAGGCTGTACGAGTGCTGTTATTGCATAATATCACACGGCTATTAGCCAATCAGATATGAGAACCAGTTGTAAAAAAAAAAATTATAAACAGTAGTAAACTGTTGATCGGAATTCCTTATTTGTCATTTTGAAATGCGATGTGTACAGTACCTGTCTACAGCAAGCTCAGAGGGAGAAGATACTTTGAAGCTAGGAGATTCCAAATAGTGAATTGTAATATATAAGGATACAGACAGTGTACTCACACTATGTACAGTTGCCTTGAACCATGCAGAATCGCGATTGTCCTCCCTCCCCTCTGCCCTGATGGTCTGCACTCACACTGCATTTTGCTTTCCGAACCTGAGAACGATTACGTCATCGATGGTGTGACTGTTCAGTTTAACAGGAAGAGAAGCGCTCTCGCTCAGCAGCAGAGTGGAGATTGTTTTAGTTATATCATTTTAGTTGTTTGGGATGCAATGACACTCAGTCAAATATTTAACCAAACAGATCCAGCACATTTGACACTCATTAATGATCATAAAAGTCCTTGTGCTGCATGTATTAGGACAGTGGTGCTCAACCCTGTTCCTGGAGATCGACCTTCCTGCAAAGTTCAGCTTCAACCCTAATCAAACACACCTGAACCAATTAATTAGGACCTGAACAGCACTTGATAATTACAGGCAGGTGTGTTTGAAATGGTTTGCAACTGAAATCTGCAGGAAGGTTGATCTCCAGGAACAGGGTTGGTCACCCCTGTATTAGGAGGTTTGCAGAAGGTGCAGCGAGGGGTTTGTGTCTTTAATAAACTAATAAACTGTTCGCATTCATTAAACAGTTAGAATGATTAATAAATCTATGTAAATACTCCATTAAAAGTGACATTGCCTCTTCAGTTTCTTGTGCTTAGCACACACATTACAAGCATATCGCACCAAACCCAACCGAACCGCACTCTGGCACACGTCTTCTAACCAGGCCAGGGCCGGCCAACTGAACCGTGCCTGGACGAGATTCGGAGCACCTGAGCATGGTTCGGATAGCAAAGTGTAAGTGCACCCAAAATGTATTGAACCAATTTGAATTATGCAGAAGCTGTGTTTTTAAGCAGAGCAGACTCAGTACTACTAGTATATACTTTGGCAGTCGTTTGGCAGTTGTTATATCAAGGAAATGCTATTGGCTGCTTTTGAAAAGGGGGAGGGGCTGTATTTGATTTCAGTTGAGATTACGTCAAACATCGAATAAAAATCCACATTTAAAAGCAGTTCAATGGACCTTTAACAAATGAGACCTTAATGTAAACTGTTATCAAAATTGTAATAATACTTTTAATAATAATTTTATTGTAATAATAAAATTGAAAATTAAGAAAAAAATCTATTATTTCTCTAAATTATGTATATTTTTGAATCAGAAAAGATGATTATAATTATAAAGAATGACTATAAATATAAAAATATAAAAAATAAATGTCATTTTTAACATGTACAATTATATTTGAATAAACAATTATGTAATAATAAAAAACATTTTAAATAGGAAAAAACAACAAATGAAGTAAATAACTATTAATGTAAATATGCGTAAATACATTTAACTCAAAATTTGATTTATTTTTACTTTCCTAGATGGCTGATTTACAATGACCACAAAGTATGTTTGTCAGAGAGGCCCCCTAAAGACTTGGGCTACATGTACTTTTACCGGCGCCTGTCAAGCTGCTAAATCTGGACCTTCACAACCTTATGCACAGCCGTTTGGCCAGAGAGGTGTGTGTGAAGCTCCACTGACACTGCTGGAAACTAGGAAAGCATTTACACCTGTGAGAAGGAGAGAGGAACCTCACAGTCCCTGCCAAAACCCGCACAGAGGCGCAAACCACAGCAGCGCTCCAGCAGGAAACAGTGTGTGTGTTTGTGTGTGTCGTCTGTCTGTCATTTGTTTGTTCGTTTGTATTGCGTCTGCTTTAATGGTACAGTGGGGTGCGTGCAATTTTAGGTATGCAGATTATTTTCCTAATATATTCTCAGATTATTTGTTATATTTCTCTTTGAATACTTTAAGCTCCGGTGCCAGTATTTTCAATACATACACTTTCTTTTTAAATATAACACGTGCCTGCATTTGCAAATATTACTGCCATTACAGGAGATTGTACTTAAATTGTAATTCATTTCATGTCTGAAACACACAGAATGGATTTCAAATAAGGTTTTTAAAAATCTAAGGTGTTGTTTTTACAGGCATGTATGTTGAAATATTAGATAATAGCCCTTATTTGGTTGGCTTTAGTTTGCTGTTAGACATATTCTGGCATTTGGATTGGTCTGTATTTGTGACATCATCGACTGATTCTTTATTTATATCTATATTTAAATCTCCCCAACAGCAAAAACTTTTCCAGTTTCTATAACTTTAGGCAGAAGTAAACCTACTTTAAATGGACAGTTGACCCAAAATTAAAACTTGCCGTTAATTTACTTAGACTTATAGGCCATTAAAGAAGTAAAGTAGGATCTTCTTTTCTTTGATAGAATGCTAAAGATTTGTTTAGGTCCTTGGTGATTTAAAAATGCAAGTCAGTAGACTTAGAGAGAAAAAAAGAAAGAAAAAGAAATGAAAGATATATTTATATATTATGTATGCAGGCAAAAAATATGGTACATGTCTCCTGATGGTACATTGGCATCTTATGAAGTGAAATGATTCATTTCTATGAATCCACAGCCACTGTAGGAAGCTCACACTACAGACTGAGGTGAATGAGCTCAGGACTGTTTGCTGAGGTTGTGAATTTAAAGTGACATAAAAAAAGCTTGCTAAGACTAGTCATTTTGCTTCACATGGACTCCTTGACTTGTCAGGAGCCATGGGTATGAGTTAGTTTTGACTGTGTATTTTATTTGGACTCTCAAAGCTCTGGTAGCTGTTAAATTTTATCGTTCACCAAGGATCAGTTTCATATAAAAAATAGTTGTTAATGTTCTGCTGAAGAATAAAACAATGCCACGCACAGATGTTTATTAATGTTTGATTAATGTTTGGGTGAATATCCCTTTAGTGTTTTTTAATTATAATTCAAGAACACTGAGCTTCATTTATTGGCATGACTTTAATGTTACATTTGTACTCACTGGACTTAATTTCATGCCTATTTGTGTACCCAAACATTCAAAAACACAACATTTTTCCATATTTAGAGGATTTCTGATGTAACTGCCATCAATCTGTAACATAATCTGACTAATTCACATACTTAAACGCGGTTCAGTTTTACAGATATGTCGACTGAAATACTAGACTATTGTTCACGGTTTTGCTATTAAGATATTTATTTTAAAATTCTGATTTGATCTGTACACATGGCATTATTTTCCAGTCCCTTAAAAATACATTTTTATTTGCAGTCGAATCACATTCAATTTAAGATTCAATAATAGCTTTTCGTCAGTCTACGATAGCTGACCTGAAAATGCATCGATATCACATAATCATGCAATGTTCAAGTGCTTTACTTTGCTCATGTTACAGTTTAAAGACTGCGATGCATTTAAAACATCCAGTCTTAAAGAATGTAAAACTACTTTTTATCCTGTACCTAAGCAATGTGTAATGACTTACAGCATAGTTCAGAAACATATGCAGTGTCATACATAAAACTATCTCAGATACGTGTACTGATGTACTGGTGCTCAGTGTTACCAAATCTCAAGCTTTATGACATATCGGACAAACCCAGCTCTGCCTTCATCATTCAAACCCTTTATATTTCAGACAAAACCTGAATGTGTTCTCGGCGAGTATCTTTTAAAGTGTTTTACCACATTATTGAGTGTGAAGTTTAGGGCTGAATTAAAGTTTAATCATTTGACATCGTGATCTCGCCCAGGCTGAGGTGGAGCTTGTTCATCTTCAGTCTTTTCAACTGGAAGTTGCACATGATGTTGTAGATAGTACCCTGTCATGTTTCTTTCTTTTGTGCACTACCTGTTATGTTGGGAGTTCAGTGTCTTTGTATCCATTCGAGGTCCTCACTCTTTCTCTCCTTCTCTTTCTTATTTTAAATGAATATTCATACCCTTTTTTCTTTCTCATTTTCTCAATTTTTCTTCCTGATCTCTTTTTGTTTCTATATTGGGTGTGAAAGTGGATGTTTTTACCTCACCTTTCTCAAATATGCCTTTTTTCAGAATGTGCACTAAACTCAGAGGTTAGTCAGTTGACATTTTGCAATTTTTATGGCTCTTTAGCTGATTCTGTTTTTCATGGAACTGAAGGTCATGTGGTACGTTTTATTTTTATTTTATTTTTTGCTAAAAAGGTGCGCCAGTTCTGTAGTTACTATACAAATTTGCCCACTTGTTTGTTATAATTTTTTTAAAATGGATTTTCTGATCCATATATTGTTTAGAAACACAAAATCATGGCAAATGTGGGAATCCTCTTTCAAAATCTGTTCAAACATACTTGTGACTCTCATAATGTTTGGATTGTTCAATAAAATCCACAATTGTTCACCTGTGGCATTTTCATAGTTTCAAATACATTGAAAATACCATTTGGATTCAAGGGGGGAAAAGGCCAAATGACAGTGTAAAAATGCTGTAAAATGTACAGTATTACTGGCAAATTTGCACTGTATTACTGTCAACAATTTACAAGCACTTTATTAATTGACAATTACAACTGTACTATAAAACTACAGCACGAATGTAATTGTTAATTTACAGTGCACTTACACATTTTACAATATTACTGGCAACCAAAATTGTGCATTTTACAGCAATTTTTGCAGTGTACAAACAGAAAGCTGAACAAATAAGCTTTTCATAGCTTTTTGGTTTGTTTAGATATGTGGCATATTTTACAAATATTAGAACATAGGTGTAGATTCACTCTTGACATTGGTGGGGACATCCATCCATTGTGCATTGCGCTTTTAAAAACATGAATAAAGTACTTAATAATATAAAAAAAATAACAATTAACCAATGAAATCCCATGCTGCAAAAGTCAATTTACATGATTTTATTGCAATCTGTCTTTGAGGATGTATGAATGAAGAGGAATTTAGCGAGGTGTGTAACGCAATTGAACTATTTTATCCCCATTATTATTTTTCATAATCATGGAGGCCAAAATCGAAACTGAGTTTCGATTAATTGCACAGCCTTGGTTAATAGTATTATAATGAACTCATAGCCAGCTTGACTTTAACCCTTTAAGTGGGTTACTAAGGGATTGACAGAGCATTATTTTATTTTGAACTAATTAAATTATTAGTAGGGACATTTGGCAGATAGCTCTTTGCAACTTTCACATGGTTACCCACTGAAGCTAAGCAGGGCTGCACCTGGTCAGTACCTGTATGGGAGACCACATGGGAAAGCTAGGTTGCTGTTGGAAGTGGTGTTTTGTAGACCAGCAGGGGGCGCTCAACCTGCAGTCTGTGTGGGTCCTAACGCCCCAGTATAGTGAAGGGGACTTTACACTGCTCTGTGAGCACCGTCTTTTGGATGAGACGTTAAACCGAGGTCCTGACTCTTTGTGGTCGTTAAAAATCCCAGGATGTCCTTCGAAAAAGTGTAGGGGTTTAACCCCGACATCTTGGCCAAATTTGCCCACTAGCCTCTGTCCATCATGGCCTCAAAAACAGATATTTTTCTAATTTTGAGATTTTATATTTTTATGTTGTAGAGTTTTTATTAGTTTTCTGAAATCATGTTTTGTCATTGAGTATAGAAGAGATTAATTGCAAAAATACAGATTTCTGAAAAATTCTGCTAGCAAAAAATGAAAATGAACTCTTCATATTGGCCTAGCTCCCTTTTAAAATCTAAGATTGTTAATAGGTTGAACAGACCCTTTTCACATTTCCGGGTTTCTCAGTAGCGGAAGTCATCATAGTTGGGTAAACTTAGAGCACAGTGAATGGGAGAGTACAACAAATAATTTTTTTACAATCCTATTTGCTGAAATAATAAAAGAAAAATTCCACGATGGTGCTATCAAGACTTCCAAAAAAAGGAAAAAAAATTGTGTGAGACTGATGACGGCAACCAGAGGAGAGAATAACGTCCAATTTATTGTCAGCCCCATAGATGCTGCATTAGAAACATCTCACATGAGGGGTAATGCATTTTTGTAATAAGATGCAAAGATGATATAATACACACATAAATGCATATAAATGTTCATAAAAAATCGAAATATTAAAAACTTTCAACGATTTAAGATTATGCTGACCGTTAAACGCGTCATAACAGTCTTGTGAAAAGGGTTCATAATTATTGAACAGAGATGATGGCAATTTTACTGGCCACGCATTGGGTGGACACATAACAGATAGTACTATGTTCTGACTCATTATCTGCATTAAATGGTTTATGGTAAATCATAGGATATCATCTTTAAGACAACTTTTTGTATGAAATTTGTGCAAAATTTACACTAAACTCAAACAGAAACACAAATTACCTTTGTGTTACAAGTCCAAACTCACTAACCATTAGGCCACAACTTGCCCCTATAGGTGAAAAAAGTGGCAGAGGAAAGTTTTTGTTATCAAACATTGTTTACTTCACTGAGTCAGTTTAATGGTGAAGGGATTGATCAAACAGGCCTATAGAAGGAAGGTTTGCATAGAACATTTAAAAGAATTTTGTACTATTTTTAAAATACAAAAATAGAGTATTTTATTTTGATACATTTGTGGCTGCTGCATTTTGTAGTTTATTTTGATACACTTAAAATTGACGTAATTTTATTTTAAAATACATTTGAATGCATTCTTGCCCATCCCTGTTACTAATCAAAAAGTTTTGATATATTTACAATAAGAAAGGATTTTACGATAAGAAATGTTCAACACACTGTAAAAAAATCTTACTGTTTTAAATTTTTGAGTCAAATGAAATGTTTTAGTTATCTCAGCTTACATCAAACTGACTCAAATATTAGGTTAAACTTTTCAAAACTTATAAAAAATAGTGAACCTGATTAAAATAAATTAAATCAACATATAAACATTGCTTTCCCCCACAGTCTAAAGACATGCGCTATAGGTGAATTGAATAAGGTAAATTGGCCCTAGTGTATTTGTGTGAATGTACGAGTGTATGGGTGTTTCCCAGTGTTGGGTTGCGGCTGGAAGGGAATCCGCTGTGTAAAACATATGCTGCATAAGTTGGCAGTTCATTCCGCTGTGGCAACCCCTGATTAATAAAGGGACTAAGCCGAAAAAGAAAATAAATGAATGAACATATAAACATTTGTGCATCTTCAAGGAACAGGATCTTTACTTACTAATGATTTCTGGTGTAAAAGAAAAATTGAAACCAACAAACCAGACAAGTCTTATTACAATATTTTATTTTAAAAGATAACTTTTGTATATGCATCTACCTTTTAAATACAGTGCCAGAGTTATTAAAGCCTTTGGCAAACATTCAGAAAGTTTCAGAAGAAGAAATTCAGAAACGCAGCTCTGAATGATAACATATTTCCAAGTCTCTAATTCTAAAGGCTTTAGTAAATCTGACCATTGCAATAGTGATATATGACTACAAAGAACGTCCTGTTGAGATTTTACCCACTGCATTGCAAAAACGGCTTTTAATTTCTGAATATTTTACGGTAATGCCATATATTCTTCAATCAATCAATATATATATATATATTTTGAAATGCAAAATATTGTGATTACAGTACCATATAAGTCATAGAAATGAAGGGTATAGATTAAAATAGGCATGTCAAGTTCATGCATATAAATACCTCTACAGCATTCAAAAAATATGTATATTCGGCATGCGTTCATACATCAGGAGTTTTTCTGGAGCATGAATTCATCTAGACAATCACACCTGAGATTGTACAAAGTTCTAGAAAAGGGAGGTTTGGCCTCAGGCATGAGAGAATCTACAGTGTCTACTGTAACATTCAGCTACAAAGCACAAGCCTGTTCTAACTGAATCGATACCATATACAGGACTTTTCAAAGAGTTTCAGATACAGAATAAGTAAGAAATACATAGCGCAGTGATTAAATAAATGGAACAACAATTCATAAATGAATAACACTTAATAATGGATGCTTGAATTGCTTTGCATGCTTTTTTCATAAATATTTGAAATCAACTCTTGCAGTTAGTGAGGGAATAAGGATGCTACAAATAAAAGCTCGGCTGGATCACAAAGACGTTTGAAATAAGATACTTAATACGTAAAGTTAAACAGACTTGATCTGAAAGTGCAGATTTTCTATCCTCTACCCACAAGTTTACACCAAAAAGTCACAATGCAATTAAAGCTTTTGTGGTGCTTCAGGCTTTTCATCTACTTCCAGCTGCATAAAGGGGGAAAATAGGTTTTGCATAGCATTTTAAAATCATTAGCCTATGGACTGACTTTTTATGAGGCGCACATGCAACATTAAGCAATTGCATGTTCATGCTAATGAGCAAAATGAATAGTCATGCAAGCTGGAGATCAACTATTATAACGCTGCCTTCACTTGCTATGAGACATTTCAGGAACACTTTATTTTAAAGTTGCCCTTGTTACATGTTCTATGCTCATACTATGTTAATTACAAATAATTATGCATAATTACATGCAACTAACCATAGAACTAACCCTCATCCTGATTCTAACCATCGTAAGTACATGTAATTAATTAATATTACTCAGTAGTACAGTTACACTGAAACAAGGACACCTTAAAGGAACACTCCACCTTTTCTTTTACAATAAGAACACTCCACCTTTTCTTTTACAATAAGAACACTCCACCTTTTCTTTTACAATAAGAACACTCCACCTTTTCTTTTACAATAAGAGTTAAACGGTTGAGTTTAAATATTTTGGAATCCATTCAGCCGATCTTCAGGTCTGGCGGGAGCATTTTTAGCGTAGCTTTAGCTTAGCATAAATCATTGAATCGGATTAGACCATTAGCCTCTCCCTCCAAACAACAACTTTATTTTATAATTTTCTTATAAAGTATGACACTTCTGTAGTTACATCGTGTACTAAGACTGATGAAAAATTACTAATTTATGGCTAAATATACTTTCAGGATAATAATCAAGGAACTTGGATGTCATATTATGGCTGCAGTAGGCACAATGATATTAGGCCAATTATGCCACGGTCCCTTGATTTGAAAGAATAATGAAAGAAAGAAAAAAATCTGTAACATAAGAATATTTTTTTTTTCTTTTTTTTTTGAGCGGGATGCTAAAAGCCTAATGGTCTGATCTGATCTGAAACTCTTTTGTTCCATTTCCTTTAAACCTGTTTGAACATATTTTAAAAATGTTTTAATCATTTTTATTTTTCCCAGTACTGGGTTGTGGCTTTAAGGGCATCCACTGCATAAAACATATGTTGGAATAGTTGTTGGTTTATTCCGCTGTGGCATTCCCTGATATATGAGGGACAAAGCGGAAAATGAATGAATGAATCATTTTTACCCCTCGTTATTTTTATACCTTATACATGTTGTATTTTGTTTCTTTTATTCTTGTTTATTTAAAGCACTTTGAATTATCATTGTATATTAAATGTGCTATATAAATAAACTTGCCTTGCTTTCTCTAGGCTAAAAGTGCTCTCGCCAGACCCAGACATCAGCCGATTATATGGTTTAACTCAAAGTTCAAAATTAAACCTGTAAAATGAGCTTATTTATGCCCCCAAAAAGAGGAGCATTGCTTTAAAATAAAGTGTGACTGAAATTTCTCACTTGTGAAGTCGTGTCATAAAATTAGGAATCATAAAAGATGCCATATGGCAAGATGATATAACATTAAATTCTTTCAAATATATCATTTATTTTCATTAAAATTATACTTATTGCTCAGCTACTAGTAGTGCTTATTCATTAGATACTCGTGTTTAGTTACACTGCTCTGAAAATAGTCTAATACTGACTAATATTCAAATATATTTTTAAATAAGGATTCATTAGATATTTGTACTTTATTAAATATGTTTCATTCAATTCAAGTACTTTTTATAGTAGATAATATGGTAACACTTTAGGTCACAATTCATGCTATTAACTACTGGCTTATTACCTGCCTGTTATTAAGATATTAACTGTTTATCAGTAGTTATAAAGTATGATCTTATTTTGCATTCCTAATCCTACCCAAAACCTTAACCCAACTATTAATAAACAGATCATTTGTAGTAAATTAAGCTAGTAGTGTTAGTTAATGGTTTGTTAATACCGCAAATTGTGACCTAAACTAAAGTGTTACCGATAATATTAGTTATTTGTTAGGTATATGGTATGATATAGTATGCAGTAGACACTAACACCTGTTTCACACAGCACGAGCGAGCAGAGAGCGTGAGTAACACGTGCACACTGCGTATGAAGAGCAGAAGCAGTGAACAGGCAACCTCCTCCTATGCTGTTTCCTTAACCTGCAAGTCTTTATTTCACGAATCATACAGATCCTAAAGGACTGTATGCTTCTCTACTCAATGAGGAGTGTCATTCATGTCTTTTAAGGTGCACTCAGTCAAAAGACAATCGCCTGTGATATCATGACATTTTGTTTTTGATTGTCAGCATGATGTAGGCCTATAGTTATAAAAATATTTATACAGTATAGTTATAATGATATTTATACATGCAGGGGCGTAGCAACCGGGGGGACGGGGGGGATCCGTCCCCCTCACTTTTAGAGACAGACCATTTAGAAACAGGTGATTAATAATTATATGAACGTATGATCTCATACAGTCGTCCCCCCACTTTTAAAATGTCCGTTATGCCCATGTATACATGACCAACCTAGTGTGCAACTGAAGCAAAACTAATACCAAAATTGTTTTAATTTTGGTTTTGTATTTTGGGCCCAAATTAACATTCATTGCATTTCTTTAATCGTTTAAGTTCATTTGATTGCCTATATAAAAATCAGTGGATACTATCGATGCATCTATTGGATAAAATTGCTACTTTTTACTGTCATTCAGTGTGTTTTTGGTCATTATCACTGCACTGTCACTTTAACTGAGCGTGAGATGGACGGCAAAAACAGACCTAGTCCTGGAACGAAGCAGCAGTGCCGCTCACGCTCTGTGCTGATGTGTTGCTTCTGTATGCGGTACGAAAGCTTTAATCTGTTAACATGGACACCGAAAAAACACATGCTCTGCTCGCACGTGCTGTGTGAAACAGCTGTAAGTATCTTTTGTTGCTAGTATCACTTCTATTTTAGTATTTACAATGTCTTTTACTGGTCTTTTGACTAGTCAGTTCTATTACCAGTAAAAACAAAAACATCACATGTAACATTTGGAATAAATATTAGTATATATGAATATCTGTGCATTATTATGTATTGAATATGTACTTTAATCTAATGAATAAATAAAAATAAGTACTCTTAGATAATTAATAATTCAGTATATAGATATTCAGTATATTTGTACATATGTAAAAATATATACTAGTCACATTTGGAAAACATAATATCCAGAACTGAGTAGTTCCTATTTAAATGTAAAACTGCACATGTGCTATTAAAATAGGATAGTTAGTTAAAATAATGTCTAGTATATCTAGTATAACCTTAATAGGTGCTGGTATCCAATTAAATGTATTTTTTTACTTGTATATTTCTTAACTTAGACTTTGCATTTATTTACTCTTTGATGATTTGAAGTGCTTGCCCCTGATAAAAGTGTCTGCTAAATTAGTAAATGTAATATTTAATAAATGTGTATCAGTATTTAATGAAAGCTACTAATATATAAAAAGGATACCTGTCACTTCTGGAATAAAAGTCTGAGCTAAATAACAGATTCCAAGTCACTAGAATACTTTCCAAGTATCTAAGTAACAAAGAATAGTTACAAGTTACTCTGCTGAAATAAATACTAGATTTTTTTAAAATATATTAATAAGCACTAGTCTGTAACACACAAGTACTAGTACCTAAAGCTAAGCACTAGCTAGTGAGTAAGTATTGGTACTTAATAGAATAAACAGTAGTAGCTGAAAAATAAGAATTATTAGCATGAAAACACACACTTTTTTAAGGGTTAAATGTTATAACAGCTTGCTATATATGCCAGGTTAATGTGATCCATGTGTTCATATGTGATCACACAGGTTTCCCAGGAAAAAAAAATATTAGAAACCACATTTTATGTTTCTCATTTTAACATGTGAAGTTCATGTGGTTTATCTTTCTCCCAACTTACACAGTTTGCAAAGAATTCCAAGTTTGCGTCTACTTATATAGTTATAAGTAGGAATAAAGTCTGAAATGTGTAGCGAAAGCAAGCTTCCATGGAAATGCAGCTTTAGGTTCTATTCATGTACAATTTCTCTCATATTCATCATAAATTTGATAGCACATGAAGGCAGCATAAATGAGCAACGATGACAGTATCAGGGTAAAAAACTCTTATAATCACAAATATTTTGGCTTAGATTTTGGGCAGCGTTTTTTTTTTCCAAAAACACAAAAGACACTTGTTTTCCTGTCAAATCTAGATTGATATTGCGGGCAGTATATGTGAATTCCCTGCACTGAATTCAGAAAAATAAGCAGTAGGCCTACTACACTTCAAAGATGTGGTATGTTTTACAAACAGAAAAAAAAGACCTTGATGAAACGTAGACTTCGGTTTCAGTTTTATCAAGAGGTCAAAGTATGGCAAGGAATGGCTTTTATCTGATATCATACTGATAACATCTCAGTAACCTATTTTACATGCACGATAAGTAAGGCTTTTTAAAATCTGGTCTGCAAGCTCCAGGAAATAAAGGGGGCGATGCAGCAGAGATCAGGCGAGGAGTGTCCAGGGTTCAACCAAGGGCCACCAAAATCCCCAAAATTAACAAACAAATAAAACGACCTCACCATCTCAAATAAACAGTGCAATTCAACCAATGCATGGAGTCTACGTAATACAGTACATCTAATCAAGTCACTGATGTGGAGTCAGTCTTGTTCTTGCGCATTTAACGTCTGCGTTCCTTTCATCAGTTTCACAAGTCAAAACAGATTTTCTTCTGTAGCAGGACTAGCTGATATTTTCTCTAAGGCATACTTGTACAATCTTCACCCGGCGTTGTGCTCTTAATCTTAAACTGATGTGCAAATCTACTTAAAAATAGTATCATCCAGCACTCAGTTCTCAGGAATGTAAAGGTGCTCTGCGGAAAAAAAAAAGAAAGAAAAAAAAACAAGTTGCTTGCTGACAAAGTTGGTCTCATAAAGGACTTTGGATGTTGGCCATGTTTAAAGGGTTTCCTCTCTCACATGTCCAGGTTGAAAGCTCTCATTAGTAAATCCAGGTCTCCGATGTTAGCAGCTTGAAAGAGCTCTGGCTGGTCCAGCATGGAGAGAGCAATCCGCAGCGCTGCCCAGATGTTCCCAGACATCACCTGGTGGGAAAGCTGACGACTCCTGCTCTTCCTCTGCAGACCAAGGGCCGTCAGGAAATTACTGGCTGCCTCCCTGCAAGTTCAACATAAAAAATAAATCGCAAAAAGGGGTTTCTGAAAGTACAGAAACTTGCAGCATATCTTTCAACTTCTTGACTAATTTAAAGGTATGCCTACACCTAGGCATAGGCATAGCTGAATAATGCAATTTCAGAACATGGAAATGGCATACCATGAGACTGTTAATCCAGTGAGTGTAAAATCAAGGTGAAAACAGGCCAATCAGAATAAAACTGTTCTCTTACTGTACATTGCAGAATCAATACTACTGTATGGATGCTCAGGCTGTGTTTGACTGGTCACAACAGTTCATTGGTCGCAACAGTGTGACAATAAAGCAACCCAGGCTCATTTTTGGGGAGCACTGAACACAGGAGCTACGTTTTTTTTTTTTTTACAAATCCACCAGATCTCAAATTTCTCTCGCGAGTGCCATTCGCACCTGCTGTGTAAATCCACCAGAGGCCGCTTTCGACAGACTGAATGACTGACCCGCCCTTGTCTTTCCCTGAATCAAACAAATAGTGTTTTCAAAAGCACCGAGTGTCCCGCCCACCCACTTCCCTAAACCCAACCGACAGTTTTACACCGCAATCCAGAAAAAAAACCCTTGTCTAAATTTTACCACGATTTACCACATTCTCACAAGTTATTTACTTGTTTAGTTTATTTTGTGGCTTCTGTTTTTGTCTTATCTGCTTTCTGGAATATCATCATGGTTAAACTCCTCTCTGCGTCTCAAGTTCACCATTGTACAAGGCGAGCTAACTGGACAAACTGAATGAACGTAGTGTTCGGTTTAAAGCTGAAATGCAGCCATATGTTCTTCTGGCTACATTATTCACCATGTATATCAAGAAATGTATATAGGGCTACATTTTTAGAATGAGCCTATGTTGCAATGAAGTCAGGCTTTTAATATTAAAAGCATTTTAAAAAAGGTCAAAGGTTTTCAAAAAGTAATGATGCTAAAAATGATATTATATTTTATACTGTGGCTCTGTGGAATGCTTGATTCTTTTTGTAAGGTGTATTATATTATTGAAGTACGTTCATTCATTCATTTTCTTTTCAGCTTAGTCCCTTTATTAATCTGGAGTCGCCACAGCGGAATAAACCGCCAACTTATCCAGCAAATGTTTTACGCAGTAGATGCCCTTCCAGCTGCAACCCATCACTGGAAAACATCCATACACTTTCATTCACACACATACACTACAGACTATTTAGCCTACCCAATTCACCTATACCACATGTCTTTGGACTGTGGGGGAAACTGGAGTACCCGGAGGAAACCCACGCGTAACCCACTCCACACAGAAACGCCAACTGACCCAGCCAAGGCTTGAACCAGTGACCTTCTTGCTGTGAAGCGATCGTGCTACCCACTGCGCCACCATGCAGCCTTGAAGTATGTTTTATTTATATAGTAGTTTTAAAATGATTTATTTATACATTGCAAAACACATTACAAAAATATACAAAAAAGACAACATAAACATGTGACAATAAGCAATAAGCAAACACACTGAAGAGTATTTTGAAGCACTAGTGCCATCTTACATACAGAAAATACAGGTCTGCAATGTGCTGACCAGAACTAGTATCCAGTACCAAGCTGGGAGTAGGGAGTGGGAACTCAATCAGAAGGAGCAGGGTCAAGCTGAAGAGTTTGGACATGTTTGCGGAGAGGTTCCCACAATTTAATGAAAATAGTGCTAGGTCGGTGAAGATAGTACCCAATTATCTTAAATTTTATAAAATAAAGAACATTTCTTATCCAAAAAGTGTGAGAAGAAGGGTAAGGGCTCTTCCAGTTCAGACGAATTAATCGCTTAGCCAGAAGGGTTATGAAGGGCACAAAGTCTACAAAATGAGAGGGTAAAGTGTGGCCGGGTCGAAGAACCCCAAATAAAACAATAATAGGACAAGGTGGAATCTCAGCAGTGGTAATAGCAGACAACGAGAGGAAAATTTGCCTCCAAAAAGAAAGCAGGACCAAAACATATGGAATAGAGTAACTGAAACAGAATGACACCTGTCACATTCAGGGTCAACAGACGGGTTGATGCGAGCTAGCCTGCTCTTGGACTAATGAGCTCTATGCACTACCTTGCATTGTATGAGCCTGTGACATGCTCAGATTGAATAAGAATTTATGTTTTATATTTAACAAAAAGTTGAGGATGACACTTTGCTTATGTGTTAATCACAAACCTGTGAGCGCCCATGTTAATGCAGCTGATGCCGAGGTTGTAACGCGAGCGGATGAAGCCAGGCTGGAGCTCCAGGGCTTTGGTATAGGCCTCCACTGCTTCCTCGCTGCGATCTCCATTAGCCAGCGTTGCCCCCAGCCGATTCCACAGCAGGTAGTCCTGTACACACCAACGGCACAAAAAATCCCTCCGGCTCAGTGTCACGGATCAAAATAATTATCACATCGCACATGACAGATTACGCCATTACATGTGACTATGTTTAATACCATTAAGAGATGATCTGCTTACTCTTTTAGGGATGAAAATATGAATTTGACCTTTATGTGCGGTGACGCTGCATAAAACAGTGGTACAAAGAAGTCACAGAGCCTGCTATCAGACTTTCTCTTGCGCAATGCTATTATCTTTCATCGTATTCACGCTCTGAGCCCCCCAGCAGGCAAGCAGACATTACCAAGTCAAGCAGATGGGAAGGATTTTCGATTGAGTGTAAATGCAGTCTACACAGGGGGACAGAATTTGGCTTAGCAAGCATCAATCGTGGACAAGGTGACCCACAGGGTTCTGGAGTCAGCGCTCATGAATGGTAAAGCTCCCCTCAAGTTTCAAATGAACTGTTTCAAAGATTTCGGAGACACTTTAAAAGCCTCCAGTGACTTTTTCCTCCCTCTCTTCTTTGCCCTCTGCCTTCGGGGAGCAATTCTGTATGATTTAGTCCCAGTTTGTCAGCTGAGTACACTGACACCTCTTTACACCAGAATGGAACCAGAGCCGGTTCACGACCAGGCGAACTGGAGCTTGTCACAAACTGCCTCCATGTTTCTGCATTGAACAATGATATAACACTGCTATGTGCTGCTTACCTCTCTACAGTAGTGTAAAGTAACAAACTATAAATACTCAAATTAGTGTAATTGAATATTTTTTTCTCAGGAATCGTACTTTAATACTAAAGGTAGTTTAAAAAATGTATACCTTTACTTGAGTACATTTTCCTTTAACCTGCAACCTGCAAAGTGCAATGTTTTTTTTTCATGTACGAAAAGTGATTGGCCAAGTAGATTCCTGCCCAATCAAATCATGCTTAGAAAAAAACACATCAGACAGACTCACCTCAAAATATGGACGTTTTATAAACGCAGCAAACATGTGAAGTGTGGAAGCTTTAAAGGTGTCCAAGAAGATGCAACAAGACAGTTGATGGACACTCGTAGCTTGTTACTTAGTGTTCAAAGTGAATAATAGAGTAAGTGTTAACATATTGTCTCAGCTAATTTTAACCCAGGCTCATTAGAGATATGTGCCCAGGGCTACATTTTTGAGAACCGAGAAATATGTAACCTGGGCTACAAACTGTGCTTGCAGTTATTGTTTCCACAAGTCCATTAGAGGCCACTGTGTTCATTTTTGACAATCTCAAATATGTTACTGGGGCACATTTTTTAATATGTGCTATTACTCCTAAATCCACCAGAGACCGATGTGTACATTTCTGCCAATCCCACCTATCCCCTTCCCAGAACCCAACCTATAGTGTTTCAAAAGCAAACTAGAAGAGAAAAGCCATTGTGGCTGCATGCTTTCCACACAGTTTGTTGGGGTTTTGTTTTATCTGGTTTCTGGAACTATTATTGGCTGGACTTGAACCCCGCTCTGACGCAGTTTACACACAAAATGCAGCCCTATGTACCTGAGCCAATACTACATTTTTAATGTGAAGGGTATAAGAGTGACTCATTTTCAAAGCATAATACTCACAACTCACTACTCTTGAGTACTTTTAGACGAGCTACTTTTTACTCAATATTTAGAATAGTTATACTTTTGCTCAACTTGCACGACATACTTAGGGGGTGAGTAAAGTACTTTTACTTGATTTTTCATTATTCTTTCCTCTGCTGTCTCTCTTTGACCCACAGTAGAGACGCAAATTATAGACCCTCTAATCAAGGCATGGGCAGACTTGATCCTGGAGGGTTGGTGTAGAGTTTTTCTTCAACACTAAACAAACATACCTGAACAAGATAATCAGCGTCTTCAACATCTCTAGAACGTTACAGGCAGGTATGTTTGATGGATTTCAGGGTTGGAGCAAAACTATACAGGACACTGGCCCTCCAGGATCAAGTTTGCTCCTTCCCTGCTATCCCACTCCTGGGTCCAGTGTTTCACTTCAACCAGCTCCAACTCACTTGGATTATCCACTTGGTCTAGAAGTTTTTTTAGTGAATTTGAAGACCATGGCTGCATCTGAAATTGCCTACTACTCAGTAGGTACTGCATTTGAATTTACTACTCGGCCGTTGGAAAAGTATGTTCTATAAAGTATGAATGTCAGTAGTATGAATGGAACACGGACATATTACATCTCCCATTTTGTCAGCATTACGTGACCTACCCGTGTCAGTTGTATCGCATCACTCCCATTCATGAATGCATCACTCCCATTCATGAATTCTCCCATGGTGCATCATGGGATACCAAAGCATCCATCTGATGCACACTTCAGAATCTCGCCAGAAGTAGTAGGTCATCCAGGGACTTCTCACATACTGTTTTTTGAATTCTGTGAATTCTGACATACTCGCATACTGTTTTTAGCACACTATATAATATGAAAGTATGTGATTTTGGACACATTAGCTTATGATTAGCTAGTAGGAGTTTAACTCTACAGGTAAGCGGTCCCGCCACAACAGGTTTGAACTATAAATCTTTCCAGGTCCATTCAAGATCTAATTCGAGACCCAAATGGTTTTGAGTACAAAACATAGGCTTAGAGTGCCTTAGACACTGGTTTGGCCTTAATGCGATATATATATATATATTTTTTCTACTTAAAAATAATCCACATTCTTTTAAACTATCCCGGATGCTCAGGAGCAGCTGTGATGGAAGCATATATTATAAGATTTTAGCATAAATAAGGTTACAGTGATCATTACGACTCATGAGTGATTCGAGATTGTGTTAAGAGCAATTTTGAGAAATTACATAGAAAAGCAGCAAACGTTTATCTTTTTTTGTGTGAAGAAACCTTTCATCACTGAAGTACTAAATCCTGTTGCAGAAAACACTATAAAATCCATGATTTATCAAGTTATCATGATTTATATGTTATCAAATACAATTGAAAGCTGAAATTAGTAATAAATTGAATCTACAATGCAGTCAGTAATATAAAGTAATGCTAAAAATTAAATAAATACATGAATCAAAATAATGGACCAGTGAATAAACCAGTCAGCGTGTCACCAGGATGGTTTCTTACTGACTGAGGGGCTACAGGATGTATTGTACACATATTAATGCTGTTTATGGTTCGGTCCAGTCTTTTGAAAAATAAATCATTGATTGCATTGGGTTAGTTCAGGCAGGACACATCAGTCAAGCCTGTGTAAGCTGATGGTCAGCTGTTCATATGAGTACCAATCCGGTTCCGACATCAATCACAGAGGCCTATTTAAATCAATACATCAGGTCTCTTTTCAATTCTTTGGTGCACACAGTTAACCCTTAGCTAAACCCCGTCCCCCTTAGTGACTTTTGTTACACCTGTCAAGCTTTCATGCCTGGCATGTCTATTACAGTATGTTTGCACCAGCGTCAGACATCCGCAAGGAGATAATTAGTATTTTTGGTGAATAGGTGAGATACCTGAGAGAGCAAAACAAAAAGTTCTGGAGCATGCATTAGAGGGGTATATCCATGACATAATATGCAATCGATTAGAAAATAATTGAATCATAATGGAAGCTAAGGCCCAGGTCCCAGCGCAAGCAGCAGCCGCCATTCAACAGCTTTGTTCATGCACAGCAGGGTAAATGAAATTTGAAGATAATCTAATAATTATAAATTAAATTCTAAAGTGATTTCTCTCTTTTTTTAGCCAGAAAGCCAGATAGGATAATTGTTGTGCAATAAAATATTTATTACTAATAGACGAGAGACATGCCTGGTCACTGCTTCTACAGAAATCATTCATAGAAAGAACAGCCAGAAAGGGGAAATGCATGGATTTGTGCTCATCTAAATCTAGATCTAAATACTACCCATCATCGACCCATAACAATGTACAGTTCCTATAACTGTCAGTACATTTGTATGATTTTTATACAGTTACTATTCTAGTTTGAAATTAAGCGCAATTAAAGTATAAACTGAAATGCAAAGTCAAAGTATAAATAGCAGAAGTGAACAAATTCAAGTGAACAGATTTTCCCCACCAACAAATATAAAACTAAGCAAAAAAACGAACAAAAAAGAAACGGCAAACATAAACACAGACACTTATGTGCTATATCACCCCTTCACTATTGACTAAATTGCTGATGAATACCCACACAATAGATGTAAACATCACAGAACTGAAGCTCTGACAGGGACATGATGCCTTTTAATGATTGAAAAACAGCTGCAGGTGAAGTTTATTGATCGCAAGTGCTCACAATTCACAGCTTGTGATCATATATCTGTTTTTACGATTGATATGTGATCCAAATATTTGGAGCTTGGAACAGATGGAAATATGACTAGATTGTGCTATGTTTACATATTCCCACATTGCTTGATTCACGCCCGGCATTTCTCTCCTTGGGTTTAAGATTTCGGGAAGGTAAAGAATTCCATCTCCCCGTCCAAACTTTTACAATACTGGGTCTCAGATTTGCACAGTCCATATGCGCAATGTTTGGCTTGTTTTCCCTCGCTTGAAATCTTGACAGACCTCAAGCACCTACATATGGTTGCTAAGCCACAATTGGTCTGTGGAGGTTTTCAGGTGTGGCTTAGTGAAGGGTCTAAACTCCATCCATCCTCCTCTCCAATTCCTCCTGGCTAATATCTGATATATGTTCAGGGTATTTAGCCCAAGTACAATGTCATCAACCTCATGTCTCTGGCATTTACGTGAACTCCTATTTAATTGTAATTGTTTATGCAGAGTTTCTGGTTCTGTTAATGCATAGATTGGTGCATAGCGTTTTGCCCAGAACAGAACTATACCGCAATACAAACACTGAAAATATATCATATATTTAATGAAAGCGATTCTGACTGAATCAATGAAATGAAATCATGTAATTGTGTAGTTTTTGTAGGTTGGGTTAGAGTAGGAACTGATTTAGGCCAATTCAAGTCAACTACAGATTTTAGGAGCCGAAGAGGTTTGGACTGCTTTGCTTTAACCAGTCTAAATATAAATACTTTGCATGCCAGTGGTACTGCAGGTAGTTTGACACATTTGTTACTTGGAACACTGACTCATTGGAAAAATGTTGCTAGGACTACATTGTTGATAACCAGGGCCCAGTTTTTCAAAAAAATTAATCAGGATCAAATTGGTCCAGATTTGGAAATCCCATGTTTTACTACCCTGGATTAACTGATCTATCTTACTTTTATGACAGTTTTTTAAAGGAAAATTGGGTTGGATCACTGTGATCCAAATACCAAATTTTAGGATTACCAAAATTTAGGATAGAATTTAGGATTTCCTGTTTACCAGAGCCTTAAATGGAACCAACAGTGCAGCCTATTGGCTTAGCAAAGAACAACAGGTAAGCAAAATACCAGTGGCCATGGTAAGAAACAGAAACACTGCAATCAACAAATACTTTACATTTTTTAGTTTGTTCTAATATAACAATGCTTTAATATTGTTTTGTTGTTGTTGTTTACCATATTTCATTAGATGTGACATGCATCATTTAGGCTTCAAATATGAAGCAATGTATATATTATCAGTAACCATTAAGTTTTTGATCATTCACTTAAAAAATAAAACTTTTTTGTTTTATTTGGTTTATTGGTTAAAAAAAAAATCACAACTGAATCCACCCTTCTGGTGGGATCAGGCTAATCTTGTTTTTTCAAATGTCAATCTGAGTTCAAAGTTTTGAAAGACCTAAAGGACAGGTTTGATTAGAATGTAATGTAAGATTGGGCCCAAGAAATATGTGCTTGAGGGTACATATGACTACATTTTGTGTGTAAAAAGAATGCTACAGGGTGGTATCATACTTAATGGTGCCATACTTGGTGATTGAAGAAAGCAGACTTTCAGAAAGTACAGTAGGTAAAATGACCCCCCCCCCCATACCCGAAATAAGCAGTGTAATATTGTGGTAATACCATGTGGCCACAATGACTTTTCTCTACTAGTTTGCTGGATCATGTAGATCATGTAAGAATGTGTACATTTTAAGTACTGATAAACAGCCAAAATCTTAATAATAGGCAGGTACTGTAATAAGTCACAATTTTAAAGTGAAAATTGGTTATTACCAAAATCCCTTTAAACACCTGAAGCAGCTATAATGCACCAGAACACCCACCACACACCAGTTTACTGGTGGAGAGGAGATTGGTGGTTATACAAAGGACAATCTGGAATATTTATTATTTATTTCTATATTATTTTACAAGCACAGAAAATCAGGAATTTGGTTTAATGCCTGAGTAGGCAAACCAGTCCTGCAGAGTTTTGACCTAGAGCATTTTAATAAAATCCCCTGACTGTAGCTTTCTAGTAACCCCTAGACCTTGATGAGCTTATTCACGTGTATTTGATTAGCACTGGAGTGCAACTCTGCAAAACCTGCTCATTCACGGTTTAATATCTCATCTAAATGACAGCGCTTTATGACTGTATAGTGTCCCAATCTCTATATTGGGCTGCTGGGACTCATAGACGGCAGCACGAACAGCTCCTGTTGGCCTCTTTCAGCAGAAATCCAGCTTTTCAGGAGTTGGTTCTCCCATTCAGTTACTAACTAGACTCAACTCTACTTAACTTTAGCAGATATAGTGATACCGTGATCAGTAAACTTCTATGAATCTAACACAAAAGTGATGACTGTTTTTCTAGAGCAATAAAAAACAACATTATTAAATTGATTCACACTGCCTCACGGCTCTGTTTGAGAACACCAAGGCTTTAGGGCTGGATTTTTCCAATCCAGGAAACAGGTTTACCCTGATGAAGGCAGACCGCTGCCGAAACGCGTAGGTTTCTTTTAAGATTAAGCCATGTGAATAAAGGCTTTTTAAATTTTCCACATATTCCGAGTGCCTTGGACTAATTTCTTTTGATGTTTTGATGAATCCCTCACCCAAAGAGCACCGATCAAATATTTGAGTTACCCCTGAGCGCTTTTTGTTTGTCTTTTCTGGATTTATATCAGAAATAGCCACTTGGATTCATTTTGGTGAAAATAAAGTATGAGTGCTGGATTTACCTCCGGCCGCACTGACAGCGCTGCATTGAAAGCATCAACTGCTTTGTTGAACTCAGAGCTGAGGTTATACAGCACTCCCAACCCAGTCTGCAGGTCTGGGTCAATGGTGTCCACGTTCTGCTGGACTGATTCCAGGTAAAGATCCTTCACCTCTGGCAACAGGGGGCTGGAGATATAGAGACAGACAAAAGCAATGCCCTTCAGGGACATCCTCACCAGCAACATCATCAAAATCTGCCATTTAATAGCAAAGAAAAAGCAATAGGGCTCTCTAGAGAGCGATTTTAAATTGTTGGTCCCATGAATTGCATTTTGCAGGATTTGAAGATCTGAATGTACACTTTTTTTCTGCTTGTTCAAACTACTTATGTAAAACAAGATGAATCAACACAACTTGTCAGTTTTTGGGGGGGATGATTTAACTGTTTTATGTTCAATTCATTTGACAATTAAATTAATTTGTGAATTGTATGGAACCCAGCATTTTTACAGTGTAGGGAGAAATAAGGATGAATGTAACACAAGCTCAACTTGTGACCCTGTAAGTTCATATACAAATCACATAAAATTATATAAAGGAACTTGAAAAGAAAATGCATCTGTGTACAAATAAATCTATAGATATTATGGCAGAAAGTTAATTTTACCAATCTAAAATGCTATAAATACTTATCCCTTCCTTTAAAAATCTCTCCCTTCTCTCTCACACTTCGCAGTGACCGTCTGACCTTCTCTTGCAGAAGAATAAAATCACCTTTAAATATGTCTTTATTCAGTGATTTGGAATTTGAAATTGCCATGACAACATAAACGTTTAATATATATATAAAGTGAATATTAATCCATTGTACACCTATAGACAACTAGAGATAACATGTTAAAGGTGCAGTGGGTAATTGTCTTCACCCACTGCACCTTTAACATGTTATCTCTAGTTGTCTATAGGTGCAGTGGGTGATTGTCTTCAGAAACATTGTTTATTGTGCCAGTTGAAAGTCTCTTCACATTCCAATAGTAATGATTAAAGTAAATGATCTAAAAGTATATATATATATATATATATATATATATATATATATATATATATATATATATATATATATATATATATATATATATATATATGTATATTTTATATGTAAATGTATATATATGTATAAGTGTTATAGGGCATAAGACTAAAAAAATGTTTATCCAATTAAAGATTGTCGGGCCAATATTTCCCATAATTCAATTCAATTCACCTTTATTTGTATAGCGCTTATACAATGTAGATTGTGTCAAAGCAGCTTCACATTAAAGGTCATAGTAAATAGGAACAGTGTAGTTCAGTTTGTAGTGTTTAAGTTCAGTTCAGTTCAGCTCAGTTCAGTGTGGTTTAAAAATCACTACTAAGAGTCCAAACACTGAAGAGGAAATCCAACGATGCGCAGCTCTACAGATCCCGAGCCATACAAGCCAGTGGCGACATCATGATAAGTTGCCCAAACTGTATGTCAACAAATGTAGATTGATACATCTGCACATCCCGTTCACACAGACAGATCCGCCGATTGAGTTTGCATGTGAGTGACAGCAGTACAAACAAATGCTCAATCAAAACCTTAAAATCCTGAATTAATATTGGAGTTACTTTTGAATGGTGGAGGAAGGATGACACTATGGCTGAAGTATTTCTTTTAGACAGGTTATGTTCTTTTTTAAAAGTATTTTATTCATGCAAAGCTTATGTAGATTTTGTTGTTTTACGAATGGGTTCTATGCACAGAAGTGTTGTTCAGCCACTGAAATCTTCCGGCGAAAGACTGATGTGACTATTTTTAACAAAAAAAATCAGTAAATAGCGTTATTCCACCTAGACTGCTTTACTGAGGTGAAGTTGGTTTTATATTCACTTCACATTAGTTGCTACACAACTGAAGCTGTGCTAGATATAATACAGTTTTTAGTCTAATATTGTAGCATTATAAACTACAATAAAGTTTTCTAACTGGCGCATTACATGATCTAGTGGGTAGTCTACTGTTGTCTTTAAGGTGCACATGTTCGTGATTTCAGGAGGCATGGCTTTGGATGGCAGGGGAGGGACTGTGTTTTTACAGCTATTATGCAAACGGTTAGAATTTAGGCAAATCACCTACTGCATCTTTAAATTACATGGAGTGGAGTGGGGAGTAATGTTTAATAAAAATAATTTTTAAAACAGTTCTCATTTAGACACAAAAAAATCTGATATTTAGACAAAACATTTTCAGCTTGTTAAACATGTACAGAGTCATGTAATAACTTTAAAGTCCAGGAATAGGCGTCACGATGGCACAGTGGGTAGCACAATCACCTCACAGCAAGAAGGTTGCTTGTTCAAGTCTTGGCTGGGTCAGTTGGTATTTCTGTATGGAGTTTGCATGTTCTCCCCGTGTTCGTGTGGTTTTCCTCTGGGTGCTCCAGTTTTCCCCACAGTCCAAAGACATGTGGTATAGGTGAATTGAATAAGCTAAATTGGCATGTGTGAATGAGAGTGTGTGGGTGTTTGCCAGTGTTGGGTTGTGGTTGGAAGGGCATACACTGCGTAAAACATATGCTGGATACGTTGGCGGTTCATTCCGCTGTGGCAACCCCAGATTAATAAAGGGACAAAGCCGAAAAGAAAATGAATGAATGAATGAACGAATGAATGAATGAAGTCCAGGAGAACTAGAAGATGGTGAGACTTTTAATTTCAGTATGTTGATGTACTTCCAACTGAAACAGAATATTGTGTAGGGACGGGGCTTTTTGTTTGCACATCACTCCTTCATAGCAAACTAAGAGTAGGCCTAAGAGGGGTGTGGTTAAGTATATTGTGCCTGAAACCTTCAAATCGACATTATTAAAGATCCAAGCATGTAAGCAAATGGTTAGACTTTGAAGATTACCAAAACAAACTTTTTTTTTTAATGTTTTAACTTGCACTGATTAATTGTTCACCTAAATAATGTGTGTCAGATTAAACAGTCAATTTAGATTTTACACAGGCTTTTAACATGTAATTACTGTATATTTCATAGGTCTTAAGCCTTCTTTCCACTGCACATGACAAACAACAAGCGACAGACTGGAAGTCATTCATTTCCCATGAAGAGTAGTCCAGTAGCTGCATGGAGTTAATCTTCTGATCACCTCCGTATGTGGAAAATTTGGATCTGATTTGAGCTGCGGATACGTTGAAATATTTGAACTCCAGCGACTAAACCCTATGCGACCATCCAACTGGATGTGATGTATTCCAGTGTTGTCCAAGCAGGTCCGTGCGAGCAAGATGTGAAATACTAGGTTTTTTTGTTGTAAATTTTTTTTTCAGAAAAAGTCTATATTTTTAAAAAAAATCTATTTATAAATGAGTAATAATGATTTTAAAAAATCTCCATATTCCCTCCAAAATTTTTAGCGGTCTATGAGTTACTAGTATTGATTCATTCATTCCTTCATTCATCCATGGTGTACGTACAGAGAATAAAGCCTGTTTTTGCACTTCATTTCGGACTGTGCGACTGCCATAAGGGGGCGTATTCCGATAGTCGTGTCCAAATGTCATGTACAGTGGAAAGGCAGCTTCAAACTAAATTCCTGGTGGGCTGTAGCTCTGCACAGTTTTGTTCCAACCCTATCAAACAAAGCTGATCCAAATAAGAGTCATGAAGAGTCATAAACACCTTCATTAGTTGGATCAGCTGTGTTTGATCAGGGTTGGAGCTGCAGCCCTCCAGGAATTGAGTTTGAGACCTATGGTATAATTTAAGTCAAAACTTCAAGTCAGACTCAAAACAACTCTTGGTTAAAAATAATTACAAAAATAAATGTAAAGTTAGTTGCGAGGTTTAGTTTACACCCAAACCAAACACATTTTGTAGCCACTCAATGAACTGCATTGATTTGAAAGCCTACCAGCTGACTGGGCAGGGATAGGAAGGTCTCCGTGATCCAGGTGAGCCCTGCAGGTGCGTGCGGCTCTTCAGAAGATGCTTATATTTGGGGTTGTGTCTTATCCAGCCCAGCAGTGCCTCACACGCTTCCTGCCTCATGCCCGTGTTGGTCAGGCTCACCGCCAGAGCCATGAGGGCCTGGAGGTTGTTGGGGTGGAGCTCCAGACACCTGCACACACATACAACAGGGAAGCATCTAAAGAACCGCTGCTTTTGATGGACACTAATTAGCTGTCTGCCATCATAATGAGAGGCAGATGCTTCCTGATTAGTGCTGCTTTTAATTCATGGGTGGATGCTTGTGTCATCTCATGGAGTTATATTCCATAAAACTCAAATAAATCAGTTGCTTAGTTTAGGATGGAAGTCGCATTTGGTGTTTTACAAGCGTGACAGGGTGACATCTGGAGATTTTTTATTACAGCACACTGGCTAGACGGATACATCAAAGAATGAATAAGGAGACGTAAAAACACTAAAATAAAAGCTTTTTACTGAGTCGTTTTTATGAGAGTCAGTTAAAACATTTTCTCTTGTTGTCCATTACAATAAAATCAGTGGACATTAGATTCACATGAAAATCCATCTGAAATTTTCATTATAATTTCATTTGATTTTACATAATCAGATGAAAAATTTGGACATTATTTACGTACTCTGATATTGTTCCAATCCTGTATGGCTTTCTTTCTTTTTCAGGTCACATATAAATATTCATGTAATAATCCATTTAAAAGTAGTGAACAGTGACCTGTATTAACCTTTTTAAAATACACAAACGTATGTAAGAATAGTCCCTCTCTCTCCTTACTCTCTTATTTCTCTGAGCACTAAGAGTAACTTTGTATAATTAGCTCTTGTTTTGAGTATTGCCTCTTTAAGTTGAATTGCTTAATGCCTCCTCATTTATAAGTCGCTTTGTATTAAGGCGACTGGTAAATGACTAACTGTAAATGTAGTCTGTCTAGAAATCCCCCCCCAAAGTTTTTTTTGTGTCATTTTTAAATATCTCAGTACTGAAACTCCAAGTTCATAGCCAAAATTAGCAGCTGCAATAAACACGAGTATATTTACTCAAGAAAAGACGATATTTTGATTATATTTTGTATTGTATTGAATTCTCACAACTGTGCTTCTTCTGGCCACAGTACAATCTCATGCACACTGACTAATGGCTTTGCGTTTGTGACATATTGTCTTTTGTCTTGTTTTCATAAAACATTATCCCTCAAACACTTATATAATATATTATGTATTATAATTATGTTTAATGATTTTGTTTTAAAAAAGCCTAATGCTGTTCGCTATTCACTGCCATTGTAAGGATGATTGTGGACAGGGCACTTTTAAAATTCCCTTTTTGAGGTGTGAAACAGAAGAAGGTCATACAGCCATCACACACACACAAACATAGCTGTGTATAGCTGTGTTTTTGTGCTTTAGGCATACCTGTCAACCCTCCTGTTTTTCCCGGGATTTTCCTGTATTTTATAGTTCTATCCCGCTATCATCCCGTAAAGGTATTTTCCCGTATTGACTGTTAGCTGACGCGCTCTATAGTGATAAATAGATGCTGTTTCCCAAATGGATTCTGTACATGTAATTTGAAGCGGAGAGAAAGTCTGGGTTTTGGGTGCGTATTTGAACAGACATATAAAATAATTGATAATAATAATATCTAAAGATATCGATCTAAACATGTCAAAATTTTGTCCTAAATGAGCATTAAAAGTTTGGAAAGCAATCGAATGCTTTCATTATAGCATTAGATGTGTGGATTTTTAAAGTGACACCTGTTATTTAATATAATCAAATGAAAAATCCAAATAAATGAGATTTATTCATTGCTCTTTGATCAGAATGTGTTATACAGTGAAGAAAAGATCAATGAGATTTGATAACTTGATTATATTTCTTTATAATAGCTATTAATTTTAATTTGCTAATTTGTTTGTTGCTAATGTATACTGTTTATTTTTTTCTTTAGTAAATAATAATAATAAAACATATTACTGACCAATTAACTGTTTATTTACAATAAAACGGTTCCAGAAGAACATATTTAGTAATTTGGGCATATCCCTTATTTTCACATCCCAATGTTGACAGGTATGGTTTTAGAAAGGCTGAAAAACAGCGTATATGCGTTCGGCGCCATGTCTGATGCACTAGATCTTTTCATCGGTGCACCCAGCTCTGTGAGTTCATCAACTCCTCCAGAAACTATACCAGGCTTTCAGTGGCGCTTCAGACTGAGCCGAGCCCAGGTTGATGAACTGTTGTCCAGTGTCGGCAATAGGATTTCCTTTTTTTCCCATTTTCCAGGAAATGTGGGATATGCGCATTAAGCACGTCAAACGTGCAAAGCGCTCGACTCGCGATACTTCACTCATGCGAATCACGTCATTCACGTCGCCTCATTCACTCGAAATGCGAACCAGGATGTTTATTCGTATCTTTGCATTGACTTAACATGTAAGCACTTGACGCTTCATCCACGTCTGGTGTGAACGCAGCATTACTCTGCTTCAAATTACATGGTTTCCGCTACATTCATTCTTCCATAGCAGGGCGCCACACCAAAATTCAAATATCGGAAACACTGAATTACCATGATCATATATTTTGAATCCTGAATCATGAACAATCATGATTTCTGCAGGAGTGCCATAATATGTAACACGATAACATTTCCCACAATTTCACACTCAGTCATGGTGACATTGTGCCATTAAAAAATAAGTAAACCTGTTATAACTTGGAACTGTTAAGATGACAATTTATATAATAATGCGCATAGTTAATCAACTTCATAATTTAAAGCCAATGGGTGTACTTACCTTTTTTAAGTAAAATCAACTAATAGCTTTTTACAATTATCTTCCAGATTCAATTTTAATTTTTAATAAACTGTACTCCCTCTTTTCCCAGTCATGGGTTATGGGCATATGCTGCGTAAAAATGTGCTGGATAAGTTGGCGGTTCATTCCGCTGTGGCGACCCCGTATTAATAAAGGGACTAAGCCGAAAAGAAAATGAATGAATGAATGTGCTCCCTCTCCCATTCAAACCACCCTTTTCAAATAGGATGCCTACTTTGACACATTTCATATGTATCATTTACTTTTGGTACTACTGATACTTTATCAGTGTTGTGCAAGTTACTTCCAAACTGTAATACATTACAGATTACTTATTACTGTGATTTAAAAGTAATCCCTTACCTTACAATATTACTGTCTCAAAATTGTAATATGTTACATTACTCTTATATTACTTTTTAGTTACTTTCACCAAAATAACTACAGAATTAGAACTTAACATTCTAAAATTACTAAATGTACTGCAGAGCATTTTACATCCAGTAGAAAGCGATATGATGTAGCAGAATGACGGTGACCTATCCAGGCTACTAACAATATAGTATATATTTGGCAACGTGAAGGCTCAAGACAATGCAAGAAAGGATAAGATCCAGAATCACAAATTATCAAAGTCTGTTGAAAGTATGGTAAAGGTAAAGTGATTATCTGGCAATATCTGTGAATAGCTTGGCTATTTTCATATTAGACACAACAGGCCTATATGTAAACTCCAATGCCATGACCAGATGCATTTTTTTCTTAATCTTGCCATTATTCTATTCACTTTAAATTCAGGTTCACAACACAAAACTGTCATGCACAAAGTGAGCATGATGAACATAGCTTTCTCAATATAATGCTCGTGCACCGATTTCCTTTGTGGACAAAACTGCTTGTGAGCTCTCAAATATACGCTGCTCGCGTGCTAATTTTCTCATGCTCTCTCAAATATGCACTGCTCACGCACAAAATTTCTTGTGCGCTCACAGTACACTACTCGCTCAGTGAGATTATATGCAGACTCACAATTTGTGTCTTGTGTTCCCTCTTCCTTTCATGCTTTTTGATATAATTTATATTTGTACACTATTTATTAACAATAACCAAAATACTAAAATAGACTTACATATAAAAAATTTTATCTAATCCACTATAACCTTTTTTGTTGTTTGTTATTTGATGAAATATTTCCAGTTTCAAACACTTAAGACACAGAGAAAAGAAGTTGAATGCAAAGAATACATTTCTAAAAAACATGTATTAAACATCCAAAAGGTGCACCATACTAATCAAATAAAACAACATTTAAACAAAAATATAACGAACGCAAGCAGAAATGTAACCGATAAAAATAGGGGAAAACTTGATGAGGTATTATAGCCTACTGAACTATTCCCTCCTCAAATAAATCTCACTATCAATCCCATTTTATCATGGCAACTAAAATAAATTGAACACGTCTCTGTTGTCTTCCACATTGCTGATGAGATTGTGGAGGACATTTTCCCTGTCATGTACAGTGTTTTGAACAGTTCTACAGTAAAATACTTCAATTAATCAGTTGTGCTAATACTAGTTGCTATGGTAACACAAGCGTAATATAAACAAATTACCCAGTGCTGTAGTTTTTTTTTACAATATAGGGTATACTATACTACAATTCACCACACTTTACTGTAGTAAAACTACACTTTGTATTTCATTTTATCAGTTCACTATTCTTAATACTACAGTATGCTGAAGCATTCATTAACAAATTGTAAATAATACTAGGCTAAAACATAGGCAGTATATCTAACACTCAAAAACACAAGTATTTATTATAGAATTTATCATAACCTTTTAGTGTTTCGTGTATTGCTAATAAATACTGTAGCAATATATAAACCATATCAACATTCTTGGGATAACCAATTGAACAGGAGGATCTCTGGAGAGCAAAAGCACGAAAAGAAGAGGAAACATGAGGCACAAAATGTGAGTCTGCATCATCTGACGGAGCCAGAGCAGATCATTCGCACGTGAGCAGCCGTGTTTTGAGTGCATGCGAGTGCGAAAAAAAAATTGCGGTCGAGTTGTCCACGAACAGAGAATTACATGAATGCGCTCTTGTAAAACTGCGCTTACGACTGTTGTCAGTGAAATAACGCCATATGCACATACGTCCATCTCACGAATGTACTGTCTTCTATATCTATTTTGCCGCTCTTCCGCTGCACGTCAGGGCTTGACCTTACTGTGAACCGGGCTGAGCCAATAGCCTCGGACCTCGAGCTCAGAGGCTGAAATCATTCCGCGTTCAAAGTAAAAAAGTTCCAATAGCCAGAGGGATATTAATGACAACACGCGCATATATTCACTAACCACGAACAGAAAATAGAACTTACTTGCGGTATTTTTTATTTGGTAATGTCTTGCGGGCGAAAAGTTTGTTGTAACGCACGCGTTACTGAACATGTACCGAGTAAAATATTACTGAAAATGTATAAGTAATGCCTTACACTACTGCGTTACAGGAAAATGTAATACATTACTGTAATACATTACTTTTGTAACGCATTACTCCCAACACTGTACTTTATGATTGCTCAATTCCAATTTGCAGTTTCAAATTCTTGATTGTCAACAAGGTGGAGATGCAAACAGCATATTCCAAAGAAATGTAAGCAACTAAATCTCTTTCTGAATCTCCTTTTTGATTAATATATTGAAATTCATCGAGAATTCAATCAGTAAGTTCAGCAGCTCAAGACAAGCATCAACATTTTCTGAAACATTTGTTTCATGCTTTTCTTTCAATATCAAAATACAAATAAAAAATACTAACACTAACTTGAAGACTGAACATCAGACAAAAAAGACATGATTATAATTTGCAACATACTAGTTCAAATCTTGTATAGGTTTTAGGACACACAGAACGTGGATTGGGATGCAGCAACAACAGATGACACACCACTTTTAAATTAAGTTAGATAATATCAGAGAAGTGATGTGGATACACTGTACCAAAACACGCTTTGAGTGTCACTGGTGATTAACACACATAGATTGGAGTTTTCACCCCGGTCGCTCAGAGGAACTCTGTATGAGATTATGGCTGGTCTGTTCTATCCAAAATGAATGTAATCTCCCAAAGGCCCCTGTGCTTATGAAATGCAGTTTTAATTGGATCACCGGGTTATTACAGTAGTGCTTTATCTAGAGCAGGAGAGGGCACGGCAGAGAGCTTTGTCTCATTTGGTGTCACTGATAACCACATGGAGGTGTTCGATTCAAGGCCTGTCTGACTTTCCTCTCTGTGTTAAACACTCACAAAAACATGTGGAAAAGGTTGCTTTCATTACTCAACATACCATGTCTGTTCAGAAGGGATTCATTTTTTGATTAACCTTAATCTTGACTTGACATTGATGATGATGAGTATTTTAGGTTCATTATATTTAGGTTACATCTGATTTAGTGTGCCTTTTTTAACCTTAGGTGTTATAAAAACATATTAAATATATCAGTATTGTCTATATTGTCAAACCTTAAACTTTGACCAGTGACAGAATTTTTCTGTAATCCACACTTTCACTTTGGTGGATTATCTGTTTTTGAAATATTATAGAATTGCCACTGAAGATGCTCAAATAAACAATTTAAAAGCATTGCTTATGGATTGCTTTACAGTATGCTACTCAGTACTACTCCATTTGATTGTTCAATTATTTTGTTGTACCCACATGCTCATTATAAAATAAATAAATAAAAATGTAGGATACAAATTATATTTGTTATATACTATAAATATATGAATATACTATATAATCAAATATTCTTATACTCTAAGAACAATATATATATATATATATATATATATATATATATATATATATATATATATATATATATATATATATATATATATATATATATATATATATATATATATATATATATATATATACACACACACACACAACAGTTCTGTTTCTTGAATCTGATTGAATCTGATATTCTGCAAATAACAGCACTCATCAAGCCTCTTTAACCTTCACCCTTTTGTATTACTCAGCAGCAAAAATATTGTTGCTGTTGGACAACATAATGTACTTTTTAGGCTTTTTTGTCGAGAATGTAGTTGTTTAGATTGCAGCTATGCAGTTTATTTATACGGATAGTGCCTTTTAAAAAATATTGATAATTCGGGATTATTTGCATTGTCAGACCAAAGTAAGTGATGGTTGACGCTCCGCTACAAGATGGGCAGCATAAAAAGTCCTTAGTGGAGAAAAACTCAGCGTTTTCTCAACGTAAGTTTCAAACTACAGCTGAATGAATCATTAGAAATCAGGTAAATGACATTTTAAGTCAATCTCTCTCTCTTTTGTATTTTGTAGTGCTGTATTTATACCAAAAAATCTGGTAGTGTTTGCGCAGCTGATTTTCGGGGTTTCTGTGATATCCTCATTGCAACAGAGACATACTGGGAAATCTCTGTAGACTGATGGCATTTCATGCCGTTCAGCCTTATAATCCTTAAATGTGATTAAAAAAATTACCGGTTTTGTGATCACTTTAGACATTAAGCTAGAAAAGCATTTAAATATTAGCTCTAAAGTAATGTTGGTGAACTGGTAACGGTTTCTGCTGTTCTGACATCAGTGAATGAAAAGCAAAAGAAAGTAGTTCCTCATACAAAAGGGTTTTTGAGGCAGTGTGATATGGCTGTATATTGGCACTGCTACAGTTCAATGGCATAATCGTGTGTATTAAAAAGAATATATATATATATATATATATATATATATATATATATATATATATATTATACATTTTAAATTCTGTTCAACTTTACAGGATTGAAATATTGTAGCAAAAAGAATTACTACTCTTGATACTGTTTGCAATATATTATTGATTATGATTGATCTTAGAGTTGTAATACTAATTATATACAATTTTGATGATCAATAAAATACACAAATTTTTTCTGTTTTTGGAAAAAAACTTCTCTTTGTGTGATTCTTTGTGTGTTTAAAAATGTCTAATGGACATCCAAACCTGATGTCTGGACAAATAACAGGCTAAATTATAAAAAAAAAAAAAAATAGACTAGCCATCAAACAGTCGTTTGTGTCTTGTCTTGTTTTAGCCTTGTTTAAGATGTCTATGTTTAAATGTCTATTAGACCTCTTTTAAACACATGCAAAAATGCTTGCTGGGTCTGAAAAGTTACCAACACTATCAATGTGATGTTAGACTTGTTCACTCAGACTTCATAAGTGATTGGGCTCTATGTAAAAACATCATTTGCATATGATTCATGCGGGCATACTTCTTTACCTCTGGAGGGAGACAATTGCTGCCTGCTCATTCTCACTCTCTGCTTGTGTGGTTCCCAGCACCAGCCAAGCCTGAAAAGAAAACAGGTATTGAACAATGAGCATTGGGGTTATCACCTTGACTCCGGTGACGAGCTGCTATTGTGCAGGAGCTCCAGTGCTAACCTGGGGGAAATGATTCACTCTTAAAGGCCCGTGGCTTAGACAGAGAACACAATGTCAGCGAGGAGCTCAATGAACTCGTGCTGCCATTTCTTGAGATGATGACACATTGGGTGTACTTATTTCTCTCCTAAAACTCTTCACAAATATCTGAAGTTTGGAATGTTGGTTTAAGGCGAGACCCTGCACACTGAAATTAGTTGACTTTACATAATAAGTGAGTAACGCTGTTGCCCTAAAACTGTAAAGTAAATAAATTATGATGTCCATTATCATAAAAAAGTTAAATGAACTTAATAGTCAAATCAAGTCACTTTTTAAAGTCAAGTAACTAAATTTTATTTTTATTTTGTTGCACTTTATCAGCCTGTGTAATATTTCAGTTACAATACAGGGTACATAAGATATAAGGTATATTTCACAGACAAGCTAACTAACAAATTAATGAAATATTGGAGTTTGAATAAAAGTTAGTTTTGAATAAAATTATTATTATTTTCTGGATGTTTCTGAATTTGCAAAGTGTTAAAAAGAAATGCCTGAAGAATTTTATCATAAAAACAAACATACAAAATAAATAGAAAAGAAAAAATAAACTGGTCTTCAATATTTACTAAATAACATCTCATTTGCACATTTTAACATAACAAAGTATAGTGCTAACTATACACAAGCTATAGCTACACACAACTGTTCCCTGTCCACAAGCAGCGTCTTGCATTGTGTGAGACTGAGTATTTATTCTAAGATGAATCATTTGTAGGGTTATGAACACTGAGCAAGACTAATTATTAGAGGATAGGCTTATTAACTTTGTGTGGGAGGAAACTGCATTTCAAAACCTTCATGACAAGGCTACAGTTTGCGAATACAATGGAAAATGTATTAATGGGCCTTATAAATAGAATTTCTCAACATGGTTAATTTAGCTCTTAACGGTGCCCTAGAATGCATTGATACAATATGATAGAACAGTGGAGATTTACAGAGAGGAAAGTGTTGGGAGCAGAGATAGGGGAAGGAGCAGCAAAGGACCTCAAGCCAGGAATCGAACTCAGGTCGCTGTGAGCACCTGGGTGCTATTTGTCAACACACTAACCACTAGGCTATTGGCGCCAACATTTCCAATGTTTTTAATTCAGATTTATTGATATGTTTGCCAATATTTCATAGATTTTATATATAAAATAAGGGAATGCACTTACTAATAAAAGTTTTAAATCTTTTGTAGAATTGCAAGCTTTAGATCAGGATTTTTTCAAATATGTCTGTCCATTAGGATGGACAATGGGTTCAAGATCTGTTATTGAAATTAAATCTTCAGTGATGCTGACAGAACTTTTTAATATATAAAACTATATCGATGTACTAATTCATTGCTGAAACAATTTCATGTGCAAAATATACAGATCTTGAAGTTCTTGATAGAAATATTTCAGATGTGGACATTATGTGGAGTGATGAGGAAGATGAAGATAAGGTTTGTTATAAACAAGTTGCAATCTAAACAAAAACTTCAAAATTAAAGTAAAAATGTTTTAATGTTTGTGATTTTGAAAATAAATTTCAAGATTATACCAGCAATTATCCATGTTTTTTGTATTTTATATTGGTATAATGTTCGGGAATATATATATATATATATATATATATATATATATATATATATATATATATATATATATATATATATATATATATATATATATATATATATATATATATATATATCTTAAGGAGTGTTTATTTTTTATTATTATAATTTGGTCTCATTTACAGGAGCCTCAAGAACTGTGAAAACATACTTATACAGAAACTTGGAACATAACTCGGGTCTGAAAGGGTTATTGTCTGGGTTGATGTTGTATATTACGGTACAAATACCTAATAAACTGCCAGCACGTTTTCTGTTTTTAGTATACACTATATTATTTCAAAGTTTTAAAATGACAATAAAAGTCACTTTGGTAAACTGTAAAGTTGAATTTTTAACATTAAAAGTCGACAGAGCAGGGATCAACGTCCCAAAATGCAATTCAAAACCATAACTAAACAGAAAATACACAATACGGAAACTGTTGATTAACAGATATTTTTACAGTGTAGGAACTGACCCTAATATGATATACTTAACTTTGACCATATTTGGAAGAGTCAAATAATATTAATGAATATTAATGAGCTCTACTATCTAATGAGGAGGTAGGGCGTTCCACTAACATTAGGAATGCTGGTTCCTTGGACTGTTTTAAGAAGCTGCTTAAAACTCATCTTTCAAGAGTTCACACTTAGCTGATGATTGGTAATAAGCTAGTTTGGCATGCTGTCCCGGGAGAGAGCCCTGAGCTCATGAGATCCTCGAGCCCGGGGCTCACTCCCGTTTGCAGTGCGAGAGGGGAGTTTGAGCACAGGTAGATCTCGAGAATCCCCCCCCCCCCCTTCCTGCTGCTTACGGATTGCTAAGGTGGTGTGTTGCTTGAGGAATTTGAATATGGTGCTGATTTGGTTTAGTCAATTCACTTATGTCTCATGTTTTTGGACTGTGGGAGGAAACCGCAGGACCCGGGGAAAACCCACGCAAGCACAGGGAGAACATGAACTCCACATGGAAATGCTGTCCGGCCGGGTAGAGACCCGAGCCAGAGCCATTCTTGCTGTGAGGCCACAGTGCTAGCCACTGGGCCGCCGTGCTGCCCTATAGAGGAAAAGCGGAGGAGAGGGGGTGGAAGGGGGGATTTTCTTCATGACGAAGATGACTAAAGGTAAGATGCTTGGTTATTTATACTGAGTTAGGAATCACCTGATTGGTGGTTCGTACATTAGCTTGACTCGGGGCCAGCCGTGTCAATCATAAGCATGTGATCCTCTCGAAATTAGTTTATAAATCAACTTCACTGTTTTTAATTTGTGATATCTCTTTTATTCTTACTGTATTTTTTTTTATTGTTTTACTGTGCTTTGTTGTTTTTACTTTTTTGTAAGCACTTTGGGTATTAGAAAAGCGCATTATACATAAAATGTATTATTATTATTATTATTATTATTATTATTATTATTATTATTATTATTATTATTATTATTATTATTATTATTACTCTGATGCTCAAGCAGCTCATGTCAGTGCCTGACACTCACACATACACATTACAATCATACACAACGACTCACTGTAAAAGTACACAATACATTTAACAACATATACACATTAAAATAACAAAATAAACATTTAAGAAGGTAAAATGTTTGAGGCTCACAGTATGTATGCTCACAGTATGTATTATAATTTCCATAAACTGAACTGAATATATTAGTCAGCTATGCATATGTATATCCAGATTTTCATTCTTCTGCACTTTTAACTCAACCAGTGTAGTGTACTCATGATATTTCAGACGCATAATCTCCCTGCTATTTGCTTTGTAATATCATCTTTTGACATTAAGCTTTTTTGGAGACACAATCATTTCGTTGTCAGATAATTCCACGAGAAGAGGGATAATCCTCTCTGGGATGTAACTGAACTATTACATCATTAAATCATCTGAAAAAAGCTACCATACTCATTTACTGGAGTGTTAATGGTCCGCCATCAGTCACTGTCATGTACGATGTCTAATCCAGAGCTCTCAGTGAAAACAAGAGAGAACAGAAAGCCCCTGCCTTGGCTAATCATGCCAAGATCTGTAAAATGTTCAATGTGGGCAACAAGCAAACCACCACTTATCACTGTATGCAGGAAAGGTGTGACGGTGGTCTGATTGGCAGAACATGTAGCTTTCTGTTTTCAAGCTGTGCAGACGCTGATTTGATGGAAGTTGCAGATTTACTGTTGTTTTCTAAAGCCGCTCAGCTCGCTCACCTCTGAATCTTGAGGGTCCTGCAGCACGGCAGCTTCCAGAAGAAGCACAGCGTTCGGCAGCTCTCCTTCTCTCGACTTGCGCAATCCCTCCTCAAACGCATTCGGCCAGTCTTTGAAAGGGTTATCTGTGTGAAAGTAATATCCCTGAGAAGGAAATAGTGAAAAGGTTATTTCAGCTTAAATTTTTAATTCAAGCTAGTTTACTCGCTTAACACAATCTAACTATTCTGAATATTATTGGATGGCTCAGTCCCTATTGACTTATCATTTATATTGTGCATAATTCGTTTGAATGGTTTCTCTCTTACCTTTTCGTAAGGAGACACATTGGAGGGAATCTGTGGCTGCTCATTTTCTGTTAGCCAGTTTCTGCGAGCAAGTTCTTCCCATTCTGCCTGCATCTTATCCCAAAACTCTGTGTCTGACTGAAAGAGATTTGAGAAAAGAGTGTCAGAAATAAAAGTCATACTGTAGCAATATTTGATATTTTGACTTAAGTGTAACGTTAAACCTCAACCTCTTAAATTAAACACAAATGTGGATGTTAGCCGAGCAACAGTGTACATAGTCAGTATATAGTCTAATGAGAGAAACCTAAAACCCACTGAACAAAACAAACCCACTCTGCAAAATCAAATAAGCAGCAATTTTCGATAAAAAAGATTTAAGAAAATCACAATAAACTTTGGGTGATGTTACAATGAAGCAGTTAACATACTGTTTAAATGTGCAGATTACAATATCATTTGTTAAATTGAACAATTGTACACACAAAACTGCCTTTCAACCTCCAGAATCATTAACTTCTTCAGACAACCGCAATACACGGCTTAAAAAATCAAGGAAACACTAAAATAACACATCCTAGATCTGAATGAATGAAATATTCTTATTAAATATTTTGTTCTTTACAAAGTTGAATGTGCTGATAACAAAATCACACCAAAATTATCAATGGAAATCAAATTTATTTAGTGGAAAAAACACACTACAGGCTGATCCAACTTTGATGTTTGATGTCCTTAAAACAAATTAAAACAAGTCAGTAGTGTGTGTGGCCTCTATGTATGACCTTCCTGAGGGATCTCCTCCCAGACCTGGACTAAAAGCATCCACCAACTCCTGGACAGTCTGTAGTTAAACATGGTGTTGGTGCATGGAGTGAGATATGATGTCCCAGATGTGCTCAATTGGATTCAAGTCTGGGGAATGGGCAGGCCAGTTCATAGCATCAATGCCTTCGTCTTGCAGGAACTGCTGACACACTGAGCCACATGAGGTTCAGTATTGTCTTGCATTAGGAGGAAGCCAGGGCTAACCGCACTGGCATATGGTCTCACAAGGGGCCTGAGGATCTCATCTCAGTACCTAATGGCAGTGAGGCTACCTCTGGTAAGCACATGGAGAGCTGTGTGGCCCTCCAAATAATTGCCATCCCACACCATTACTGACCCACTGTTAAACCAGTCATGCAGGAGGATGTTGCAGGCAGCAGAATGCTCTCTATGACATCTTCAGACTCTGTCACATCTGTTAGTGCTTAGTGTGAACCTGCTTTTATCATCAGCCAGTAAGCATAACTGAGAAATGGTCTGTGGTCACCAGCTGCAGAACCACTCCTTTCTTGGGGGTGTCTTGCTTATTGCCTATAATTTCTACTTGTTGTCTATTCCAATTGCACAACAGCATGTGGAATTGATTGTCAATCAGTCTTGCTTCCTAAGTAGGCAGTTTGATTTCACAGAGTGTGAATGACTTGGAGTTACATTGTTGTTTAAGTGTTCCCTTTATTTTTTCGAGCATTGTATGTTACAAGTTGAGTGACGCAGTGGCGCAGTAGGTAGTGCTGTCGCCTCACAGCAAGAAGGTCGCTGGTTCGAGCCTTAGCTGGGTCAGTTGGTGTTTCTGTGTGGAGTTTGCATGTTCACTCTGCGTTCGTGTGGGTTTCCTCCGGGTGCTCCGGTTTCCCCCACAGACATGCGGTACAGGTGAATTGGATAGGCTAAATTGTCCATAGTGTATGAGTGTGAATGACTGTGTATGGATGTTTCCCAGAGATGGGTTGCGGCTGGAAGGGCATCCGCTGCGTAAAACATATCTTGGATAAGTTGGCGGTTCATTCTGCTGTGGCGATCCCAGATTAATAAAGGGATTAAGCTGAAAAGAAAATGAATGAATGAATGTTCCTAGTTGCAGAAAAATGTAGAAGTAAAATTTCTGTATTCTTATGGCCTCCATATCCATTCATTCATTCATTTATTTTCCTTTGGCATAGTCCATAATTTATTAAGGATTGCCACAGTGGAATGAACCGCCAATTTCTCTGGCATCTATTTTAAGTAACAGATGCCCTTCCAGCCGCAACTCAGTACTGGGAAAAGGCCTCCATAAATGAGACCAAAAAAAAAAAAAAATAAATCATAAAAATGTCAACATTCTTTAATTGATTTTTTGTTTATTTCAATTGACATCAGGTCAAATCAAAGTTGCACTGCAAAAACATTATATCAACAATAAATGGAAAATAAAATAATACAAAATCGTTACTTGGAAGTTTCTTCTGACGATTACAAACTTATTATAAACATACATATATATTTAAATGATTTTAAATTATTTTATTCTAAAATATAAATATTTTAACTTTAATTAGTAAATGCAATCCTTTTTTTCTATACATTCTATTTAATATTGTCAAACATCAATAAATGTGAATAAAACCATTGGAAATGCTTTCTTCTGTGTTTGGAACACATTGCTGCCATGTTTCTCTTCAGCGTAGTTGATATTTTTCAGATTACAACAGGTAGAGCCTTATTAGATCATAGACAGCAGGCTTTAAATTAGGTGAAATGCATCAAAAGCAAAAAATTTAACAACAACAAAAAAAGACCTGAGATGTGACCAACACTGAAATGGACACACGGTCCAAAATGGTTAAAGGTACTGAATGCGAATAAACCAAATTCATATGTACAGAATGTTTAAGCTAGCTACAGTGGTGTAAAGTAACAAATTGCAAATACTCCAATTATTGTAATTGAGTATTTTTTCTCAGGAATTGTAATTTGATAAGTAGTTTTAAAATGTGTACTTTTACTTTCCCTCAGTACATTTTTATTGCAGTATCGGTACTTTTACTCCACTATTTTCCTTCAACCTGCAGTCACTACTTTCTTTCTTGTCAGTGGTGTTTGGCTAAAGTAGATAAATCAGTCCTGTGATTCCTGTCCAATCAAATCACACATAGAAAGTAAATGGCATCATACTGAACAACCTCAAGACATGGGTGCTTTATAAATGCAGCAAACCCTTTGGAAGCAATAAAAATGTCCAAGAAGATGTCCAAAATCTTTACACGGAATGACCCAGTGACTGTTTATAGACTGCGTGTCTGCGTGTTTATAGACTGATGAGAAAATGAAGGATGTCGACTGTATGACGACTGAAATCACAATGAAGAACTTAAGGAAAGGCCGAACAAGGAATGGAAGGAAGGACCAAACAAAGGAAGGAAGGACCGAACTAATGAAGAAAGGATGGACCAAAAAAATGAAGCATTCAAGGAAAGACTGAAGCAAGGAAAGAACGAATGAATGAATGAACAAAGGACCAAATGAAGGAAGGAACAAAAGAAGGAACGAACGAATGAATGAACGAACGAATGAAGAAAGGAATAAACAAAGGAAGAAATGAATGAAGGAAGGAACGAACAAACAAATGAATGAAGGACAGAATAAGCAAACAATGGAGGGAAGGAACGAATATAGGAAGATCACTAAATGCACTACAAAATGTTACGTTTACACATCCTGCATGTTGCACACACTGCATGTAAACTTTTCACAGTGTAATTCTCACTACTCACTACTCTTGAGTACTTTTAAAAGGGCTACTTTTTACTCATATTTAGAGTAACATTTACAGCAGATACTTTTACTCTACTGCACTACATTTTTGGACAAGTAATGGTACTTTTACTTGTGTATGATTTTTCAGTACTCTTTTCACCACTGGTTAACTAGCAATCTTAAATATTTATGCAACCAACAACCAAACTTGTTGCCTATTTAAGTTGTTTTTTATAGCTTTGCTTTCCACTGTGTCCATAAGAGCACTTCATGGCCTCAGCAGCATCAAGTTCTGGCTAAATCTCAGTCTTTAGTGGAGTCCCTGCAGGTGTGCAGCACTTATGAATGTCTCAAATCTGTATCAACATGCCTCTGAACTCTCTGTGCTCAGCAATCTGAATAATGAATCATTGCGCATGAATATTGATGGCAAGAGGAGACTTACACAGCCACGCAAGCAATCATTCGGCTCTCAGCCATCTAGGACATTTGGAAATCTCATTTGGGGCTTTGATTAATCAAACAAAAATTACTTTCTCATTGCATTAGTCATCCAACCGAGTGCACTGAAACACTTTGATTTGACGTAGATTGATTAGATTATTTTTAAACGTTAATGATTTTTTTTTTACACAAAAGCCAGAAAATCTCACACATCACTGTCATGTTTTATAAAATATGAAGTGAAGGGAGCATTTACTGAAGTCAACTACCAATCGATTCAGGTCACAAGTCCCTGGCGTCCCTTCATTATGGCTCATATTCAGTTGAAAACTCTGCTGTAAGAGCGAGATCTGCTTTTCAAAAGCCTTCATGGCATGACTCCCTCTGAGACTGTATTTGTGATGAGGGTTTTCAAAGAATGTTGTGTGACTGAAAGTTGATGAGATGTTATTTTGTTCAATGACACGTCTTTTGTTGAGGAGATAAATGGCCCTCCGTGTTTTATGATGGGCAACAGCTTCACTAAGTGGCCAATTACAGTAATTGGATGAGCCTCCCTCTCTTTCCCCCAGCAGTTCAACATACAGAGAGAGAGAGAGAGAGAGAGAGAGAGAGAGAGAGAGAGAGAGAGAGAGAGAGAGAGAGAGAGAGAGAGAGAGAGAGAGAGAGAGAGAGAGAGAGAGAGAGAGAGAGAGAGAGAGAGAGAGAGAGAGAGAGAGAGAGAGAGAGAGAGAGAGACCGAGAGACCGAGAGACCAACTAGTCAAAGGTCAAAGTTGAAGACTCATTATCTCCCATACGGTGAAACACTGCTTGACTGAACTTTTTGAGAGCCAGAGCACTTTGTTAAGGACACCCTTCACAGCTCACATCCGAGATAATTTCCTGATCTACAGTGGTATAATTTTCAGCAGTGTATTTATAAATTATATGAATGCTTTCTAGTAACTTGCTATTGTGGTTGTCTTTTTGTGCCTAATTTACTCAGATTGATATTTTAGTCAGTAGTTGTGTTTAGGTATTACAGTAGGTAGATGGGATTAGGGATGTAGAATAAGATTGAACTTTATAAATAAAAACACTCAGTATCTTATTAATAGTCAGGTAATAAGCCAGTCGTTCATTCATTCATTCATTTTCCTTCGGCTTAGTCCCTTATTTATCAGAGGTCACCACAGTGGAATGAACCACTAACTATTCCAGCATATGTTTTCCGCAGCGGATGTCCTTTCAGCCACAACCCAGTACTGGAAAACACCCATAAACTCTCACATTCACACACACACTCATACACTACTGCCAAGTTTGTTTACCTAACTCACCTATAGCACATGTCTTTGGACTGTGGGGGAAACCGGAGCACCTAAAGGAAACCCACATGAGGAGAACATGCAAACTCCACACAGAAATGCCAACTAGCCCAGCCGGCCAGTAGTTAATAGTGGGAATTAGTATTATAAGGTTAATCAGTAAAAGTTAATTGTTTTAGTAATCTTTTTTCAAAATCTGTGAATGTGCTTCTGCTCTGGAATGGCATGCCTTCTCTGATATTAAAAATATCAAGTAGACCAACTAAAACTCAAATAAAAAGGTATATAAAAATCATAAATAGCACAGTAAATTTAAAAAATTAAAATTAAAAATTAATTAACACAAAATAAACATAATTAAAAGTATTTTTTTTTCCTATAATGGAAGTCGATAGGTGCCAACAACCAGTGTTCTTCAAAATATATTCTTTTGTGTTCAACAGAAGAAAGAAACTCATAAATATTTAAAACCTTATGAGGGAAAAGTATACTTCCTGACAAAAGTCCTGTTGTCGATAGTAGTAAAAGCAACAAATAATAACTTATCTAGTTGATCATTTGGAAAAGTGGCAGAAGGTAGATTTTTCCGATGAATCATCTGTTGAACTGCATCCCAATCATCACAAATACTTCAGATGATCAATTGGAACCCACATGGACCCAAGATTCTCTTAGAAATCAGTCAAGTTTGGTAAAGGAAATCATGGTTTGGGGTAACATTCAGTATGGGGGTGTACGAGAGATTTGCAGAGTGGATGGTAACATCAACAGCCTGAGGTATCAAGACATTTGTGCTGCTCATTACATTACCAATCACAGGAGAGGGCAAATTCTTCAGCAGGATAGAGCTCCTTCTCATACTTCAGCCTCCACATCAAAGTTCCTGAAAGCATTGAAGGTCAAGGGGCTCCAGAATTGGCCAGCTCAATCACCAGACATGAAAATTATTGAGCATGTCTGGGGTAAGATGAAGGAGGAGGCACGAAGATGAATCCAAAGAATCTTGATAAACTCTAGGAGTCCTGCAAGAATGTTTTTTTGCCATTCCAGATGACTTTTGCTATTTGAGTCATTGCAGAGATGTATGGATGCAGTCCTCCAAGCTCATGGGAGTCATACACAATATTAACTCTTTTTTCACTGCACCATGACTTTATATTCTGTACTGTACATTATTTCTGTTAAGTCAAAAAGTCAGACCTTACTGTCCTAACTAAACAATTAAAAATCAAGGCATGATCATATTTTATTTTGGTCAAATAAGCATAATCTAGAGGCCTTTGCCTTTCCTATAATTCACTTCTGATACCAAATGATTAACTAGAAGTCAAGTTATTATTTGTTGTTCCTAAAACTTGGATAGGCGACTAGACTTTTGTCAGGTAGTGTAAATGATGAGGTAAGTTTATTTATTTTTTTTTTTGGTGAACTGTCCCTTTAGGAAAAGTCAGGGTACTGAAGTTATATGGGTTCTGTTTTAACAAAGTTATTACAAAATTTAAAAATAGTCAAAATTACCACCTTAGAAGTTGTAGTGTTATGTAATGTATTAGTTGATCTGGTTCACAAGACCCAAATGACTCCTTTACTAAGCCTCTTTGAAAGCTTCATTTACCATTCAATGTAATTGCAAGAAAAAGAGCAAACTAGTTAAAAATTATTGTTCTTTTTTGTGTAGCGCAGAAAAAAAAACTTTATTTACTTATTTTTTTGTGGGTGAACTATTCCTTTAAAACTGGTCACCCATTTAGTGCGAAGCACCTGGACTATTTCTAAAAATATCTGCTACATTGAAATATGTGTCAGAAACACTGGAAAAGATCCATGAAGAATAACGAGAGCTGTGTTATGACATCCCCTGAAGCTGTTACTGTGTAAGGGGCGCAGAAAAAGCATTGCTGAACACCCCTGTGACATTATCTGTCATTCAACACTGGCATCTTTCCTTTAGACTTCTTTTACCTCCACTGCATTGTTCGTCCCTTGAGAGATTGTGAGACACAGCTCTATAAGCGCAAAAAAATGTCTAAGATGTTGTCAGGAGCTCAGCAGGCCATGGCAGAAGCCTTAACGGGGACACCAAGGGCTCCAGAGGGGGTCAGTGCTCAGTCCTCCTCATTCCCAAACAAGAGACACATGATCAAGACCATGCTGTTCCACTGGGTTGAGATACTCTCGTCTAATTGGGCTTTGTTTCTGAAATAGAGTGCCCTTTGGTTCATAAGTCTGAGACCTTTATTTCTGTTTGGACGGTACACAAAAGCCAGAAAGCTAAACGCAACTGACACAATGGAAGAAGCATAGTTCTTAATTGATTCTCAATTAGAAATTTGTGTAAACATCCTTAAAACAAGATATGTTTTCATTATATGCAAAATGGGGACAATTATAAGGGAAAAATGGGTTCCTCTATACATATAAGTGGCCTTAACTACTATGTACTTGCCTTAAAAATACAATGTACGTACTGTGTTTATAATGTATTGCAGAACACTTCTGGTGCTCATAAGGTGGAATACAGGTAAGACAAGAGACAGGTTTGGTGGTATAGGTTTAAGGGTGGGTTAAGATGTAAGGGACGTCATCAGAATAATTACATGCCAGTAATTAATCAATCATAAGTATAATGTAAAAAACAGGTATTTACACAATAAGAACACTGCAACAAATGATTAATTTAAGTGTAAGTACATATCAGTTAAGGCCACTTAATCTAAAGTCAGATGTGTGCCTTATTATGTTGTTTTGAACATTTCTTTGTATGTATTGGTAAGCTGCTTGTGAATTAAAAATTCTGTAAAGTTTCAAGGACAAAAGTACACAACAAAACAATTTATTGTCCCCTAAAATAAAAAGAAAAGATTCTCATATGCCAGAAATAGAAGATTCTCATGTGCCAGAATAAAAATGGTCAGTAATCCCAGTCTATTGCTGCGTTTTAGACAACTCAGAACTATTTTTTTAATAATTCAAATTAGTGTTTGGAATAACAAATCCTCATTCCCAACTCATCCCATATTTATACTTGGCCTGGACCATTTGAACCATTTTGGTCACTTTTTAACCACCAAAATGTATAAATCAATGAGCCTATAAGACCCTGCTATACTTCAAACACAATCGAAGAATGAGCTGGAATTATGTAATTTAGACAAAAATAAATGAGTTTTTTTAGATTGTTTTGGCAGATCAGAACAGCTCACCAAAGCAAACTTTTGTGGGAAGTTTGTTTTGGCCCTTTGAGCTACCATTGGTCTGTGATGAATATGCAACCAGTGACTGTGTTGCAATTTTATCTCCTGCTAAAACAACACATGAATAGACTAGAGAGTCAAGTAGCAGCGCTGGTACAGATTTATCTTCACCTGTATGATCACTTGCGGAGAGATTTTAAAGACACAGAGGGGGTCACTCAGCAGATGAGAAGCCCACCTCATTGCTTCACATATTTTCTAGAAGTTTGCCCACACTGATGGGGCTATTTGGTGCTTGTCCGTGGCATAAAAAAATTAAATAAAATAAATAAATAAAGATGTGACATGACCAAGGTAGGAGCAGGCTTTTAATAAAACAGTTTTTTTTCTCTCTCAGCTGCCATCATTGCGTTTAGGGGTACATGCAAGCAGTATGACACATTTACAACCTAACCTACTCCACTGCTGAAGTGTTCAATCTTCCTTTTGATCTGAAATGAAGAATGAAAAAAAACTTTGTTTGAAGTTTGCAGGGATTTTATGAATGGAAGGTAGTGTCTGACTTTGCCTCGATTGTGAACAGTGCACCCTGCACAGATCTATGCTGGTTTGTAACAAATTTGCATAATGAACTCCATGCATAATGAACTTCATTGGCTGCCTGTAAACATTAATCAAAAAACTGCGAAAACTGAAGTTGTGAAAAAGAAGTTTACCTCATGTATTCTGTTTTAGGCACCTTGAAGGTACAATTAAAAGAATGAGAACTCAAGCACTAATTAAAGTAGGGTAAAACTGTCCACCATCAAAGACTGGGTCATCTGATAAATAAATAAACAGAATAGGTTATCACAAAAAGTTTAGAGAGAAACTAGATCCTTGAGTGAATCAGACCAGACATGGTGAGGAAAGATCTGATGCTGAAAAATAATTATTGAGAAAATTAAAGTGGTTTTTTTTTTTTTTTTTTTTTTTTTACCACGAATGAATTTAAACATTTTGTTGACCTTCAAAACAATTTAAAAACTTTTAAAAAGCATAAATAATTTCAAGCTAATTATTTTTATCATTGTATTGCTGTTTTTAGGAATGAATCTCACAGGTTAAAATGGAAAAATCACTTTATTAATAGAATAAAGTCAAAGTGGTGGATGTGAAAGAATGATCTGAACCCCTCTCAGCTGCTAACTCTTTAAAAGAGGAGCATGTGAATATATTCATCTCATTACTACAAACTAATGAGACCAAGGGTCAGCTCATGATTAGAATTACAAAACCACAAAGACAGTCGTGACAAACAATTAAAAGGCTTGGGTGTGACAGTCAGATATACAGTACAAGTCATACTAATTCCCATGCAGCTTTTATACTAACTTCTGAAAAAGAACTTCCTGTAGAGTTTTTTGTATATATATAAAACCAACAAAATATTCAGGGAATTAATTTAAACATCCTCTAATCCATATTACTTATTATTTTCATACCCTCAGTATTAATATCCTTAACAGTTCTTAATGACATTTTTAACTCTTACAAATACATTTACAAAATGACTCTATTAGTTGGTAAATGCATTAACTAGTATCAACCAATGATATTAAATTTGATTAAGATTTTACCCAAATTTTCATTGATTTTAGTGCATAATTGAGTCTATTTATTTACTTAAGTGTGTGTAAAAAACATATTTATTAATATATTTATTTTTATATTAATTTCAGGAATATTATTGCCTAATATGCAAATGTATTTATGATTTTTTTACAATACGGTTTGTAAAGTAATATTTTCAGTTTTAGATATATTATATGAGAAACTTACTATGCTGATCTGATTAGATTTTCATTGTAAACCTTAAAAGTTTAAAAGTTATTTTTTATTTCATGTTTAAGTTTTTAGTTACTGTACTCCTGAAATCATTCTGATTTCAAATAAATAAATTTAATATTTATAAATCTAAATTTATTTATTAAAAATTCCACAAATCTATTTATTTAATTTTTATTTATTTTATTTACTTATTATTATTATTATTATTATTATTATTATTATTATTATTATTATTATTATTATTATTATTTTACAAAATTCTGCACAGAAATAGGAAAAATGTCCACAGATTTTTTTCTGGCCCTGTCAACATGCAATACATTTTACAGTATTTATCCAACCCAGGCTCATTCTGAAAATGTACCTCTATATACAATTCTGGAGGCCGTCAAATACGTCCCAGGAGCTACTTTTTTTGCAGTTTTTGCGAATCCACCAGAGGCCACTGTGTACGCTTTTTCGCACCTGCTGTTCTCTCGTAAATCCACCAGAGGTTGCTGTCAATTGACTGTTTGACTGACTGAATGACTGACTGACTAACCGATCGACTGACCCACCCCACTCTTTTCCTAAACCCAACCAATAATATTTTAAAAAGCACAGATTGACCCACCCACCCACTTCCTTAAACCCAACTGACAAATTTAAAAAGCAATTCAGAAAAATAAAAGCCTTCGTCTGATTTTTGCCACATTCTTGCTCTGTTATTTTACTTGTTTATTTTATATTTTGGCTTTGTTTATGTCTTACCCACTTGAACTGTTCCTCACCAGACTCAAACCCCATTGTCATGATCAACTCCTCTCTGCATCTCAAGTCCACCGACGTACATGGTGAGCTAACTGGACAAACTGGTAACAGCTGGAAAGCCATCCATACAGAGGTAAGTGGTCAGCTGGTAAGTGTGAAAGTGAACGACGTCACACCGCCCCGTAGCATTCGTTAAAAAAGGAAATGCAGCCATACGTACTTCTGGCTACATAATTCACGATCTCCAGAAATGTATATAGGGCTACGTTTTCAGAATGTTGCATTTATCTGTGTTATTGCTAGTTTAAAATTCAAAAATACAAATTTTCTTTGCTTGTTCAACCCATTTAATAATATATACAAAAGCAACCTTTGATATTAACAATGTATAAGTAAAAGCTAAAAATTATATTAAGAATGTTAACTTTTTTCACTTCCATTTGTTAATGTTTACTAATGTGAAAACAACACAAACAATACATTTATTATAGTATTCATTCATCTTCGTTTACCTTAGTTAATGAAAATAAAGTTGTTCATTGTTGGTTCTTGTTAACTCACAGAGCAACTAGTGTTACCAAGCAATGCATTAAATATTGCAACCTTATTGTAAAATGCAACCAGAAATAATCCTAACACTAGATGAGTGTATTCTCATGCAGCTGTAATTTCCTTCCTTCTTTCAGAAACACATTTTTTTGGGGGGGGGGGTCTAAGAGTTTGGTTTGTTGAGCATATAAAAATCCAAATTGACAAGCTGTCAAGTCCTGCTGTTAAAACCGATCCCTGTCATTTTGCATCAGCTGAAACATCTTCTCCATCTTCTGGAAAGGATAATAAGAGATATTTAAGCACTGGACAAGTGCTACAGAAAAAAGTTTAGAAATTTTTTTTGTCACAGTGAAATGAATCCTATTATTGTTCTAAAATGCCAATTCTCAGCAGCCCAAAAGGGTTTCTTGGAGGCACATTGTATTCATACGCCTTTATATTCATGAATCCAGAAATGCACTGTTATTTTCAGCATAAATTCTTACATTTAACACACCTTTGTGTTATATTTGGCCCTGACCAGCAGAGAGTCAGCCAGCAAGCCTCCGTTTACCTCTCACTGTCTGCCTGTTTCTAAATAGAGCAGCATAATTTCAGTTGTATTCTGTTTCCTGCATCCCAGCGTCCTCCCCTAAGACTGCGGGGCGTAAAATGCATTTCCCATCTATCTCGCATCTTTATTCACCGCTCAGTAAGCAGCCCGGCCTGACTCTTCCTCATTTCAATTTATTTTCAGGCTCCAAGATATTTCTTCATTCAGAGCATCAACAAATGAGATGATTGGAAACTGGCCTCAATGTCCCAGAGAGTATCTTTCTAGATAATTCAGGACTCCGCTCAGCTAATAATCATATTAAATATATGCGGGTACTTATAGGGGGGTTGGAGGCAGAAGGACAGCTCTCAGTGTGTTCTCGTAATGATCGAAACTCAAGGATGTTGCAATCGATCAACCCTCCATTTGTTCCCATTGGAGCCCTAAGAATCACTACTTTAAGCCCTCGCAACCCTCTACAAACTGAACATCATCTTACAGATATATAGACACTGTCTTGAAGGCTAACCAATGATTTTCTCCACAATATAATTTCTCCATTGCATGATTCGTTGTATAAATGCACTGCTTTCACTTTTAGATGTGCCCTTCCTCGTTCTCCTCCATTATTCATCTGTTCTTACAGATGTCCATGTTTTTGCCCTTAGCACTCTACCTCTGCAACACATGTAATGCAATAGCAGACACTCATCAGAACATCAACTATTAAGCAGTAAGGACTTGTAACACTGTACTAAGTAGTCTTATCACACTGAGAGGAAATATTTTATTCATGTTTTGGTTACTATTTCTTTGTGCGAAAGACAAATAAAATACAAATAAAATATAAATGGTAATTTTTACTTGAAAGTGGTGTGCATAAGACTGTAATGAAGACTTTATAATCATGACATTTGACATATGAGTTTTTATGCATGTTATGACAACTGTCATTAAATGTCATTCACTCAGTTGTCCTTATAAATGTAAAGATGGCATAATTTGAGATGCATTTAGTATGACAACTTTACATGAACAAATACATTATCACATGTCTTTGTCATGACAACATGACTTGTAATAAATGTATCATAAACATGATTGTCATTGATTTTCATGATTATTATTCACTTGTTTTGTTGTGAAAAACTGAATTTGTCAACCCAGGCTCATTCTGAAAATGTACTGCTATTTATTTCCAGAGAGCACCAAATACATCCCAGGAGGTAAATTTTTAGCAGTTTTTGTTTTTGCGAATCCACCAGAGTCCGCTGTGTACGCTTTTCAGATCTCAGATCTCTCTCAAGTGCCATTCGCGCCTGCTGTTCTCAGAGGTTACTATTGACAGACTGACTGACTGAATGACTGACTGACTGACCAATCAACTGACCCACCCAAAACCGAATCAATAGTGTTTAAAAAAAACAAAACGTTTGACCTGCCCAGCCACTTTCCTAAACCGAACTGACAGTTTCAAAAGCAATCCAGAAAAATAAAGCCCTCGCCTGATTGTCAGATTTTACCACATTCTCACCCTGTTATTTACTTGTTTATTTTGGCTTTTGTTTTTGTCTTACCTGCTTTCTGGAACCATTCTTTGTTGGACTCAAACCCCATCATTGTGGTCAACTTTTCTCTGCGTCTGAAGTCCACCGACGTACATGGCGAGCTAACTGGACAAACTGGCAACAGCGGGAAAGCTGGCCATACAGAGGTGAGCTTTCAGCTGTTAGCGAATAAATTAATAAATACGTACCTCTGGCTACATAATTCGCAATCTCCAGAAATGTATATAGGGCTACATTTTCAGAATGAACATGTGTTGGAATTTTAATTAAAATGTCTCATTAAAAAATATGGAAAAATATACTGTATACTATAATTCTACTTCTGTAGTGTCAAATAATTTTATAACAGTCTCAATAATCCTTTTTTTTAAGTTTTAGGTTTAGTTTTTTACTTTTCTCCAACAGAAGGTCAGGTAATAGACCATTTCCAGTGTCTTAGAAGTGTGGAAGATATTACTTCGTTTTGTTTAATTTTTGTGCATTCAGAATTGCAAAAAATAGACTAAAACATCTTTTATATATTTGTAGTTTTTGCTTTTGTTGCTTTTTTTTTTTTACATGTTTGTATTAATGCTTCAACAATGTGATAATACATCCAATGGTTAATATAATATAATATAATATAATATAATATAATATAATATAATATAATATAATATAATATAATATAATATAATATAATATAATATAATATAACATAATATAATATAATATAATATAATATAATATAATATAATCATTCACACCGATTTCTGGGACTTTAGCCTACCCAATTCACCTGGCTTGGTCAGTTGGCATTTCTGTGTGGAGTTTGCACGTTCTCCCCGTGTTGGCGGGGGTTTGCTCCGGGTGCTCTGGTTTTCCCAACAAGTCCAAAGACATGCGGTACAGGTGAATTGGGTAAGCTAAATTGGCCTTAGTGTATTTGTGCGAATGAAGTGTAAGTGTGTTTCCTAGCGATGGGTTGCAGCTGGAAGGGCATCCGCTGCGTAAAAAACATATGCTGGATAAGTTGGCAGTTCATTCCGCAGTGGCGACCCCAGGTTAATAAAGGGACTAAGCTGAAAGGAAAATGAATGAATGAATAATATAATATATGGCGTCACAGTGGCGCAGTGGATAGCACGACCACCTCACAGCGAGAAGGTTTCTGGTTCGACCCCGTGCGGGGTCAGTTGGCATCTCTGTGTGGAGTTTGTATGTTCTCCCCGTGATTGCATGGGTTTCCTCTGGGTGAATTGAATAAGCTAAATTGTCCGTAGTGTGTGTGTGTGTGTGAATGAGTGTGTATGGATGTTTCCCAGTGATGAGTTGCAACTGGAAGGGCATCTGCTGTGTAAAACATATGCTGGATAAGTTGGCGGTTCATTCCACTGTGGTGACCCCAGATTAATAAAGTGACTTAGCCAAATAGAAAATGAATAAATGTATAATAGAATAGATTATATTAGAATAGAATAGAATAGAATAATGTATTATTGTCAGTCTAATATAAACAGCAACACTTTTATCTAAGCAGTACTACTGAAAATATTAAAACCAAAATATTACTATTTGTTTTTTCACCATTTATTTTTTCCTGAGTGACAGGCCATAGAGTAATTTCTTCCAATGCATCAGCGGTTGTGATCACTGAAGCAGAAGAACTGATGTTGGATAGCAGGGTCTCCAGCTGAATCAGCCCATATCTAGTTTCTGTAAGCACAATACCCTCTCCTCTGCCACCTGATGCTGCACGACTGGCCTATTTCTTCCTCTCATTGAGCAATGGAAAGTTATTATATGGTCCAACTTATTCCCTGAGTGATGGCGATGACATTATAATCAATCAATTATTGAGTAAGGCTAATTAGCATCACATTGTACTTGTGACAGCAGGTGGTTTCCAACTCCTCCAAAGCTCCAAAGGCGAGGTCTTATTAATTTTTATTTATTTATTTATATTTTAGCAGCAGCAGACGGCACACCTTCATGTTAGTTCAAGACGATTTTTTTTTTCAACAGTAAAACAATTTCTCTCCATAACGGTATTTAAAAATAAATAAATAAATAAATCCATGAAAGTTTACATTTGGCACTTTTGTTTCAATTACTATACAACTGGTCTGTTTGGGTAGTTCATTTGAATAATTGTGAAAACTGAGGTGTAAACCTTGTTACACACCAAACAAGCTAAAATGCTGAAATTAAAATGTAATCTATTTGAGTTCAGATAAAAATATAACACATCTAACACATGCAATCAACATGCAACACATCTAAACAAACAAAAGTAAGCAACCCAGGCTCATTCCGATTACGTTCCCCTAAATACATTTCTTGAGAGAGCAATGTCTCAGGAGCTACGTTTTTTTTTTTTCAGGTTTTGTTTTCGCGAATCCAACAGAGGCCGCTGTGTACACTTTTTCAGATCTCAAATTTCTCTCGTGAGTGCCATTCGTGCCTGCTGTTCTCACATAAGTCCACCAGAGACTGCTGTCAACTGACTAACTGATCAACTAACCCCACCCTCCCCCTTTCCTACACCCAACTAATAGTATTTTAAAAAGTACCGATTAACCCACCACCCCCTTCCCTAAACCCAACCGCAGAGTTTTTAAAAAGCAATTCAGAAAAAGAAAATTTTTTACCACACTTTCAGATTTTACCACATTCTCATCCTGTTATTTTCTTGTTTATTTCATTTTTTGACTTTTGTTTTGTCTGCTTTCTGGAACCGTTCTTCACCAAACTCGAACCCGGTCGCCACAGTCAACTTTGCTCTGCATCTCAAGTCCGCCGACGTACATGTCGAGCCACCGCACAAACTGGCAACAGCGGAAAAGCCGTCCACATGCAGGTAAGCAGGCAGCAACAGCTGGTAAGCGCGAACAGGAACGGCATCATATCGTACCGTAAAGGTTCATTTTAAAGATTAAATGCAGCCATACATAGCTCTGGCTACATAGTTTGTGATTTCCAGAGACGTATATATGTAGGGCTATGTTTTCAGATTGAGCCTGTGTTGCAAATAAAACATGATGTCAAAATCTGTAACTATGATGGAGTGTTCAAACTTATACTAGGTTTTTCTCTTCATAGTTTTTTTCAGAGACATTTCACAAAATATCTTCATTTAAATTTCAAGTCATTTGGGACTAAAATCACATTTGTTGTTGGTCACAACTGTCAATTGTTTGTAAATTAAATTTGCTTTGAAAGAAGTGACTAAGTACTTTTAATGTTTACAGTAAGAACTTCAAAGTTAGTGGAGGAGTGATATTTTATTGGGCTATCCATATGCTTTTCATTTTTTGCACTTTATCCAACACTGATTGTGAGGGACTGTTTTTGATGGTTGTCAATATACATACAAGACACTTCGCTTACCTCCACTGCTGCCTTCGCTCTCTCAAACTCTTCCTCCAGAGACTGGTTTCTGGACAGCAGTGTGCTGCCCCACCTCTGCTCTTTGCTCAATCGGCCCTGTCAAACACACGCAAACAGAGTAGCAGTCAGAGAGAACATGTCCAGCTATCTCTCAGTCACTCTGACAGGAGAAAAGGCCCTGCCCTTGCCAACCCATTATGCCAGAGGCAAGGAGAAATGTCATCATTACAGCACAAGATCTTCTTAGTTTCTTTCTCTCTCTCTCTCTCTCTCTCTCTCTCTCTCTCTCTCTCTCTCTCTCTCTCTTTCTCACATTCACTCCCTTTTGAGGTCCTGCTGTCCACACTTAATGTTCTCACACACATAATGGCTCTGGACTGGCTTGTCATGCACAGCGCGCTGCCCTCACACATTTTTCTCAGTATGCAAATCTGAAAATAGCATGGCAGGAGACCTTTGCTCAGCAGGAATCATCAAATACACACCATTTTCAACACTGTACACCTGAAGACATGCTTGACATGCGACAAAGCCATTCATTTCCACTACACTGCTATGTGTGTATGTGTGTGTGTTTGTTAACCACACAGCAACAGAAATCAAGCTTACTGCAAAATAAAATACAGGAGTAAGACCTCAAGGGTTTTATTTTTTCAGAGTCATAAATGCTTCATATGGAGATGTTTCAAATTTAGAGGGTGACATATGGGCATAAACAACAGGAGCCTTCTGTTTACTTCTGCCGATAGCTTAACAACAACATTAAAACACTGTGTTATATTTTGTTAACTAGGTTACTGCAAGGACTAGCAATCCATTAAAACTGTTAAAGAACCCTCCACATTTTTTTAAACCAGGCTCGTTTTACAAGTCCTCTAGAGTTAAACAGTTAACAGCTTTTTAATCCATACAGCCAATCTTTGGGTCTGACGGGAGCATTTTTAGCTTAGCTTAGCTGAGCTTAGCATAAATCCATTAATTCATTTATTTTCTTGTTGGCTTAGTCCCTTTATTAATCTGGGGTCGCCACAGCGGAATGAACCGTCAACTTATCCAGCATTTGTTTTACGCAGCGGATGCCCTTCCAGCCACAACCCATCTCTGGAAAACATTCACACACACTCATTCATACTCATACACTATGGCCAATTTAGCTTACCCAATTCACCTGTACTGCATCTCTTTGGACTGTGGGGGAAACCGGAGCACCCGGAAGAAACCCACGCGAACGCAGGGAGAACATGCAAAACATGCAAAACATGCGTTGCCCTTAGCATAGATCACTGAATCTAATTAGATTATTAGTATCTCACTCAAAATATTCCAACAGATTTTATCATTTTACTATTGAAAGCTTGACTTATCTGTAGTTACATCATGTAGCTACTAAGACCAACAGAAAATGAAAAGTTGCTATTTTCTAGGTCTCATTTTCATCCTTTCATTCTGGCATAATAATCAAAGGATTTTGATGTGGGATTATGGCTGAAGCAGGGACAATGATATTACAGAGCCCGTTTACCTTACCAAGCTGGGGACTTATAAAATCAGACTATTTCCAAAAGTGAAGGGTTTCTTTAAACAAATTAAATACATGATAAAACCAACCCAGGTTCATTCTGAAAACGTAGTCCTGTGGACATTTCTGGAGACGTCCGGCTGCATTTCATTTTTTTAAGCGAACGCTGCGGGGCGGTGTGACGCCGTTTCTTTCGGCGCTTGGCAGCCGGCCGCTCGCCTCCGTGTGGAGGGCTTTCCCGCTGCAACCAGTTTGTCCGGTTAGCTCTTCGTGTACTTTGGCGGACTTGAGGCGCAGAAAGGGGCTGACCACGACGACGACCGGGTTCGAGTCCGGGGAAGAGCGGTTCCAGAAATCAGGTAAGAAAACAAAATCCAAAAAATAAAGTGAACCAGTTCATCACAGGGTGAGAATGTAGTCAAAATCCGAAAACTTGGTAAAAATTAGACGAGGACTTTTCTTTTTCTGGACGGCTTTTGTGAATCGTCGTTGGTTGGGTTTAGGGAAGGAGGAGGGTGGGTCAGCCGATTGGCCGGTCGCACGGTCAATCATTCTGTCATCCAGGCAGGCAGAAGGTCGTTCGACAGCGGCCTCTAGCGGGTATACACGAAGATGGCGCAGGAGAAAGCGCGCACAGCAGCCTCTCGCGGATTCGCGAAAACAAAAACTGCAAAAATACGTACCACCCGGGACGTATTTTGCGGTCTCCAGTAACGTCCTTGGGACTATGTTCTCAGAATAAGCCTGGGTTGGATAAAACAAACTTTAATGTAGAACATATATTGGTAACGCTTTACAATTAGGACCCATTAGTTAATTATAATTCAACTATTTACTTATTTAATAACATGAACAAGCAATGAACAATACAATTATTATAGTATTTACTTATGCATTTACTTTTAATGTTAGTTAATCAAAATAAAGTCATTCGTTGTTAATTCATTATTCATTAACCAATATATCTTCCATCTAGTTGTTTTCAAATTGTTTCAGTGATTGAAATGTTTAAAATATATATACAGACCAGGTGGCATAATTAATTGTGCTACTTTTTAATTGCAATGAATCAAATGAACCATGCTAAATTAAGATGGCAGCTTTCTGTGTTGTATTTTCATTGATGATAGTGTTGTTTTCGGTGCTCCTTAAACTTTAAAGTTGCTTGTCATTTTAATGAATAACATAATCATAGAGTTACCCTTTAAAAATTCACCCTCTGTACATAGCGATGTATCTTGTTCTTAGGTCAGTCTAAATGTCAAGTGCTGAGCTATCACTGAAAAACTTCCATTTCCGCCAATTCAATTCTCGGCATAACAAAGCCTTCCAGGCAGACTGAATCAAAGAAATAGGATGAAGTATTTGCCACCTGCCTCATTGGAGATTAATCAATTACCAAGGTTACCAAGTTAAATGGATTTCATACAGGAGGTTATAATGGGGGCCTCAAAAAGGACAATTGGTCGAGCTTCATTGTGCTGGTACAGCTCTGTATAATTACATTAAATGTGGCCTGTTAGGGCCTGTGTCGGTGCAACAATTACCTTTAACATTACACATTCCATTTCCACTGCACCTCATGGGCCAAAGACAATCTGAGCTCTATGTTTTTAGAACCATGCAGCTCACATGCACAGATTGCTCCATCATGATCAGTCTCGACAAATCCAAGACAACTTTATCTAAACTCCTTACTGTACATCATGCAGGGATTATTGTTCTATGATGCAAAAGAGTTCAGTCTAGGGATGTCCTGATCGGGTTTTTTTGCCCTCGAGTCTGTGTCTGAGTCATTTGATTTTGAGTATCTACCGTTACCGAAACCCGATCCAATACTTCTATAATACATTAAAAAGGATAAAGAAGAGCGAAGAAACCGATCCGGGATGCTCCCTATTTTTATTTAATTCATCTTATTTTAACATGCAACAACTCTGTTAACAAACAGAAAACTTCTGTGAGGTAGCTTGAACAATCAAGTAATAAATAACATCAACTCTTCACTTTTGGACTTTAGTGCGACAGTAAATAAAAAAAATCTAATATAAAAACAAATAGCACCTCAACTTAAAACATCTGGCAGGCAATCCCAAGTTTACATATCTCACAGTTTACTATGGCAGTGTTGTCATCATCAACTTTATAATACCTCCAGACCACGGACATACTTGCATTTTCAAGCTGCTTTCGTGTTGTATTTTGCTGGCATTTAACCAATAGTCTCTGCAACAAAGTGATGTCATGCTGCATGCATTGCTGTTTCTGTGTGAAGTCAAGAAAAAGGTCTAACTCCTCTTTCTATGCTCTGCCATCGCATAACTATAGATGTGTTGAAAAAATTATGAGAATATATGTATATACTGTATATATTTATATATTTGAGTTCTGATCGAGAGGTAACGTCCGATTCCAATTAAGTTTGAAACCAATTATTACCCCGATTATTTTTTCCCCATTTATTGTTTAACGGAAAGAAGGTTTTTTTCAACACATTTCTAAACATGATAGTTTTAATAACTCATTTCTAATAACTAATTTCTTTTATCTTTGTCATGATGACAGTAAATAAAATTTGACTATATATTTTTCAAGACATTTCTATACAGCTTAAAGTGACATTTAAAGGCTTAACTTAATTAGGTTAACTAGGCAGGTTAGGGTAATTAGGCAAGTTATTGTATAACGATAATTTGGGAAATGTAAAAAAAAAAATTAAAAAGGAGAATAATAATTCTGACCTCAACTGTACATTACAAAATACTGTTAAAATATCAAAGAACAAATGCTCTACCATTCAAAACTTAGGGTCAGTATGTTTTGTAATAAAAAAGTACTTTGATACACAAAGAATGCTTCAAACTTTAAAATTAACTCTTTTCAAACATGAACAAAAATTCTTTTAAATAAAAGATTATTATTTAATTAAAATAAATAAATAAAGTAGTACATTTTTCGTGCATGCTTGCAGTAAAAAAAGTTTCTTAAAACATCCAATACAATATATACTATATATAAATATAATTATTGATCATGTGACACTAATAATGAGTGAAAAACTGAAAATTCAGCTTAGCATAAAAATAAATGACATTTTCTCTTTCCATCGGCTTAGTCCCTTTATTAATCAGGGGTTATTCAGCATATGTTATATGGCAGATGCCCTTACAGCTGCAAACCCAGTAGAGAAAAACATCCAGACACACTCATTCACACACTATGGCCAATTTAGTTTATTCAATTCACCTATACCACATGATGTGGTATAGGTGACAGCTGTGGGGGAAACCAGAACACCCAGAGGAAACCCATGCAAACAAGGGGGAGAGCATGCAACCTCCATACAGAAATGCCAACTGGCCCAGCAAGGACTCAAACCAGCGACCTTCTTGCTGTGAGGCAAAAATAGTTATTTTGAATTGTGATACTATTTGTGATACAAAATTACTTTTTACTCTAATAATTATTCTAATATTTTGATCAAATAAAGGGAAATTTTGTGAGCATGGAAGAAATTGCTAACAAACAAAAGATAAGTAAATAAATGTATTTTACTGACCCAAACTTTTTAACGGTACAGTGGAATTAAACGTTTTTGTGTATTCACACCATTCTACAAGCCAGACACACAAATCAAATGAACTAGAGAAGGCATCCACTGCTTAACACCATATATTTGGTCTAATTTCATGTTATATGATTTTTCCAATAGCAGCCTTGGGATTTATTGTACAACCTCCAGTGGTGATATTGGCCAGTGGCTAGTCAATAATTAATTTGCTAAATGATCTAATCATGATAGATAGCAATACAGCAGACCTGCATGCTTCAATGAGGCAATAAGCGTGTAACATTTGTACCTTGTAGCACCACAACAAATTTGAAAATCCTTGTACACTGTGACCTTCCCTGAGGATGCAACCTCAGTTGGTTAGCTGAATGTAGCTTAAATAACGCCAGAATAGTTTAGCCGTTTTTGCATTGAATTTGGTGGTGATGCAGTTTCCATGGTGCAAATGCATAGACCATTCAGCGATTTATACAAAGAGTGCACAGAAAGGCTTACATGTCTTCCACTAACATATTGCCTGTTGAGCTGAAAATGAAGAATTCTGGATGTTAGCACAGACTCTTCCAAAATGTAATGCCATTCACAGTTCATGTAAACAGACTTATATGGTTGGCAACACTACAAACAATGGGACATGTGGGAAATAACATGTGAAAGTCACTGGCACGTGTACAGATGATTATGGCTCATAAAAAGTGTAGCTCGGTGTTGCACTTACTTGGGTTACTGGCACGGCTTCTGCCTCTACTTTATTGTTTACCTCCAGGGAGTTCCTGTGGACAGTGTCTAGCTGAGGCTTGCAATCCATAGACCTGGAATCATGTCAAAACAAATTAATGCTCGAAATAGATGTTAACTTCAGAATTAGAGGTCAATTCATATGATGCAGTGTTTTCTTTTTTAATAAGCAAAGTACTTAATCAAAAACCTTTTATTTTGTGCGAAACACAGTGGTCAAAATTAGAGAATGGCAATGACTGTAGCATGAAGAAAGATTACAACTAAAATTTCTCTTTTTGAAGTAAAAAAAAGAACAGCTTTTTGCCGTCACATTTTATATTAGTGGTCTTAACTATATTAGTGGCCATAACCAGTGTTTTCACAATGTCGGACATATGGAAAGCAAAAAATGCCACTAAATGGAACAAAACTTGGATATTTGCTGATTATAGCTCCTAAACATGTTCAATTATTGTCATATGTTGGCCTGTACTAATCGGTCATACCAGAAAAAATGTAATAAAATTTAGGGTCAAAGAATTTCTTCAAATATGGCTAAGCAGAGACCTCGAAATGTAGGACATCATAGGTCGTTCTCTGTATTTGATCTCCACCGTACAAAAATCTTCCAAAATATATTACATTTTGCTTTCTAGTGGAAAAACTTACCACACAAATTCACCAGAATTCTTTGATGAACGTCTTCTCTCAAGTTTCCACTTTCTGCTACCAGTTCGCTCTGGGTGTGGGTTGAGCTCTTCCCATTTGTCCAATGAAGATGGAACTGCTGCTGTAAACAAAATGAGGCCATGTCCTCAGACAGAGATATACTATCATAGTCCAAATAGAATGCAACCTACGCTTGTGGTATCTGCATCACGCACATTTTAAAAAGAGCAACTACATAAAGATAAATGCTGTAATTTGCTTCTATTTGATCTAATAACATCATTCCTAATCCATCTGATTTCCATCTCATTGCTTTTCAATATTCTCTGAAACTTATAATACCTGAGTCCAATGAGATTTTTTCAGGTGTGCGGGAACATGGAATACTCTGTTCAATGTCCACTTGGATCAACTCTGTTTCATCTGGCTTCTTCCTATACGGTGTGCTTTTAGAAGAAAGAGGGCTCTTTCTGTCTTTGCTGTGTCTTCTCTCACCAGGCTCACTCAGATCCAGCAGGTCCAGAGAGGAGGACAGAACTGGACACAAGATACAAAAAACAAACATCATGCACATGTCTTCCTGGCCTGCTCCAGAAACTTCATTTCTGAACAGCCGAATGGGGGTGGCAGGGGCTACTTGTACTTTTAGGGGACACACTTTAACATACTGTACATTACAAACTACTTAAACAATTATTCAAAGTCTTTTTTTTCATGCATCACTCTGCAGTCCTCATTAACAAGCTAATTAAATAACTTAAACTCAAAATAATCTTCCTTGTTAATTTATTTGACAAGTAACTTTGTATAGTAGGATAACACATTTCTAACATTCAAGTACATCAAGGCTCATTTTTGCACCTGTAAACATTAACAGATACAGTTGAAGTCAGTTTTCTGCCCTCCCATTAAATTAAAATAATGTTTCCCAAGTGATCTTTAACAAATCAAGGAAATGTTCACAGTATTTCCTACGAAACCAAAATAAATCTTCTGGAGTCATAATAATTCTTATTTCTTATAGTTTATCTTGAATAAAAGCAGTTTTTAAAAACTATTTAAGGTCAGTATTATTAGCCTCTTCAAGAAATATTTTCTGTATATTTTTTGATTGTCTACACAACTAACCAGTTATACAATAACTTGACTGTTTCTTTCCTAGTTAACATAACCTAGATAAGTCTTTAAATGACACTTTACTCTAAATACAACTATACAAAAATATTATGCACTCGCCATGGGAAAGACAAAATGGGAAAGACAAAAAAAAAGTAGTTTTTAGAAATTAGTTAGTTAAACTATTATGTTTAAAGACCTGTTGTAAAAAAATCATCTGTTTGAAGACTCGTGCTTTATGTCACTACTGAAAACTAAAATGAATGAAGGAGTAAACGAGTTGAATATTACTTTTACTTGAATGTGACTGAAAACTAAATTCTATCAACGTGTTACATCTGTTCTCCGGTACTCGCCGACTGTTTGTAAATTCCAGACTGCATTTCCTAACGTAAAACTATGTGCACTCAATTTCTGAATAATAATAACCAATCATAGCCGAGGATTTCCTATATTAAAAGTTTTAAAATCGCTATTGAAAACAAAAGTCTAGTATAACCAACAGTGGACAATTTAATAGTGTTTCACAACATGAACATGACTGAAGTTGCATTTTTTTATTACCTTTGTCAATTTGGGGTTTAACTTCTGACAAATGTGGGAAACTGATGCGTACAGCACCAACACTGACAAAGTCAAGGGAAAGCAGAGAGAGTGAGTGCATGCGACACCGAGATCATGTGAGGGAGGCCTCAGTTATATCTTTGTCTGCCACCTATGGCGGATCTTGCTTCTCCGTGGTATTTTAGTTGTGACACAAAAATACACATCCAAATTTAGCAGGGCCAAGCTTGAACTGCCCTTGAACAGCCACTGAACAAGAGTGCTCTGGATTTGATATAAATTGAATCAGAAGTGGATGATGAAGACATATTGTGATTTACACCAGGAGGTTTAATTTGTCTCATTGTTTACTTTTAATTTTGCTTCTTTACTGATGTCGTTGATGGGTAATACAATAGTCAGCATGAAGTGGATAGAAAAAATAAGTTTTCAAACTTGGCCTAAGACAAGAATGGGTGTTGTTCATTAGTTTTAGGTCTAAGATTTTTCAATAGAAAATAGACTTCAATAGAAAATTATATTGAAAGTTATTTTAATTTGTCACAAAACTGCTTGTGTTAGAGTCAAGAAATATAAATTGTGCTTTTTATACATATTTTCACTTTGAAACAAAACATACAATTTTAGTTATGTTTAAATTTTTTTAGACTATTTTGCCGCAATTTTACAGTTATTTACTGAAAAAACGAACAATAAAATATGGCATATTAGGAATTTATGGTATTCTACTGTAATTAAAGTATTTAAATACTGATACTGTTACTAACAAATAAAAAATTTGTTACTTGTTTAGAATTTATTATATTCAATAGTAAATACAAAAAAAATGTATTATACTTCTAGTGTAATATGTAAATAAATTACAGTAAAAGTTCTGTAAAAATTGTCACACTATAAAATTAAAATGTGCTTAACGGCATTTTACCAAAAAAAAAAAAAAAAATGTGTAAAGGCTATTTTATTGTAAAGTTAAATTGCGGTGCTGCCACTGCCTGCTACTGTAAAACACAATTACAGGTAAGTTACTGTAACTGGGCTTTTGCAGTAACTTGCTTTCAGAAAGTTCCTGCAAAAACACAATAAAATTTCTAACAGTGCACCCAGCAAGTATGTTTTGTGCTTACAAGATAATCTAATAGATGTCCAAAAATCTAATACCTATGTCCATTAGAGTTTCACTGACAGTCTAAATTTAGCTTTGTTTTAGCCAAGAAGAGTTTGGACATCTATTAGATGCCTTTTAAACACACAAAATCTGTGCGCTTCAACAACTCGTTCCATTATGTTTAAGAATTAGGTCAGTAAGCAGAGGGCAGGTGGTGTTTTGAGATTACTCAAACACATTCAATCTAATCAAATACGACTTTGAGTGGACAAGATTAAAATATTTCAGTTTATAGTAGTGTTTGGCCTTGTCTGCTTATGATTCAACTAAAAAAAAACAACAACACTTACAGTAAAACCAGATGTAAAATGGGCCTGACTGTCAATAGCAGGAGGGAATTTACATGTGAACGAGTCCTTTATCCCTTTATACCCTGAAAAAAATGTGTTAGTGTCATTTATGCACTATAAATAAATTGTGAACTAGCAAGTTTTTATCACTTTAAAATTAGCACATCATCCAAAAGTCTAGAGCTTGAAGGAAAGAAAAAAAGCATAGAATACACATCCAGACTTCGCTATTGCTCTAGGCACTGATCTACCTGCATGGTCACAGCAATAAAAGACAGCAGGCAGTTCCGACAGCTCTGGGGCCTGTGTCAAATAATCTTTGATGTTGCATGTTCCTCTGCTAGAGAACAAAGAGCGTTTGATATAGTGTATATATACACACTTTATCAAGAACCCGCTCCACAGAACACTGCGCTCTGCTGCGAAGATGAAGGTTTGAGACAAATTCATACTCATTCAATATTCAGAGGGATTGTAGTCAGCTTTTGTGATTAGGTGAGATTAAAGCATAAAACTTTCAGATGGTTGAACCCTCCATTATACAGTACGTGAACATTAAGAACAGACGCTCTTGACATATTTTACAGCTTGTACCCCTTCCTGTTCCCCTTCTGGCTCGCAGAACAGAGATCTTCATTGCCAGGTGGTTGACTAAATGTCCATGCGGGTCACTGCTGCATATACCGTAGATGCCAACACTGAGGATACATGATCCAAGCCCAGAGGGCTCAGTGGCACACATTCTAAAATCTGGCACAAACCTGAAACCAGGTTAACACCACATCATTTTGTCTTGTATGATAACACAACGACCCACCTGGACACCAAAAACCTGTCAAGACTATTTAAAAGCCCTTCAAACCAAGGTCAGAGGGCACCAGTCTTAGCCATCAAGAAGATGTTGCACAATTGCTGCCTTTATCTGTGCATTTACAATGGTTTTCGGATAATTTAGATATAAAAAGAACTGAATGTCATTGGGACAAATATCAAAAACCTAATTATGAATCAAATTCCAAAGCTTATTACAAAAAGCTGGCAAACAGAACAATGTGTTGAGATGAAATTTTGACGTTTCGTCCAATATTTAACTGCACTGTAAAAATCCAACTTGAAAAAGTTTGAAATTTCTACAACTACATTTAACACTTTTACTTAACATTTTTTTATTAAGTTAAAAAGATTAGTTTAGCAAAATGGCTAAGTTTTGCAAGTTCACCCGAAAAAGCTTCTGCCAACTTGTTTCTTTAAGTTGAATTAATCTCAGACCTCCTCACTTGAAAAAATAATGGTTGCAGTATTTCTTACCCTAACAACAACACAAAAATAATAGTAACTCCAATAAAAACATGAATGTAATTATTATTAACAACAACAACAACAAAATACTACTGTAATAATGCATAATGAATGAATTATTATTAATTTGGCTTTTTTTTTGGGTTGTGGTGGGGTGGAGGGATTGTTCTCTCAACTTCAGACATTTTAGGTCTGTGAAACTGATGATTTCAAAAGTTGAATAAGTGAGAAAAACGAAAGGAAATAAGGATTGGGAGTTTTTTGTTCACTCAACGTCAGGCATTCCAGTTCTACAGACAAAAAATGTTCAGTTGGCACAACTTAAAAAGTTTTGTTACACAGTAGTTCACCTCTCCAGAAAACCACTAATCTTTTGTTAACCCAACTAAATATTTCTTGTATTACTGACAAATAATTTTAGGTCAGTGCAGCTTATGTTTTCAAAAGCTGAGTGAATATATATATATATATATATATATATATATATATATATATATATATATATATATATATATATATATATATATATATATATATATATATATATATATATATATATATATATGTACTGTAATAATAATGTATTGCAAAACACAGGTGTTATTTGTGATAAGGTCAGGGACAGGATTGGTGGTGTGGATAGGTTTAGGGATGGTTAAGATGTATGGGATGGTCAACAGCGTAATTATAAATGTAATTATAGAGAGTAATTACATGCACGTATTTAATCAAACGTAAGTACAATGTAAAAACATGTATTTACACAACAAATACATTGTAACAAATTATTAATTTCAATGTGAGTACATATTAGTTAAGGCCACTAATATAAAATGTGACCATTAAAAGAAATGACTTTATTTACTTAAAAAAGAGAGTAAACTTTTACCTTAAATGTACTAAGTAAATTTAAAAAATGAAATGAAAATAAAAAATTCTACTTAATGTAGCAGTACCAAGTTACAATGAGTTGACTCACTTTTTGAAGTAGCTTAGATACCTAAGCTCCAGGAGTCCTAATGCCTTGATGTTTTGATAGTCTGAGAAATCTGAACCTTTTTTATCACTAAAATGAAATATATATCAAAACCTCACTCATGAGAGTCTGGCACATAATAATAATAATTGAATTCAGAGGGTTTCCTCTGAAAGATTACAAGAGATTCCATTAAAGACCTGAATATAAATGACTATAATCAGCTGCATTCTTGTAATAGAGAGAGACTGCTTTAAAAGCCTATGATGTATCTCTAATCATTTAAATTCTTTCTACATTTCAGTCCAAGAATTTAGTTTAATTAGGCATATAAAAGTATGCGGTCATATAAATAAGCATTATGCAAATTTATTTAGAGTGCTACCAACACAAGACTGTGACTTCAATGCAGTGTTTACTTAGCAGTTGACTCTAGTTTCACATTTCAAGACATGCATTTACATGTTCTTACACACAGATCAATAACTGGCACTTTTACTGTTTGTTTGACAGGCTGAAAGTCTTGCATACTGTGCAGTAAGTACTTTGTGACATTTTGATTGCAGAAAGTTCTGCCTGGTAATTTCTGTACCTCAAAATGCATTACATTCAGAAGCAGAGTAATAAACAGACAGCTGCTTTATTACAAGTAAATCGAAAGATCCTCCAAATGCAATCAGTTGGTAAATAGAATTTGTCGTTTTCACAATCAGAAAGTAAACAAGATACTCTATAGGGAGTAAGAGTGGATATCTTAATTGCTTTGTGTTGTAGGCAAGTCAGGACGCAAGTGAAATAAATACAGTTTTAGCCTCTCAGCCTCTCACTTCAAGTAGTACAGCTGTCATGAAGAGAGAGGGTACTTATGTCCTCATTTACTAATGTGTCTGTATGATCTGCTAATCAGTGGTGAAGATGTACTGTATATAATGCAGAAGACATCTGTGAGGATTAATCTGGTAAAAATGCAAAAATAAGCTATACATTGAACTGTGGGACTGGTTAAATTTTGTTGACTTGTTGAAATATCTTTTGTTTATTAATTTATTTCCTTCTATTAAGCCCTGTTTAGATTTTCCACAATTTCAGCATAATATTCATGAAGTAGGGGATTCATAAATGACAAATGGACATTGGGACACAAGATTCAATTGCAATGGCATGCCACGTTGACACAGAGGCAGATTTGCACCATAAGTTCTTAAGAGATATTGCATCTTAGCAATCTCATGTAATGTCATTGTCAACCACCAAAGTTTAGTTCTAATACTCAAGATCGCAAAAACAGAGGATGCATAAATAAACCCAGATGTGTTCTTGATCTTGAATCAATGAGTCCCAGAAATGATTGCAGCTAAGTAAAGAAGAAAAGCGCAGTGTTTTATTTTCACTATTAGTTACACTTCAGAGATATAACTTCTATATCTCAGAGGTAAATTGAGATGGTTAAAGTATATGCATTCACACAAACATTTGAAAGGCATAAACACATTGAAATATACATATTGAAAAGAAAATAAAACTACAAATCAGCTTGTGAATGTTTAAATAATTTTCTGTCAAAGCTTGTGAAAGTCAGGGGGCCAACAGGAAAATCATAGCATTTCATTTCTGACAGGACGCATTCTGTCTTTGTTCAATAATCCAAGGAAACTTGGGCAATGTCTGTTCTCCATGAGAATGCTATTCCGTTCTCTGCATTCTTGTTATAGATAAACTTGGTCTCGTGAGCGCAGAAGTGTACCACAAGTGCAGGAAGGGCACAATTGGTGTAGTGAGTTATACTCATTTGGTTCATAGCCTTGATTCAACTGAAGAGGGTTGACCAAAATTTCTGACAGGTCAGAAATCATCTGACCGTCTAATTGTCAGTAGGTATACGTTAATTGTTTCTACATTTGTCTGCACACTGCATAAACACAGAATGACAAATGACCAGCAACAAAGCAAAAATTTGGCCCAATTCAAAGAAGAGCCACACAAGTCAAAATTTGACCTAAAATTGGACAAAAATCTCACAGTCCTGGCTGAACCGGCCGAATGTAACACAATGACTGTCGTTACCAACAATAAAAATTGTGTAGTCTCAATGGGGCTTTAATCCTAAATAACAGTAAATTTATTGGCTTAATTTAAAATGATTTATTAAGATTAATAAACAAAGTCCCTTTTAAAATCATTCACTGTGGCATCATTCATCTTGGAAATGCCACCATGCAGCTATTTTCACTAATGCAAGAATATTATAAAATTTCATGAAACAAAAAGTCTGTCACATGTCTGGTGTGTCTGTGTTGTGTTTTGTCATGTGATTCCCCATGTGCCGTGCTCCATGTGCTTTATGTTTGCGTCATGTGATTCCTTTGTTCTGTTTTCCCGCCGTGTGTTAGTGTTCAGCATTTCTACCTGTGTCTCACCCATGTTTGTATTCAGTTCATTATGTTTTGTGTATTTATCTTCCTGTGTTTTGTTCAGTCCTTCGTCCGGTATTGCAGTGTTAACTCTCCTTGTGATTTATGTGTGCCAAATTCCTGTTTTTGTAGTCAGTGTGTGTTTTTGTAACTAAATAGTGTGTTTTTGATATCTCAGAGTGTCGATTGTCAGTGAATGAGTGACACAAAGTCAACAGTGGTGCTTTTCGAACTCAAATCACTTTTAGTCTGGTTCTTTTCTAGTTTCCATGGTGTGTCACATTTTCTCCTATTCATTTTAATAGAAATGTGCATTTCTGAGAAGAAACAAAATAATTGTTTCTATTCAAAAGTGGGGTCGGCAAGACCTTGTCAAGTTTTGTTTGTTTATGCTGCATCGACTTTTAGTTTGTGTTTCCTTGGTTACCTGTTGTCTTCTGTTCCATTTTCTCACCAGTCAGTCATCATTTATAGTTTTGGTAAAAAAGTGAAAAAAAAAGGTTCTTTCTTGACCAACAACAACAATAGCATAAATGTATGATAAATAATCATTATATACGATTAAAAATAAATAAACCATTAAATCAGTCCTTTATTATACCTGATTTGTTTTAGTTGTTCAAACCCAGCCTATGCAGTAAATGAAATGTTCCAAACTACATATTGTATTTTTATGACTGTGTCAATCAGACAGTGTTTCTCGGAAATATCCAACTGTGGATTTGTTCTGAACTGTTTTTCTTGGTGAAACAGAACAAACTGTACAAACAACTGTAGTTTCTAAAGTTCTGACTAAATAATTTTGAATAAAGAAAGTCAGAATTATTAGCCCCCTGAATTATTAGCCCCCCTGTTTATTTTTTTCCCCAATTTTTGTTTAACGGAGAGAACATTTTTTCAACACATTTCTAAACATAATAGTTTTAATAACTAATTTCTAATAACTGATTTATTTTATCTTTACCATGATGACAGCAAATAATATTTGACTAGATATTTTTCAATACACTTCTATACAGCTTAAAGTGACATTTAAAGACTAAACTAGGTTAATTAGGTTAACTAGGCAGGTTAGGGTAATTAGGCAAGTTATTGTAAAAGGATGGTTTGTTCTATAGACTATCGGAAAAAAATATAGCTTAAATGGGCTAATAATTTTGACCTTAAAATGATTTTTTTTTAAAAACTTAAACCTGCTTTTATTTTAGCTGAAATAAAACAAGTAAGACTTTCTCCAGAAGAAAAAAATATTATCAGACATACTGTGAAAATTTCCTTGCTCTGTTAAACAGAATTTGGGAATATATTTAAAAAAGAAAAAAAATTCAAAGGGGGGCTAATAATTCTGACTTCAACTGTATATGCCACATAATATTAACTTCTTGATTATTGAACTGTTGCATAAGACATTATAGTTGCATTTGTGCCAATATTTTGTAAAACAACACTCATGTATTGCTAATTAATTCTAAATTTCTAAATGTTATATACTTTACAGTATAAAAAATAAGAACAAAAGTTCATGCAGGCACATTCAGTATCCTGCCCACATTAAATGTTAAGGCTTACATGTATTTTAATAACTTCCAACCCCCTAAATAATTCATACCCAGATATGTGTGTGTGTGTGTGTGTGTTTGTGTGTGTGTGGCACGACAATGGTAGATGGACATCTTTTTCAAGTGAAACATAGCTTATGCAGGCAGTACTGTGTGAACTGTAGTACATTATAGTGCATAAGCAGAATCACTGAGGAAGAACTGGACGGTCAGTGTCTCTGGTACCTGCTGTGTTTGAGGTTACTGGTCGGGCAGCACCATCACACTTGGTCTCGCAGAGGAAATCATCGATGGAAGGGCTCAGCAAGGGACGGCTCTCTTGTTGCTCGCTCACCAGCTGAAAAACCAAGCAGAAGAGTGCGATGAGATCTACATTCATTCACTTGGCCTCCTGTACTCCCTTTGCCCTAGCTGGAGCCAGCCTCTATTTGCACCATGACTATTTGTGTGTGTGATTGGTAACACTGAACCGAAGTGAAAATTCTCACCTTGCCCCCCTCTGACAAACGTCTTAATCCTAAGTATATTTCTCTCTCCAATTCTCACTTAAACAGAGCAAAGGCATGCCTGTACAAATAGTGCACGTGCCATGCTTGTTTTTCCATTTGAGAGCACATAGTAATTGTGTATACATATAATTATGACAAGGTGTGAGGCTGTCTTTATAAAGCCCCTCATCAGTGCATGGTGTGTGTACCGTGTGACAGAATGAGTGTATGTACTCTTGAGAGACTGGCATAAAGGTGGCCCTGTGTCTAACAGAATGGAAAAAACACATCAATCATCATCTGCTTGTTCTCATAGTGTTCATTCAGCCATGCCACAGTCTCGTCGGAGGAGAGCACTTTTGTGGGCAGCGCATGAGTACAGCAAATCTGCATTTTCAGCCATAACTAGCTCTTATTCCAAAGACAGAGACTTTAAAAAGATTTCTGATGCTTAATCTGTGTCTTTGGTGTGGATAAATTCATTATTTTTCTTACCACAATTATGTTAATTATATGAAATATAGTAAAAAAAAGCCTAGCAAAATTATGTGTCTGTGTTTGCATCAGAGGCTGTGCTAGACTCTTTTGGGAATTCTAGCAAAATTCTGCTGCGCCAAAGCAAAAATATTTTAAATAAATCCTTGTCTAAAGTAGGAGATTACCCTATAGTGACCTGAGAAACCGGCTAATCTGTTAATTGGTTTTGATAATCTTTATTGTTGTCATCATTTAAGACATGAAGGCTGAACAAACCAGCAGAGGTGAACATTTCTAATTATATACATCTTCATCCTCTTGCACTCCTCTTCCCTTCTTCAAATTTACTTAAGGTGTAGATATGGAAGTCAGCTAGCGGCAAAGCTAAGACTTAATGTAATGTGTAAATCATTCACTATTTACATTTAGATTTTGTGGAATAATTTTTTGCATTTAATTTAGATACATATTTGTGTATTTAGATACATATCTGTGGCGCAGTGGGTAGCGCTGTCGCCTTACAGCAAGAAGGTCACTGGTTCGAGCTACGGCTGGGTCAGTTGGTATTTCTGTGTGGAGTTTGCATGTTCTCCGCGTGTTCGTGTGGGATTGCTCTGATTTCCGCAAGTACAAATGCATGCGCTATAGGTGAATTGAGTAAGCTAAATTGTCCATAGTGTATGTGTGTATGTCCTGGTCCTCCAGGTTGGTGGTTGACCTCGTAAAAATGTGATGTTACGAAAAAGCAACATGGTACGGCAAAATATCAACTTTGATTTAAATGGCCCTGGGAGTAAGTAAGTATGGTGTAAATACAATATTTGCATTAAGAGTGTTGAAGCATAGAATGTTGAAGCCCCTGTGAAAATGGGAAAAAATGATAAAACTTCTGGTCTTTCGTGTATACGATTATGGGTTTGATTGCTTGAAAATACACAAGTTTCCAAGAAAAAGTTTATGAAAATTCCAACATCTTGTGGAAATGCGATATCTGAATGTGTATTATGTGACATACACAAGTAGCCTATAATTGACTAGAAAAACAACCAGGGGTGCAATTCTGAAAACCATCGTTAGCTAACTAAGATCATAAGTTCCGTCGTTACAAACAGTTCGTTGATTTGGCAGTTCCCAAATCCGTCATTCCAACAAACATTCGCAAACTGTATTGCAATCTTGTATGCTTGTAACTACACCTCTAGAGCTGGAGTTAGAAGTATAGTTCCTGGCTGTGTTCTATTCCCCGTCATCTCCATATGCCCTGTTCATTTAGAACGTTCTAACAGTTAAACTTGGTATGATTAAAAAAAAAAAATTAAAGCCATCTCTCTTAGGTGTAATTTGTTTTCAAAGTATTTTTACAGTTCAGTTTTAGCGTTCTTTATATTGACAATTGCACACCCTTCGACCTGCCTCCTGTCACTCACTTAATCTGAATTTTAGCGTGGGATTGCACGTATTGTGCTAGCTGATTTTTAAAGCTTATTAGCAGTCTTTACTATTAATATTGCTTAATATTGTTTTAATACAAAACTTTCATTAGAAGTTAGGTTGTAGATAAGAAACTGATTAAAGATACTGTACCCCATTGTTGTATTAATGCTCCAAAACTGTACTCAAATGTAAATAGGAGCTGCTCCCAAAGTGACCTGAATTAAATGATTTTATAGTGTTTTTGCCAACACATTACTCTGAGTGAAAAAATAAGGGGACATTTTTAATAAAATAGTGACTGTGCCCCAGTGTGAATCAATGGGAAGAAACTGCTGTGTGTTTTCTGAAAATAGTGCAAGGATACTTATTTTGAGGCTGTGTCATCAGAATACTGCAGGCTGTAAAAAAAGCACACATGTAATTTCATGTCACATTCACATGTCCTACACACAGGCTTAACAACAACAGACGCTTCAAGCAACGCTGCTTAAATTAATGGACTATTGCGTGTTTATCACTTAAAGCAAATTGGAAAGAACTATAAATTGATTGAAACCTCGGACCTTATCTAGACTGGCTTAATTGAGGGCTGCCGTATAGTATTTTCCCTCAGATGTCTTATTAATTCATCTGAAGCTTGGGTTAGTCATAGAGACAAAAATCAATAAGAATCAGTTTTTAGAATTGAGAAGAATCAAGATTTAAGAAAAAATAAGCATTCTTTCATTCATTTTCCTTCGGCTTAGTCCCTTTATTAATCAGGGGTCACCACAGCAAAATGAAACCCCAACGGATGCCCTTCCAGCTGCAACCTAGAATTGGGAAACATCCATACACACTCATTCACACACATATACTACGGCCAATTTTGTTTTATCCAATTCACCTGTACCACATGTCTTTGGACGGTGGGGGAAACCGAAGCACCCAGAGGAAACCCACGCGAACACAGGGAGAACATGCAAACTCCACACAGAAATGCCAACTGACCCAGTCAGGACTTGAACCAGCGATCTTCTTGCTGTGAGGAGAAAGTGCTCACCACTGAGCCACTATGTTGCCCAAAAACGAATCAATAATAACAAAAAAATTGATGTAGTGCTTGACAACTTTATATTTTGTATGTTTTAAGCCGTGTAAGCAACTGTATGAGGAATTGTGATCACTACATACAGTAATCTAACAGAAGCTTTGAAACAAATACTGAATATTCATGAATTCTGCGTATGTTGGCCAGAGCGCTTGGGAGAACATTCCTGTTGTAGGAGTGTGTGCCAGAACGCTGACCCAGCAGTCTTAATTGGGTTGCACAGACATCTCTGGCTCTGCTGGTGTCAGGGAGGAGATTTATTCCTTCACTGGCTGGAATACCTGATGTTACCCAGACTGAACTCTCGCTCTAACAGCACCTTGTACATGTTTGACAGAAGTATAGGAAATAATGCCAATTCAACTGTTGTCTTCACATCTTATGTAACAAAAGCAAACAAAAGCAAAATATATGGTTTTATTTAAGAGCTCAGGTTTGCTGATTAGCAAGCATTTGAAGTGTCAGGCTGTGTTATGTAACAGCATTTCCCGGTCGGATGTTTCATTACTATAGGTTACTTTTAATTTTCCCCCTTCAAGTCTAATAATAAAAGCGTAACTTCCTCCCTTGTGAATGCCAGCAGAACAAGGGCCGTAATTTTGAAAATGTTTTCGGCTCTACTGCTTAATTAGTTTCCTCTGTATTCTGTTTAAAACTGTTTTTCACTTCAGGCACAAATGAGTTGCTGACATTAATAGGAATTATTAAGAGGACAAAACTCATTCTTGTAATTAGAGAAGATAATGTAGTGACAACAGTTGATTTATTTTATTAACTCACTTTGCTTATTTTGAGTGGCAGAGCGGTTGATTGATGATTTTTCTGTCTGAGAGAAGAAAACACATTAGGTGGATCTTCATTTAAATGTGCATTCAGAAGTTTGGTGCTATTTGAAAAGGTATTTTGTGAAGAGTCATCTGAAAGTTGTGCACTGACATGAGATGAAGAATGTAATGATAATAGTTTTCCAATAGTCACAGTGGCACAGAGAGTAGCACAATCATCTCACAGCAAGAAGGTTGCTGGTTCAAGCCTTGGCTAGATCAGTTGGCATTTCTGTGTGGGGTTTGCATGTTCTCCCCGTGTTCGCGTTAGTTTCCTCTGGGTGCTCTGGTTTTCCCCAGAAGTCCAAAGACAGGCTATGGGTGAACTGGGTAAGCTAAATTGTCCATAGTGTATGTTTGTGAATGAGTGTGTATGGATGTTTCCCAGTGATGGGTTACAGCTGGAATTGCATCCGCTGTGTAAAACATATGCTGGATAAGTTGACGGTTCATTCCACTTTGGCGACCCCAGATTAATAACTGGACTAAGCAGAAAGGAAACGAATGAATGATGTCATAGTGTCACGGTACGTTGAAAACACAGATACAAAAAGGTAGGATCCAAATGCATTTAATGAAAAAATAATCGTGCAGCTAACAGAAAAACAACAGGGCATCCAAAAACCAAAGTATCAAAAGAACAATAATAAACAAAACAAGAAACTAAGGCAAGGTACGGGAACACAACACATGAACAACATACCACACAAAAACAAATGACTCAGTAACAACAAACGGGTGCCGGGTGTATAAATAGTCCAAACAATCATTAGTGACAGGATTCAGCTGTGTGTGTAATCAGTGGAAGTGAAACCTGGTGTATGTATAGTGGAATGAAGGGATCTGTAGTTCATGACTGAATTGTAGTTCACCGGCGATCTCTGTAGTCCTCAAATCGCTAGTGAACATGACACATAGATAGTGACATTGTATATAAAGCAATTGGGGCCAGATGTCTTAAAATGAAATGTGAAGTTTGATTGTAAACACACACAGCCATGGGTCTTATGGTTAATGAGTTGGTCTTGTGATCAAAAGGTTGCAGGTACGAATCCTGGCACTAGTAAGTATTGTTGGTGGTATCGGAATAATCAGCACTCTTTCCACCCTCAATACCATTACTGAGGTGAACAAGACACCAGTCCCCCAATTACTCCGACGCCACAGCAATGGCTGCCCACTGCTCTGAGTGTGTGTGTGTGTGTGTGTTTACTGCTGTGTGTGTGTGCACTTGCATAGGTTAAATGCAGAGCATAAAATCTGAGTATGAATCACCATATTTGACCATTTCACGACTTTCCTTTTTCCTTTTCACATATTTCCCTTTGTTAATACAATATTTTGTTATATTTTTCGATAGAACTTGTAAACGCACAGTCCGAGAAACGTTTTTTAATGTCATTATGATATCTTACACAAATAAACATGACATCTGATGTTGTCTGATGTACATCTGATATAATTTCATTGCATTTGCAGATATCGCCTCAAATGAAACAATTTCATTTGTTGCTCTGCTTGTTTAGGCATTGACAAAAGTAAATTGTGTGTGTTGCTACAATCCTACTACAAGGATTTCTGAATTTGGACTCTGTATGCCATCTGTATGCTTAAATCAAAGAGTAGTGATGCAAAGAGTAAAAATCAGTCAATGAAATGCACATAGAATCATGCTTTCCTTGCAGAGAATGTGTACCTTTGTATATTATATAATACTGTCAGTAGTCAGAAAATACAAAGCCCAAAATAAAAAAAAACATCAGTACATAAGGTGGGCCGGTTTTTTGACTATTTTGCTAGGAAAGGGGATTAATAATTTTGTATAAAAAATCAGTAGAAAACACATTAGAAATGGATTTCCTTAATAGTGTAAAGATTTACAGAGCACCTACTAACACCTGACAATATGAAGTTGCAAGAAATTGTACCAAAATAGGAACTGATGTCTATTCATAGACTGCTATGATTTAACACACACTATCAGCTAAAAATAGGGGGGAATCGAAAGGCTTTCTGCTTATTCATTTACACAAGAATGGCTTTGGAGTGCTTGAAAGTGCTAACTCTTGAAAACGAATTCCCAAGTGGAAGTTTTTGAAGTGACTTTGCGCATTTGTGTCATGTCTTTTTACAAAGTGATATCAGTGTGAACGGGGATCTGTTGTGTGCACAAATCATAGTATATTTGCACGATTGATTTTACTTATTACAAAAACGTTCTAATAAGTGCAAATAGTTGAAAACTAGTTTAACTAGATTGCTTTCATAGTGGCGGTTCATTCCACTGTGGTGACCATGTGAGTAAGTGCAGAGAGAGTGCTTTCATAGTATAAACATTCACAGTCACAACAAACCATCTACTATTGATAATAGGACTTTGTACATCAAAAAAAGCTATTGATGCACATTAATACTATTTTGTTCATCCAACAGCACGTGTGCTTCTCACTGAGTGTTTCTTCAAAAGTAATGTACAAGGTAGTCTCAAATAGCCAGACCTCAGACTGAAAGCTGAAGGTCTGGGAAATTTAATCACTTTGAATGGTCAAGACTAACTGACAGGTTAACCAACCAATCTTCTTTTGTTTTGTGTCACATCATGTTTAGGGGTGTGAAAATGTCCATAGAATAAAAGCAAGGCTGGCATGCAACCGTGCATCATTCTTTCATGTCTTTAAAAGTTTACACCAACGACGCATCAATATCCTTAATGATCTGTCAGCAAAACATATAGGAAATCAGTAGGACATGGATGTAGACACAGACATATTTTTTATTTGATCAGACTTGTTTCCAGGTGGACTGGTACACTAGACTCGCATAAGTTCAGTATATTTAAACTAATCAGAGGATAACTGAGGATCTTCAGAAGTGTTTCCAGAAAAGTGTGACATATGCATTAGATGTTAAGCCACAGGCGCTGCAGAATTAAAGTGGTTAAAAGATATATGACAGCAAATGTATATGTGTCCCAATTTTTGTAATCAAAAAATGTTAAACTTTTACTGAATAAGTGTGTACATGAATCAAAAAAAGCATATGTTATTGCATTCAGACACAGAAACACAGAGAAATCTTAATGTTAATCAGAACTTAAATGTTTATTAGGACCAAAGACTACAGAATTAACAGCTGTCATTTTTGTGTGAGCAACACACAATAGTGATGTTGCATTTTCAGAATGTATCATTTTCAGTGTCGTCACCTACTGGCTAAAATTTAACTCACAGAAATAGTCACTGAATAATCACAGCCAATAGAAATTAATTTGTCTTTTGGGTGGTTTGCTGTTATTTAATTCAAACATTGCTATCTTGTAACATTTTGAACTCTCATTCGCATTAAAATGTGAAAGCGCTAGGTTTGCTCTGCAGTCTGTTTCTTTTGATGTCCTTTCGCCATTTGAAAGAAACCATGAATTTACAATTGTCCCTCAGAAGATACAACATAAAAGCATTATTAATGAAATACACTGTCTGACAGCATGATATATAGTTATGAGGCTCTTTATAAACTCAAACAATAAATATTGCAGAGTCATATTCAGCCAAGACTTGAACATCAAGGCCACACAGTTTGGCTTTAATTATGATTTGATTATTCATGTAGTGCATAATGTACTATTCTGAGAATCATTGTGCTTCTGATGTCCCATCTCGCCGTTATACTTTCTGTCATTTATAGCAACTACTTTTAGCCCTGTGAAGCCGATTACCTCTTCCAAAGACTCTGAATTTTACAGTAATTGCAAAGGAGAAAACCCACTCATTGGTAAATTAAAGGGAAAAAAATTCTCAGGAATTTCTTATCTATATTCTTATAAAAAGGATTTTTTCCCTCAGTTGTTCTCAGCTATTTTTATCACAACACAGGCAATTTGTTCCCTTTACTTATGTCTTTGTTTTGCAGCCGGAGGGCAAATCCTGAATTATGTCATGGAAAACTTGAACTAATTGTGTCACGTGTGGTTCACTACTCATGGTAACTCTAAGATATTGTTGTCAAGGGAACCTGGAAGCAGTTTAGCTAGTCTTGGGGGGCACAGTTAGGGAGGTAGGTTGAGGGAGGTATAAGCTCATGTGAGGCACTTATTAATGTTATAAATAACAGTATGAACATACACAGCTCTATTGTGTTTGAAAAAATTATTATTAGAGATTCTGGCATTGTAACACGAACTACAGAGGCAGACATTTGACCATTTTACTATAACTTTAACTATAGTCCCCTAGCTTTTCCTAAATGTGTGTATATTTAATTCTTAACATTGTTTTTAAATAAAATTACAAAACACAAAAGATTTATTACTACCTTGAGTGGCCATAATGGTCAAACTTAGCATTTCAGCATCTGTTATATGTCCAGTAAATCCTGAAATAAAACTGTGGCCTGATTTTCTTTGAAACAACATCATGCCTGTTCTTTTTTCAGCTTAGCTTTAAGTATATTGGGGTCTTAAGAGTTTTTAAATAATAATTCCTATGTCACCACAAAGTAGTATTCATGGGTTATTATACAATCGGTCTCCTCAGACGAAGAGTTTATCTGTTAAGTTCTGCAATTATCCTGACGTGATGGCAGGTGTTTAAACTTCCACAGTATTAAATTGTTTAGGGACAAAGAGACTGAAGTGTTAATTTCTCAGAACCTTTTCAGGCTTTTAATAGATATTCTAATATCCATAAATATCCTAACATAAACCGAATGACACCCAAATAAACATTGCCAGTGAAATCAACTTCAGTTCATTAGTTGTTTATTAAGACTGAAGTACCTACAGGTTGTGATAAAGAGGTGATTATTGATCTGGTAATGCTCTAGCATCAATATTGACAAGACTTTACACGAAGGAATGATGCTGAGCTTCGATCTGAGCTGATTTGAAAATGAACTGACCTTCATGCTATTTTAGACAAAGCGTGTAGTTGACTTCGGGTCATAGGTCTATTGATTTGATTGATTACAAATCGAACACATTGAATGATCTGTCATGTGAGCAATAAATAGTTCAGCAAGTGTTCAAACTATTCAATACAACACAGAGACTTAAAAAACAACTCAAAACACACAATCAAGATAAGCTACTGTGAAGCCATGATCATATACATGAATGAATGCATGTTGTAAATTGATTGTCCTGATTGACTGTATAGATTGATTAATTTATGAAAGAATATAATGTACTGCATTTTTGTTGCATGTATTATTTGAGTATGTGATTAATTGTAAAATCATCTTATCAGTTTTGACATAATGTTGTTTTTGTAACTTGTTTGTGCATTCAAATTATTAAAGGTTCATAAAATGGCATTTTGTGATTTTCTTAAACATTTTGCCTAATAAATTATTATAAATATCATTAATTATAAATAAATATAACTTATTGCATTTGGTCACACTTTGTTTTGATGGTCTGTTTTGTTGAATTTAAGTTACATTGCATCTAAATGCCAACTAATTCTGAATTAGATTATAAGTAGACCTAACCTACTTATAAGTAGGTTGGAGTTAGGGTTAGTGTAAGTTGACATGTACTTGCAAAGTTTCCTATAGTCATTTAAATGACTGTTAAAGGAGCATATCAACAGATATTAAGCAGACAGTCTACTAATACTCAAATGGACCATTAAAATAAAGTGTTACCTTGCATTTTATAAGACAAAAAAGAAAGCATTTTTAATAAAGAACATCTAGAACCATTTACTAAATTGTGTTGTAAAGAGAAGTGAATTTACACATGAACACATCATAAAATGCAATACTAAAATATTACATTTAACAGTGCTCATTTTTAACCATTGGTTAATGGCATTGTTTACTGGTAAAACGATAGAGCTTATAAATATTTTTATATATCTATATATTGAAAATAAATGCAAGAAAAATGCTAAATACATAAACCTGAGTACAAATATGTGTTTTGCTTTCAATATGGTATCTGTGGTGTAAAATCCTGCACCATAACTAAACACAGAGCTGTGGCTTAAATCCATGTGTGTGCCTAAAGCAGCCATTTCCTTTGTCCCCATTGTATTGCCTGTGACAACCCTCGCCCAGTGTTAAAAGCTCAATTTTACACTGCTCTGAATGAAATGGAAAAAGCCTGTGTGAGCTGTTGTGATGTCAGTCAGACATTTATGACAGCAAAGACACACAGATTCTTTCTGTTGTTCTTTAGTTCTATCTTTAGGCTAAAAGATAGAGCTCAGACATGTGATGGTCAAAGCCTTGCCATTGGTTCTCATCAGCATGTCCTCTGTCACGCTGCTGCGGTCGTTCTGCCCACCTTGTTTGTCACCGTGAGGAGGGGTTTGCCTTCAGAGGACGCCTTATTGGGAATCTCCTTCAGGACCATGGCAACGGTCTTATCTGCAGCCCTAGAGTCTTTCCCCTACAACAGTGAAATCAACAATGACTTGTGTCAGGACAGAACATTTACATATTCCAAGTATTATTGGTCCTACGGTGACTAAAGGCTCAAAGATTTATATGCTATAAGATTGATATGTTTACACTGAGCGTCAATGACACAGCAAAATAAAACACTGCCTGAAACCACATATGAAAAGAGACGTATGAAGGGTCAGAATGTGTTTTTTGTGTGTGTGTGTGATGGAGTTTTGTATCACCGCAGTCATGTGAATGATAGTGTGGCTGTCATCAGTGGTCTGCTGTTATCTGAGTGACAGAGACAGAGACATATGACCAGTCTGAGCAGTCTGTCTCTGGAGAATTTAAACACTGCCTCCCTTGGGAAAAACTGCATCCTATTGCTCCAAGGCCGTGTTAGATAACAGGTTAAAGGAAAAATCCACTTGACGGTTGACAAACAACCAATGTAGTCTATTTTTCTAATCACCTATCTGTCGTTTCTATTAGTCCATACTTAGAACAGATACTGTCTGTTGATTTTTTTCGTCCAAAAGGCCACTAAATCTACAAACTTCAAAGCTGTTTTAACTAACAAGCATGGTTTTGTCAAGCCAATTTTCAACATTTGTCTTGACAATGAAACTTTTATAATACTGCATTTCGTATTTCACCTTAAAACAAACAAACAAATCAAAATACATATTTATATTATTTTACATTCCAGTTTGAATTGCTGATTTGGACTGCAAACAAAACTTTTGTATTTGTTTTGTGGTTCGTAAATAACATGTTAGTGGCCTGTTTTGTAAACTTCAAATCTGAAATAGTTTTCTTAAGAGATATATGAGCAATATCACACAAGTAGCAGTGTAATATGGCTTTATCCTAGTGTCCCACCAGTGACGATATACAGCCACATTGCATTGCTACGAGTGTGATATTGCGTTTATACAACAGTTTAACAGCATAATCGTGTATATAAAAAAGAAAATCAAACACAGAGAGTCTAAAAATTCTTTTTAAGGAACTACTTTCTTCCATCATTCATACGCATTTGCAGCTGACGTCAGAGCAGCAGAAGCCGTTACTAATTCACAAACATAATTTAGGCCCAATCCCAATTCTATTTTTGTACCCCTACCCCTTCCCCTTGGCCCTTAAAACCGAGTGTGAAGGGGAAGGGCTTCAAAATTTACCCCTAAAAATTGGGACAGCACTACAGCACCTGCACACGTCATCTTATGTCATCGCAATCTCTTGCTTTATATGAGATCAGACGATCGTGACTGCTGTATTTATTCCAGTTGTGTTATTATTTGGTATACCTTCAGGAAATCACTGAAGGCATATATTATGTTATCATAACTATCAAATGTGGCAATAAGATCGTAACTATACTGCGCATTTACACAGGGGCCATATTCATCTATGTAAACACACCAAAAACAACATTAACATTATAGCAGACACTGTATAAAGCTCCTCACCAGACTCACTAGACTTTTCTGACAGAGTATTCGAGTGTCATCAAGTGTCAGAATGTTGTGGGACTGCTATACAGGAGTTATGATTATTATGGATTATAGATCGCGAAATTTAGCGGTTTTTATTTCAGCATTTTTTTTAAAACATGACGGTAAAACGCGAACACGGTTATGAATATGTTAAAACATGTGCTTGTTTGTTGTAAAAATTCATAATTATGACAAAAAAATACTAATTTGTGGATCTCCTTACTTCCGGGTGCAACTATCCTGCTGTGTGGCTGGTGTATTCTGGGAAATTTTCTTAACCCTTCGTTTCAAGTGTGCTCCTGAAAAATCTTCATTCGAAGGGCTATCTACCCTTTGCCCTTAGCCCTACGCATTCAAGTTATAGAGAATTGGGACACCCCTACTCCTTCACAGGAATGCGCAAAAAGGGGTAGGTAAGGGGAAGGGCTAAGGGGTAGAATTGGAATTGGGCCTTATTGAGCTAGTATTTGAATAAGCGTAATGTCTAAAGTGATCACAAAACAGGTTATTTTGCTCACATTTTAAGATTATAAGGTTGAACAGCATGAAATGCCATCAGTCTACAGAGATTTCCCAGTATTTCTCTGTTGCAATCAGGAGATCACAATAATTAACCCCAAAAAAGGTAAAGCAGTGCAAACACAACGAGATTACTGTTGTGTTTGCGATAAGAAAAAACGCTAAACACATGCGGGCATTTCTTTCTTTCTTTTTACTAGACTAGTCTGCAGTAATGAAAACAGGAGACTCATTAGAAACAAACAGATGGTCAACCCAAAAGTAACTCTTATATACACTATTATGCTGTCAAACTGTTTTATAAACATGATGACACTCGCAGCAGTGCGATATGGCTGTATATCGTCACTGGTGGGACACTAAGGAACTCGACCTGCAGACTGCTCAGACTGCTGCTCGTGTGATATTGCTCATATATACACACACAACATACATAACAAACCATTTTATTGCTTTTCCGTCCATGAGGATTTTAAATCATTAAACTTTTTAAGGCTTTAAAAAGTTGCTTCAACACTTTCCACCAAGGCTCTCAAACTAAATTATGATAAATTAATAAATAAATTATCATTACATATGAATAATACAGAACGTGTTTGGAATTCAATTAATGTGATTATACTTATTTATATTTTATGTGAACTGCAGATATGTACTATACCTCATAATCACAGAATCAATAGAGAAACATTTATTGCTTACATCTCATTCCCAGCTGTACAAAAACAATCTGATCTGGCCAGATGAAATTGTTTTAAAATACCAAAATACAGCTCTAATTCATCATCTAGTTTTGAGTAGAAAAGGTGACGTCACCCTGAGATTTCTTAAAGATGAAATACTGCATCTTTGCAAAATCTTGTTCTATTTTTAAAAAAACCCTCAACCAATTTACAGCTTAAAACTTTTCAGTCATCTGTTTTTTTCTCAACAAAATGTATTCCCTGACGGTCTAATCTAGCATGGCTCTGCCATTAGAGATAAGAAAAGTAATCTCTCTCTCTGAATCACTCTGTCGTCATTCTTAAAACGAGAAGTGCTCAATTCATTCACTCCAGCCTGTGATCGTGTCTTACTGGTCTAGTGGCATTGTGTGGACGTGACCCAAGAAACAGCTCTCCAGAGACCTTAATGCTATTAATGGAGACCAAGACACTGTCTGCTGACAAACTTCTGCTTCTTACTAGACTGAAAAAAAGTGTGAGTGTTTTTTAATTAAAATGTAAACAGTCCTTACAAAGGAAGAAGCCTACTTCATGATTTGTTTTTGTCTTCTTTGTCCTTGTCTTTTGCTTTCTGTTGGCCACGGTTTAACATTCAAACTTTTGCTTTTTATCTACAGTAAATATTCATTGTTAATTTATTTGTATTATTATTTTTACATATTAGTCCATATTGGTGTCTAACACACAGGTTTGGAAGGTAAGGTTCCATTGTTAATGCTATAGTTGATCTATTTAATAACACACAATGAACAAATGAACAATGAAAAATACATGCATTACAGTTTTTTTTTTTTTTTTTTTTTTTTTTTTAACATTAGTTAATGGGGAAAAAATGTGCTCATTCGTTGCTTCTTTTAAGCCCCGGTCAGATTTTTATTGTCGGTTACGAAAGTCACTATGTCAGATAATGCAATTTTGTCTTGACAAAATATTGACTTGTCGTGGGTAACAAATGTGCCAGACTACACATTCCTTCGTGATCAGTCATCCCGTGACATCTACGAAGAGCGTTATTTCCCAAAGCAATCACAAGTGTTATAACAATATTTCTTATCTTAATTTAAATGTTTTTTTTTCTTATTTCAATCACACTAAACACTGATGCTTGCTGACAACGAGGCTTCAACATTTAAGGATATTTGTTATGACATTGATATAATCAATATAATTTCCTTTTTAATATTAAGATATTTTCTTTGAAATCTAAATGTATATTTTCCAGTCATGGATTACTTATTAAACATTCTCTTGTCTGAACTTGCCGCGAGTGAGATGGAGAAAATGAAAGCACATCAGCACCAAGGGAAAATCAGATGCTCAAGACAAAATAATGACAAATGAAAAAAAAAAAAAATAATGACAGAGGTTTGTGATACAATAATTACAGTCAAGCATTCATTAAATCCTTATTTTCCACAGAGCGAAACAAATTATTCACCTGCACATTTGAGTAGTGTATGGACACAAACTAAAAATATAATTCCTATATTTTTCTTGGAAAAAATATCATTTTGAAACGAATAACAGAGGTGAAGTACTTTAAAACTAGTCCACTATATGTTTCAGCGCCAAAACATGAACTGGTTTGTTAAATAAAATATTTACAATAAAATTACAGTGAAATATTCACAATTTCAGAGAAAACTACATTAAACTGTTTTCCTTGTTAATGTCAAAATCATCTGTTGCTGGTAAGTTTCAATTTAGTTAGTTTAATTAAGTAATTAAGCTTTTACAATGTATTGTACTTGAGTTTCCAGATTACCTCGGAAGAACAAACTCGGTCGGAAGGCTGAGAGAACTCAGTGGAGATGTCTGCATATTTGTGCCAGTCTGTGAAATAAAATTGCTCAAACCACCTTAATATTTCAGAGAATTAAGTTAAAGTTTGCATAACCAATGATTGATCTTATTCATCCGAGACCCACCCATAAATAAATATGTAGCCTATTGTTAATTACCTGACCCACGGGTAAATAGCAGCACATATGTACATAACCTAAAAATTATGTGCTCCTATTATCCAGTGTCACCCACACGACGAGACTCGTCATGAAGAACAGGAAAAAAATTAAACATGCTAGACTTTTGGGTTAGTGTTTTGAGGCGTCGCAGACATGGTATCGGTTGTCATGAACTATGCCACATTACATGAGAAAAACGATTGAATTTTATGTCACAACGCTTATTTGTCATTTACGAATCCCTACGTCAAGGAAATCGTGCTGAAATCGTGACAAAATCGTGTGATCTGACTGGGGCTTTAGTTTACACACAGTGCACTAAATAATGTTAACAAGCACAATTCTGTATTTTAATAATGCATTAGTAGATATTGTTTTATTGCAACTATTATTAATAAAAATCATGCAAGTATTAATCCCACTGGTAACAATTTCCTGTAGAATTTACAGTAACTTACTGGCAGCAGTTAGCCAGTTACTTATTGTAAATCAATTACAAGAGAAATACTGTATTTACATTTACATCACCATTATTACAGAGTTTTATGTTTATCTTTGCTGTAAAATATACAGTTTTTTCTACAATGCAACTTTAAAATACAGTAACATACTGTATAAATGTTCTACAGTTAAATACAGTTAATTTCACATTTAAATACTGTCTAATTTACAAAAATCCTTAACAGTGCATTCTTAATTCATGTTTGTAAATACATTAATTAATAAAACCTTATTGCAAAATGTGACTTAATATTTAATTATGGGAATTAAACTGTGGTGATCTTTTTGTAATCAGTTCAGTTGTAAAAATCTGAGTGACACATTGGTTATAAGGAGCACACAAGCTGCATTCATGCTCTGGTACAGTAATTGTAAATATTTCATTAATATTTTTTTATTATTTAACTTGATGCAATTAAAAACCTCAGGGTGAGCACATTTACAACAAATTTGTTGCATAATTATATATATTTTTGGAATTCTTTGATGAATAGAGAATTCAAATTGTTTGTAACATCATAAATGTATTTTCTGACACTTTAATCAATGCAATGCATCACTGAAACATTGAAACCACTGTGTATGAAACATTTTAAAACTATCAATCTTGCGTTGCAGTGAATCCAGGTGACAGGAAAAAAAAAAGGTTTTTTAAAAACTACAGGTGTTTAAAGTTATTATTTGGGTGGCAGGTGTGTCAATGAGTTATGGAAATAAACGGGTTATAAATATTATGCCGCTATTGCCACAGCTTTCTGTGTAAATAATCTCACAAGTGTCTGGTATCAGCTGCTATCAGTGGTGCTGAACTAATAGATTCATTGGTGAGTAAAATACACCTTATACTGCCTCGTAACACTTTGATCCTACTATATTATTTATATGCAATTATCAGCACTCAGTTAATTTGCTACCTTTTTATATGTAAAATAATACTTGCACGTAAAACCCGTCACCTTTCTAAATTGTTGAAAAATTTCATAAGCTATCATATATTCAATTTACTGTATCTTTCACACACAATTTTGACGTATAATATATTACGTTTAATTTGTTTATAAAGCTGTATTTAGGAAAAATCTGAATTTCAGTTCATCCCTTGAAAGTCTGTCAGTTGGAAATTCTGCAACAACCGGCAATCCACCACAGCAGGAGGCATTTCATTAGTCCGGCACAAGTTTTGAAACTAAAAAAAAGTTATTAATGTTGCATGTTGTAAGCCGCTTAATGCTGTTTTGCTCCATTTTGCAGATTTAGGGGTATTAGATCATTCTGAGAAGTGTGTTCTTCCATTATGGTCATAAAATAAATACGAATGATCTAAAAATAAATTCTACTTCGATTCAATTAAAGGATCTAAATATAAAAGGCAATCTCTTGTCAAAAATCTGAATAGGACACAACCTGATGAACTCGTCCGGAGCTGGTGTTTGCTTCTTGTAGTCTGTGGATTATGTAACAAGAGTGTGTGGATAATGCATCTCTCGTTGGGCTCCAGGCAGGGCTCTGTCCATTTACCAGATCTGCCCTCAGCTTCAAAAAGCACATTCATGTTGAATTGATTTGACTGGACACAATTTGAGAATCATCTAGACTCTGGACCAATAGCTATTATGTCTGAACAGAACACAGGGCTGCACCTAATATTACATGTCCGTGCAAACAGGGATGGTTAAAAAGGGCCTGTAACAAAAATAAACTGTGGCTGTGAAATGAAGAGACACATGTTTGGAGATGTCGTCACTGTGATTAAAAATCTTTTTAACACCCATGAACTGATTTATAAAACAAATACAGTGCTAAGCATATACAAGTACACACCTCACAAATCTATCTTTTAAATTCATATTTTTAATAGTAAGCAATATTATATTTGTGCATATACATTAGATTAGTCAGTAGTGAAGCCAAATTTGGAGCTTATCTAACAAAATAATGATAATGGTTCAAAAGCTAGTACAGCCAAATTTATATGTTATAGAAAAATATTAAATACAAATTTATAACAGAGGAAAAATCAAGAGAGGCAAAAAAAGGAAAAATTTTGTTGAAATTTTGTAGGTTGTAATTTTTTCTTTTGCAATATTTTGCTTGAATTGAATTGCATTACCTTTCAATTTCTAAATATGCTATAAATATGACTAAAATCTTATTTTAATAAATATATCTGTTTAATAAATCTGTTTAAAATAAATCTGCCTATATTCACTGAGAAATGGATAAAATAATCATTTTCATGATTATGCTGAGCACATCAAATAAATAAATTGATAACACATTACATTAAGTTTATCATACTGATAATGTGATGATTTGCAAACTTAAAACAAGAATATTGTAAGATTTATTTCTTATTCACCAATGCCCTGTTACAATTATACAAAAAAGTCATTATTTAATATTTATTAACATTATATTAATAACTTACTGTGTAATTAAGGTTAAGGTGTGTAACATATTAGATGTATAAAAAGGAAACTTTTAAAATAAATTGTTTACATTTTGGTTTAATTTAAACCAAACAGTGCTCCGGTTTCCCCCACAAGTCCAAAGACATGTGGTATAGGTGAATTGGGTAAGCTAAAATTGTCCGCAGTGTATGTATGTATGTGTGTGTATGGATGTTTCCCAGTGATGGGTTGCAGCTGGAAGAGTATTCGCTGCATAAAACATACAGTATGCTGGATAAGTTGGTGGTTCATTCCACTGTGGTGACCCCAGATTAATAAAGGTACTAAGCTGAAAAGAAAATGAATAAATAAATGAATAATTATGTAAAATTGTGATTATCCTGACTCCTTTGAGTTATGTCTGTATAGAAAATATATTAAAACCAGTGTTTTACAGAAATTTACTCTTAAAAGTTATATATTATATTATTCAGTCTCTTTTTTTAAAAAAGTAACTAAATGGGTTACTCTGGTTTACAAAACAAAAGCAGCATTAATAACTAAAAATGTGGGAGAGCGTTGCTATTATCTGATTGTATTGTATTGCAATATAGAGCTATTAAGTGTTGATGTTAAATCAAAAGTAATTGACAAATACATGAAAATAAAATGATTTAATGATAATAACTTGCTATGGTTACACCTGAATTAGTTACAAATAACTCTATAAAAGGATAAAATATGAAATGATAAAAACATATGATATTAATTGTACTCAGCTTAAATGTAAAGTAAAGTTACCTGCAAGAAAGAGAAGGAGAGACCGTAAAAGAACAGAGAGTAGGCCCCAAAGAGAGCCTGATAGCAGTAGAGTCAGAGAAGACTCCAGAGCAAGAGAGGAGCAGAGCAGGAAAAGATCAGCATGAAAAGAGGCCAGAGCAAAGTTTACCACCAGTTTTGTATCTTTCTTGATCATGTGACCAAAGCCCAAATACTGAGACATACAAACTGACCAATCAACATGTGGCCACATCGCAATATCCCCTAAGTTCACACAAATATTTAAAGGTCCCTGATCTTATCAGTATCTGTCTTTGGAATCTGTATAAACCTTTTTGGTGAAAAAGACATGTTTTGCAATATAAACAAAGCAAATATTAATAATTTTCATTCCTACAATATTTATTTTCAAATAGGAATTATTCAGCTGTCGCCTTGAATGACCACACCAACACTGAGGAAAACCTTTCTAAAGTAATTTCTCTTCAGAGCAGCTCAAATATCTGATTCATAACCATATGTCATGCCTGTCTGAGACCTTTAAATGTTCATGACTGGTGTATCAGCACAGGTTCCAATCACCTAACAGAGCTAAAACTGCCTTGACACTCTCTGAGGTTCTTCCCATGCGTTTATATTACCCATTGTGTCCTGATCCAACCCTCTGACCCCAACATGCCAATCCACACGGCTCTACAGTCACAGCTGCCTCCAACAAAGGGTATTAAATAGAACCGCTGTGAGAGATTGCATGTCACGTTTTATGAATATAAACAATTCTTCAATCTGGTCATTTATGCCAATTTGCAGCTGCAGCAGTATGCAGCACACAGAATAATACCCTAAATATGCGGCGAACTCCCGCTCATTTAATGATTTTAATTTTCTCCCTGTGCTGGGAGCACTTTGTGCTGCTGATCTAATTAGAGCGTTTCAGGGACTAAACTGAGATGGAATGCACTCTTTTGCTAATCTGGGATAATTTCTGACCAACTTTATACAGAATGAGGGCTCACGTAAAGAGATACTATAGGCAAATATAGGGTAGTAAACCTGGGAAGTACACTGCAAGTTTTAGAGATGATAATGGAAAAGAGGTTTTATTGATTTAGACACTAATCAATCTAAGGAGAGGCTTGTTTTATTATCATTACATTATAGAACAGATTCTCAACAGCAGCTTTGGATGGAGATCAATGTTTTTTAACTTAACTAATTAGGTTAACAAATGACAGAATGACATTAATTTGACAGCACATGTGCATCACACAATATATGCAAATACAGGAACAAGCTGCAAAATATGCAGTCCACTTTTTATTTCAATGTCCTGGCCATATGGTGCATATTATTAGGGCTAAAAATATACAAGCTACAAGAAATCAACTTTTGAACCGAAGAGTTTACTCTAAATATAAAGCAGTCAGGTTCGCCACTTTGCAATGTCCTAAGACACATTTCTGCTGATCTGCACTATTTACAGCATGTTTCTGTATTTACATGTGATATGAGAATTTGCGTGCGCTTCGGTTGTCAAATGGATGAGGATGCTTTGTCAATTGTGTTAGTGTTTTTCTAATTAAGTTTGTTAACTTGCAGTTCATTTAAACTCTCTGTAGGCCACTGTATGAATCAGTGAATTTTAATAAATTGATTGAGTGACTAATTCAATGTGTCAGAATATCTGAAACTGCTTGTTGAATTTACAAAATCCAGACCTACTACAGTATATCAAACAAAAAGTATTTTTTCTATTAAACATCAGTTTCAGCACCTACAATTACTTTTAAAGTACAGTTCCTCTATGTGATCTCATGGGATAAAAAACACCCATGATGCACTGTGGTAATCACTAAAGTAAGTAATCTGTGTATTTTTTTGTACTTTTTAATGAATACTGTGAGTTTAGACATGCTGTTCATACTATTCTGGGTATGTGCTATTTAGTAGGGAAGTGGAGAGACCTTTCCACACAAACATGGGTATTTTCAAAACCGCAGTTTTTTATGTGGTTTGGCTATTTGTCCAAATAAAAACACAGTATCAGGTGACTCAAAGTGAAACTTTCTGAAAACTCTGACCAGGGGTAAGATTTTCAGAAACTCTGGGAACAGGGTGGTTGTGTGCACACTAAGGCTGGATTTTTGATGTCAAAATGTGCACTGTTTTCTCCTTTCTGACTGGCATCACAGCTGGGTTCACATCAATGCGATTGAGAAAAATTTGGCATGTATTCAGCGTCGTTTACTCTGCTATATGGTAGTCCACCTCTGTTCTTTGACTTGTATGCAAAATACTTCTGCAAATACTTAAAGGTGCAGTATGTAAGTTTGACACCCAGTGGTTGAACTAGGCATTACATTCCTGGGTAAAAACAAATGCAAGTGTATGTTGCCAGATTAAAGACCAACAGGGCAGATTTAAACTGTGTTATAAATAAAAGCAACATCCTGCAATAGAAGCAATGTTTTCCATATTAAAAGTAGTTTTTGTTCTAACCAGCTCCTCGAGTTGACATTAGAAATGGCTTCATTTCGTGCAGCTGAATAACAGAAAACTGACAATGATCACCTCAGGTACACCTCATGTGCTTTATTCAGTGTTAAATGCTAACAATGTGGGTTTAAATGCCATTTTACATGACATATTGCCATACTGCTGAAAGCAGCAGATCTTGAAACTAAAATAAACCATTTGAAATTGACTCAAAACTAACACATAGTGATTCAGCATGTACATTTAATAATGTTAAAGATAATTAATATGTATTTATTAGATTATAAACCTGGTAACACTTTATTTTGATGGTTCGTTTGAGTATTAGTAGACTGTCTGCTTAATATCTGTTGATACTGCTCCTTCAACAGACATTTAATTGACTATAAGAAACTTTGCAAGTACATGTCAACTTACACTAACCCTAACCCTAAACCCAACATTAACCCCAACCTAACAGTCTACTTATAATTGAATACGAATTAGTTGGCATGTAGATGCAATGTAACTTAAATTCAACAAATGGACCATCAAAATAAAGTGAGACCATAAACCTTACCTTTTCATGAGTGAGTGCATATTTTGTGCTTCTGAAGGGCTGTATTTCAATTTCTGTGGTGTTTCATCTGGTGCAAAGAGCCAAATTGCTTACCACTTCAAATCTCGTCATGTAGTGTGTTGTTAATACACTGGGTGACAATGTAACCTGCCCACCTAATGTTTACATTCATAATATTTATATTACTTGCTAATTAATAACCTGACATGGAACTCTGAATCTGTGTCTCATTCCAGAGTCTGCTACTGTCCACTGGAGGTCGCATTTCGATCACGGATGCATGCTTTCAGAGCCTTTCCAGCCTGATCTCACGAGAAAACGTAAGTATTTTACATTTTCACAGTTTAGTGGCTAATTCGTAAGAATTCGTACGAGTTCAGTAGTACGAAATTGTACAATTTTAAAAAGGAGGCGTGGCACCTAAGCCCACCCCTAAACCCAACCGTCATTGGCGGATGAGCAAATCTTACTAAATTGTACAAATTAGATCGTACGAATTTGTACGAATTAGCCACTAAATCAAAAAGTTACGAATTGCCGTGAGATTGAGTTGGCCTTTCTGAATGAATGAATGAAATATGCGATTTTCCATGAAGGCAACCTGGGGGTGCTGAAATATAATTGGCTAAACTGACATTGGGTGGGTTAAAAGAATCAAAACAAAGACAAAGTTCCAGCACGAAAGACACCTTTTCAAAGCACAATAATTCACATTGTTTTTCAGCTAAACAAGAATGTTCACTTGGCATGTTTCTTAAATATCTACAAACATATTATGGTATTTTTATGTTTTAGAACAGTCAAAAACGTACATACAGCATCTTTAATTCCACGTAGAGGTTTTTATTGCCGCCAGTTGGTTCGGCATGCTTTTAACATGCATCACAGTCCATTTTGACATTTCATGTGGACAATGATTTTTTTTAATTCAAGATGGGAAACCTCAGTTTAATAAATACTTGTGTATGTGTGGACATAGCCTTATATACAATCTGTATGAATGGTCCCAGAGGATGCATGGATTCATTTGCATATTTTTTCAATGAATCAGCTATTTTGGACAAATTGTGCTGTATGCATGACTCAAACACTATTCATATACTTTAGTCATTCGATAGAAAACATTTCACATACATGTCAAAATAGAATTCTCTTTTCTATATTTGTCTAATCAAAAGTCGATGTTGCCGAAATAGCGAAATAAAATGCTGGAACACAATTGCCTTAATATTAGACAGATCTATTCAATTTAGCCTAATGTAATCTGTTGTCAGATATCTCAAGTATTCACGTGACATGCAACATTCAAGATCTGGCCATCAGACGTTGCAGTTCACATTCACATGAGTTTCCTTGCTGGAGGAAGAGACTGAGTTCCTGTAATCAGCGGGCATCTAGATGTCCTTGTGCTGACGTTTTTTGTGGTCGGTAAAGAGTTCTCCCAACTGCCTACAGCCATCCTCCTGTATGTGACTCACAGAGCCCTTATTATGTGGCATTATTGTCCATTCCACGAGTCTCTTTGGACTACATTTTTACTGTATAGCTCAAGTAATCTTGATAATGAGCAACTTTCTGCAGCACAGACACCATTGCCACTCGCAAAACCATGGAAGAACAATTTAAAGGTCAGATTTTGTGTAAAAACCTTTTTTCTTCATTTTCCTTTGTTCTTTGGTGACATGTTAAATGCTAATGTTAAACTCAGAGAGCCCCTGCTGAGCACTTTAAGGTGCACAAAAGCACCTTCGACATCTGACAGAGTTGAGAGCAGTACATGTCAGCCAATTAAAGACTTGATAACTTTAAGTTCAATTACTTTTTTTCTGCCAAACATTCTAAAAATTAGAACAAATCAGGCATAAGGCAACATACAGTATCTAAAAAATGTAGGCTACTTTTAATAAATGGGATGTGAAGCTTTTGGGGGGATGGAACAAGTGTATTTTGTACGTTATGATCTTAATTTTAATATTTTGTGTACAATTTAACATTTGGTATATTTAATTCAATTTTAACTGATATTAATTAAACATTGTACTGTAACAGCGATATATATATATATATATATATATATATATATATATATATATATATATATATATATATATATATATATATATATATATGAATACCAAACAAATCTTTAAATAAAAATAAATAAACAAGTAAATAATGATAAAATTGTATTGTATTTTTGTAGATGTGAGAGTCCTACTTTTATTTAGATTGGACAGGGATTTATAATTCAATTAAATGAAAACATAAAATGAAATGCAGAAGTTTTTTTTTTTCCCATTTGCCGAGCGGTATCAAACATTTCATTAAAACTACTCTTTCTCTTTCAGTAGTTCCTCACATACAATATCTTGTTTGTCATTGGGGGCATGCATGAAATGTTCCTGAATGAAAGTGAAAGTGCCAAACTGCAGTTAAAGTCGACAAATTAATAATTTGGCAAATAATTTGATTACTGATGTCCATGTGCATATAGTCACTGTCCATCTCCCCTGCGTCTGTGTTTGCTTTGCCACTGTAAAAATCAGTACATGCTCGTACTGAAACTCCCCTTTTCATGCAAACTCTTCCCTCTTTCGCCACTCGACACTCCCACCTAAACAAAGCTGGACTTTTTCCTGACTTTTTTCAAACTAGAGGTGTGAAAACATCGTTCTGAGATGGGGGTGGGTTCATTCATGGCCCTTTAAACATATAGAGCACATCAGCAAATGTAAAGATCTTTACATTTTTTTTTTAGAAATGTTTATGTTTATTTATAAAATGCATAGTCAAACATATGTGACATATTATGTGGACTAAATAGGATTAAGTTCACAGAAATAAATATTAGTTTTTAAATGGCTTAAGACAATATTTAAACTTCAATTACCTCCGATTTTATTTTTGAGTAACTTTAACTAATTGAGTATTACAACGTATTGCTCATCATGTGCTATAAATGGAACACAGGATCATTGGACATACTTCTTCAGCCTACATTTTTGTCAAAACTGCAAAAACATACCTAAAAATGCATTTGATGGCGGTTTTTCTGTAAAATGAACACCAAATACATACCACAAAACAACTTAATGGTGTCTGTAATCATACATGTTGGCCTTACCAATTTATGGTTCCAAAAAAGTAAATAAAAGCAATATACAATCAAGGTAAAACTATGTGTAACAGTAGCAACACATTTTGTGTTTTGCAAAAATGTAGACTGAGGCATGTATTTCCAATGAGCTTGTATAAATGAGTACAACCGTTCAACAAATACATAAGCTATATATTTTATACATAATGCAAAAAATCAGATAACAGCATTTTCATTTAGTTCTTTAATAAATGTTTAAAATAAATGCTTATAAAAACATAGGATGAGCTATCATCATTCTAAACTCCCATCATTCTAAATATTTCACTGAATTGCGTTTTGTCCTTATACATCCTCCCCTACACAGGCCAGATGCTGATTTCATTGTAGAGGGAGCCCTGTACCTTCCAGCAACGCCACGGGTGCCCTTGAGACTCGTTATGGCTGTAATATTTTAGAGTAATTGCATGGTGATGCGAATGTGAAGTAATTTAAGATTTTCATCTTTGTGTTTTGATTTGCGCATGGAGATATAAGTCTGTTTTTTTTAATTACCCCGTTGATAGCTGTAGTGGCTTCGTGTGCCATCTTATCAAAAAATAAAATGAGAGCATTGAAAATATTACATGGAGAAATAATTATGGACACACAAACAAATTTACTAACCCAGAATGATAAACAACATGCGGAAGGGAACCAATCTATTTATGTGAAATAATTGGTTCATGCCTCAGCATGCAAAAACTGTGGTGGGGTGAGAAGGAGAGGGAGAGGAAGGTAAAGGGAGATTGCGTTGAATTGCATTGCCTCTTTCCTGAGGGGCGTATGCATGTTCATATGTGTTATACGAAACCACAAGGGCATTCAATTGAGTGTAAATGGTCATTGAAAAGGCACCACTCGTTTCTCAGAGCTGATAGTACATTACTGAAAATATACATTACAGAAAAGCTGTAATTGACCCCTTAAAGAAATTCCATATACAATCTACAATATGCAAACCGCACATTTCCTGTCTAAACGTATCAGTGAAAGTCAAAGAGACCACTTATTTCTGCAGGGTGACCTGATCCTTTTCTTATGATTTGTTGTTGGCTGTTTAATGAGAATATAATGATTGGGCGGAGAGCAGGTAATGATCCAACACCCTATTTATGCATGACCAGTTTTGGTGATCAGAAGCCTTCATAATGTATTTTGGGACTTTGCGAATGCCCTGAACAGTCGGTTGTTTCCAAATCCCCTGTTCTGTAGCAGCAAAGCCTATTATCGTCATTGTTTAGCCAGCCCAAGTCTTAAGGTCTCCAATTAATGGGTGTCCTAACTTTCTCCTCTGGCATTTGGGAGGATACTCTCTAGTGGTGCCTCACAGGAGTAGTCGTAGGATGAATCTTCTTTGGTCTCCAGAGAAAAGTGCACTTCTGGATAAAAAATCTGTCCTCATATGTGAAACCTGAGGTCAGAACATTTCCAACAAACTGTGTCTCACGAGACCAATTTTTTTTTGCTGGATCTTAAAGGTGTTAAGGTATAGGATTAGGTATAGGGAGAGGTCTGAATGATGGCACTGTTCACATGGAAGAGACTGAGGCTTAGGCTCTCACAGGTTTCTGGATGTTCTTTGATGCTCTTGAGGTTGTAAATTACATACAATTTCCAGAACAGACATGAAATTCCTCTCATTTCTCTCTGTACATCAAGGATATGAAATAAAATTACATATCTAAAAAGAGCATCTCAGTTTCCATTTGAATTCATGCTTAAAGCAAATGTGACTGCAGTTTTTTAAATAAATTAGAAATATGAGATTTGCACAGGTAGGTATTTATCAAATGTTATCCATAAGTAAATGAAGTACATTTTATTAAGACATTTGTGTTTGTTATTATAAGTAAACCATTATTTTTGGGGACCAAGTGTACTCATAAGGACAATTAAAGCTGTAATTAGCTTTTCCACCTGAAAATCAGCTTAATTAAACATAAAAATAGGCCACACTTTATAATAAGGTCTAGTTCTTGCCAGATTTCTGCAGATTTTTAGTCTATCATTGAGTCTGTTTATTTACTTGAGTAAATGTGTGTAAATTTATATTTATTCAGTTTTTAAATGAATTCAACAACATTGTCGACTAATATGAAAATGTTCATATGATTTATTCACAATACAGTTTGTAAAGTAATATTTTCTGCCCTTTAGTAGATTTATTATTATTTGGGATACTTGCTTTGTTTACCAAATTAGTGGATCTAATTGGATTTGCATTGTAAAAATTAAATAAAATTTTAACAGGTATTATTATTTCATATATTAAGTTTTTAATTACAATAATCCCAAAATCATTCCGCATAAATCCACAGATTTTTTTACAAAATTCTGTGCCGAATTAGCAAAAAATGTCCGCAGATTCTATCTGGCTCATGAGTTTCTGCTTATTAATAGTTCTTAAGGTAGTAGGTTTAGATATTAGGTACGTACGATTTAGAGATGTGGAATAAGATCATGCTGAATATATACTTAAGTACTAATAAATTCCCAATATCTTAATAATATGCAGATAATAAGCCACCGTAGTTAACAGTGAGAATTGCTACTTAAACTAAAGTTTTACCAAAGAAATATAATGATTTTATTTGATGATTTTAATGATTTTAGATATAATAATAACAATAAAATAATGATTTTATTTGATGATTTTAATGATTTTAGATATAATAATAACAATGCAGAAAGTTTGTGTGAAGGTTTGACATCAAATCATCATGTGGTTGGAATATTGAATCTTGATTGTCACTATAGTAAATCCTTTACTATACTCCTTTACTATCCTTACTATTTTTATATAATATTACATATATATATATATATACATATATTCTTTATACAATTTGGGAAATATATTTTATTTACATGAAGCGATGAAGATGAGCACAATATAACTATTTAAATACACCTGAATATTCATTTTTGAAAAACAAACAAACAAACAAACAAACAAACAAACAAACAAACAAACAAACAAACAAACAAACAAACAAACAACACGTGTAGTGTCTGTGTTTGTTGTGAAGGACCAGAGAAACCAAAAGTTTCCAAATGACTGTTAATCTCTGGATTTGACAAGCTGTGTTGTCTGGCACTGCCACGTGTCTGTCCCGAGCAGGAACAGCTTACATGGATATCTCCTTGCTGCTGAGAACACTTATGGGATTCTGTTATTAGAAATGGGATTTTGCGGTGTAATCATTTCCAACAGATTGAAAAAGCTGTCAATTTTATTCCGCATTACATTTTGAAAGTTTGCAAAGAAAACATGAGTGGTGCTTCACTGTAGAAAATCACCCCCATCATCACCTAGCACAGGACATTAGGAAATGGTTGCTAGGGCATTGTTGGTGGTTGCTAGGTGTCTCTATTATATTGTGGAGAGAGTTGGTGCTGTCTCCAGTGAAGCTGGTAATACCTGTCAAAGCCACCCGCACATCAACTTTGCAAGAATCTATTTCAGAAGTACTTTTTTAACAATAAACAACAAGTTACTGATATTACATCAAAGCAATTGAGTAAAAACACAAAAGTATGCCTTTTAGTGAATTACAGCAGAGGAAATTAATTAGTCAAATAGCTTGTGAAGGGTGTTTGAATCCCATATGGATTTTGAAAATGACATATTATATATATATGTACTGCAGGTCTAACAATGAATGAACACATACTCTATAAAGAACGTGTCCCAGAGCAATGCAATTCATGCTTCTTCACCCCTATTTTAACTCACAAATCGTTTAGCTTGTCATTTAGTGTCAGTCTATACATCATTTTCCATCTGTGCAGGTCTCCTTTTTTCAATTCTGTGTTCTTTAAAAAAAATATATAGGCCATTCTGAGGTGCGATGAAACCAAATTACCTTACAAGTCTTGTGTTTCCTTTCCGGCAATGTAGAGATCAATGAATCATTCTCATTCTGATCCTGCTTCTCATGTATCATTGCGAGACAACAAAACATGTCTTTCAGGTCTTCCTGATGATGCACATGAATCATCTTTTTCATGAGAAACCTGTGGTAGCTTTAAAGCTGAAATGTGTCTTTTGTCGATGTTAAATTACTCCTCATATCATAACCAAACTATAAAACAAGCCTTAGTATGAAGATTTTCCTCCAAATTGTCTATTTATTTTAAAATGTATTATTTTCACAATGACTCGGCTGAAAATAATCATAATAAACTGCGTGTCTTGAAAGATTTAATTAGAAATCATTTAACTGTTCTTTGTGTTAGCTGGTGATGAAATCGACCACTTACACTGTAGACATTCACAGCCTGCCTCTCAAGAGTGACAATGATTTAGATGAGGGCTATTGACAAACACAGTGCATGTTCATGGTCATCTGAAATGCACACAAACTACCGTTTGTGGAGTTTAGAGTCGATATGCAGTCTCTTATGCTCAGCGATGGTCCATTTATTTAATCAAAAAACAAAGTAGACACAATAATAAAGTCAATTTTAAAGTTACCATAAAATAAACATATTTATATACTGAAACTGAGCTGAATACTAAGAGTTTAAAATACAGTTGAATGTGTATATTTTGAAATTGCACCTTTATGCATTTTGTCATATCGCTTAGCTCTTACTGAGATTTTTCTGGATCAACTTCAGAACCTGTAGAGGTTGATATTAATTACTGTCTGTTTTTTTATACACGTTAAAACCACAACTCTAAATACATCTTTGTCGGCCCCTTTGTTTAGTATAAAAAACAGAAGCTCATTGAGAAAACATACACCATGTACATTTCTGGAGAGCACGAATTATGTAGTTCTGCTGTTACCAGTTTGCCCAGTAGTTCGCCATGTACGTTGGCAAACTTGAGATGCAGAGAGGAGTTGATTAAGGTTCGAATCTGGTAAAGAACGGTTCCAGAAAACAGGTAAAATAAAAACAAAGGGCAAAAAATGAAGTAAACAAGTATATAACAGGGTGAGAACATAGTAAGATCCAGAAATGTAGTATAAAATCAGGCAGCTGTGAGGGCTTTTCATTTTCTGGGTTGTCTTTTGAAAACACTGTCGGTTGGGTTTAGGGAAGGGGGTGATCAGGTCTATCGGTGCTTTTGAAAACACTATTGGTTGGGTTTAGAGTAGAGGGTGGCTGGGCAAATCAGTGGGTCAGTCAGTCAGTCATTAGGTCAACAGTGGCCTCTGGTGGATTTAAGTGAAAACAGCAGGCAGGAAAGGCACTTTCCACGAATAGAAATTTGAGATCTGAAAAAGGGTACACAGCAGCCTCCGATGGATTGGTGAAAACAAAAACTGTAAAAAAACATATCTCTTTGGACATATTTTATGATTTTCAGAAATGTATAGGGGTACATATCAAAGATGAGCCTGGGTTGGTATAAATATAATGTATACTATATTTCAGGTGTACACCAGCCCTCCAGGAACAAATTCGATGACCCCTACAATATTTCATCCACAACACAACTCAGGAGCAAAACAACTCATTCTGGTGACACAAAGATATCTCTCATTCTAGCTAAAATAAAGCTTTCTACTATTTCAGATGAAAAGATTGTCATCCAACAAAAAGTCTACTCACTTTGTTAAAATATATTTTGACATCTGAAGTAATATGAAAATAAAGAAATATGCTACTAGAAATATACAATTCCTAAAGTTGTTAGGGCCAATTCACTGTAAAACAATTTCTGGAGAATGTTTGCATTTACCTAGGCCACATACCTTCTATTTAGATTAGGGAACAATTGAAAATACTGCATCAGTGCATTTTAACAATACATTTCTTAGAGTATTGTTTTATCTTAGTAATGAAAATACAGCATTAATTAATGTTAACAAGGATGAATTTGGATTTTTGATAGTGCATTAGTAAGTGTGAACTATGAGTAATAAATGTTGTACAAGCGTTGTTCAATCTTAGTTCATGTTAGTAAATACTTCAACTAACATTAACTAATGCAACCATATTGTAAAGTGTGAACATTTAATGTTTCCTTGCTGAATAAATTAGTAATTTCTTACTTTGTGTAGCACTGAGTTTATAGAAGCACGGATAAACTGAAGTTCCAATAAACTATACATTACTCCTGTTTCATTTTTGTTGATTGACTGAGCAGCCATTTTAGATTCTGGTTGTGGGGTTGATAGGGCTATTTCTAACTCAGAAGTCTTGTTGAGGGAATATTTTGGTTAAAAGTTAAAACTTAAAAGTTCAGATTTCACTAACATGTGATGCTCAATCAATGGTGTAGCTTTCAAGCAAGATTTGTTTGTCAGACTGCTTAAAAGCAATGATTTTCGCAGGTTTGTTTGGTGATGTTTGTAGGAATGGCACACTTTGTCTCACATTAATAACCATAGTATGAGCTGAATTGCTCTGTTTTACTCAGCTCATTACAGAAGGCTAGACTCCCAATGTCATGACAAATGCGTCCTCTGGTTTACAACAAAAATAACTGGGCCTCACCGTCCTGTGGTTAACAGTGTTAACATCAGCATAGTGCCAGGCACAGCTTCACTGTCATTGGCTGCTGGATAGGAAAAAAATCATTGTGCCATTAAACCACAATCTCGTCTCTGGGGGCCGTGAGCCAGGCAGGTGCGCTGTTGAAAATAAAATTCACCAGAAGAGCATGGCATTATTCTTTCTAAATCTAGTGCGGGAGGGGTTGAGGTCGTTGCATCCACTTGCACATTAGCAAGACAGATGAGCAAAGCCTTTCTGCAAGCTTACAGTCTTTGACTTTCACAGATGGCCAGTGTATTTATGGGGTCTCCCTGAATTTAACAAAGGCAGAGTAGTGAAAGAGTGCACAGTCACCAAAAAAAGTTGCAGAGCTGCACATTGTCAAACTTTTCCCGGGCTTGACAGTTCTCATTGAGAGCCTTATTATTACAATGATCTGATGCTGTGGAACTGCTAGGGGCACATTCTTCTGAACAGAAATTGAGCTTTGCACAATTACATCACGCATATATCTCTACCTGAATATGGGTACCATGCAGTGAACAATATAGAGCAAATTGTAATGTCATACCACTGCTATAGCATGATGTTGTGCATTTATATTGGTATTTATTTAGAACTAAGAAAATATAATAGTATTTTTCTCTAAAAACATGGCATTACTATACTATCATATCCACAAAACATCTGCTTTCTCGATATCAGACATTGTAGTACATAAAAAAGGTAATGCAATAAAACCTTAAAAATGTTCATTGGTCAAAACGAATATTTCTTAGTTAATCAAAAACTATATTAATATACTATATATAATATAATAAACTATATTACTTTAAAAATAAAACAAATAATATTAAAATGAAATGAAAGATATTTTTTAATTGGATGAAGTACTGCTTGAAATATTTTTTTTTCAGTGCAGACACCGAATAACAATTAGTTGCAATAATTCTGATTTAATTTTATTGTATTTTTATATTATTATATTGTAAACCTTTTTTATTAAACACATTATAGGGCACATTGGAGTTGTAAATGTTGCTGTAAGTTTTTACAAGTTTTTACGAGAAGAGCAGGCGCAAATGGCACTCTCAAGAGAAATTTGAGATCTCAAAAACAAAAACTCCAAAAAAAAAAAAAAGCTCCTGGGACATATTTGGCGCTCTCCAGAAATGTTTATAGAGTAGTGGTGGGCCGTTATTGGCATTAACGTGCTGCGTTAACGCGAGACTCGTATCGTGGGATAAAAAAAAATATCGCCGTTAATCTATTCTCAAAGTTGGGTTGGGAGCTGGGTCTATTCTCATAAGCTATGATGACTTTCACCTTGATATTTTAGTGTAGATGTATACCTGACCGGTGAGCTATCTGACAAAAAAGTGTTCTGAATCAAATCAGCAGGATGCCCTTCTGCAGTTCGACAGTTTCACTTTAACTCATGAACGTTTCATTCATGCCCCTGTGACAAACTGGGGTATTAAACACAAATACGGAGTAAGCCCTGGTGAGAGTGTTATAGAATTTAATAACGCATGCCGAATGGAAAGAAAAAAACTTCTGCATTTTACGATGTGTGTGTGTGTGTGTGTGTGTGTGCGTGTGTGCGTGTGTGTGTGTGTGTGTGTGTGTGTGTGTGTGTGTGTGTGTGTGTGTGTGTGTGTGTGTGTGTGCGAAACAGGAAACAGGAGATGAACCCCTGGTCTAATGCGCCACCTGGCTTGAGAAACCCATTGTCAAAGACTTATTATTTGGGTAGCACACATATTCTGAATGCCTTCGGCAGAATTCAACTGAGCTTTTTTAATCTAGATAAACTCCAAGATTACAGTGAGATTAATCTAGATTTTTAAAAAAATGTATCTATGTCCAAATGTATCTATGTTAATATAGAGGTACATTTTCAGAATGCGCCTGGGTTGATTTTGAACATGTATGACTTTTTAAAAAATTATGTTTTCATCAATACCAATAAAGGTACAGTATACTGCAACTAGTATATCACAACAGCAAATGATTATTAAAACAATATGTGACCACAAAACCAGTCTTATGTTGCATGAGCATGTTTCTGGCAACAGATAAAAAAATATTTTTTATAGCCAATAATTTTATGCCAAAATCATTCTGATCATATTAAGTAAAGATTATGTTCCATAAAGATATTTTGTACATTTCCCATAGATATACCTATATTTCTGATTAGTAATATGCATTGCTAAAATCTTAATTTGGACAAATTTAAAAAAAAAAAATTTCCTCAATATTTAGATTTGTTTTTTAAACCTCAGATTCAAGATTTTTAAATACTTGTATCTCAGCCAAATGTTGTCCCATCTTAACAAACTATTGTAAGGATTGTTAAGATAGGACAACATTTCGCAGAGATAAATTGTGTTTTTTCCATACTATCCATAAGTTTATCTATTCAGCTTTCAGATGATGTATAATTTCATGGTCTTGAGGTCCAGGGTCACATATTTACTTTTGAAACATCAAGCTTGTCATCAATTAAGGCTACAGTGAAATATAACCACAACAAATACTGGCTCTTAACTAAACTTTTAACTGTGAAATTGTATGTTCTAGAAAGGAGGTGTTTTAACAGGCGAGAATGCTTTGAAATCTAATGTGTCTGGAGGGTCAGATTAAACAGGTAATATCCCTTTATGTCTATTTTAAATGCCAACTGTCTTTTTCTATTTAAAACTGTAAAAGCATTCAGCAGAGCAGGGGACAGCTAATTTATATAATTACCTCAGAGTAAAAGACATTTTATAAGTTCTCTAACAGGGTCTTTTTTTCAGGGCATTTAGCACACTTCCAGGTAGACAGATTAGTCATAGTCTAAGAAAATGTACCATACAGCACAAACACACACACACAAGCACACAAAAGAACTTATTTTTCAAAATATAATGATCCACCAATGAAAACTGTTTCATGAATATTTTAAAAGGATGACTTTGGTTTTTTTTTTAAATTAATTGCAGTGCTTAGCTAACATTTTAGCCAGTCTTGCAGCCATTATCACATGAATAATGACTGTATAGCATTAACAGTATCCAGATGTTTGTGTCTGTGTGACCAGATGCATTAACAATTGTTTATTCAAATGAACATGTTTATCACACTAAACATTTGTCCTAAATATAGATTAATGAGCATAGCTGCATGCTAGCTTCTCATGCTAACTCTCGAGACAAGCAAAACACCAGCTTATGTATGCAAAAGTCAGTAAGGCAGGTTCTGGAACAAAGCTAATGTCTAAATTTAGCCCATTCTCACCTCAGAGTCAGTTCTGATTAGGGTGATTCCGTTACAAACTGTTGCCCTGTCATTGGGCTTGAGTGAACAATAATGCACCTTACTGTAGTTCCCATTCTGTGTCTCTTTTGGATTTATCTCTGTCTTGCTTGCACTAGATCTAGCCTGATTATCTTGACTTATAAAAGGCAGGAAAGCCAATTCATTCTCACGAGAGACCTCCACCGGCTGATGTCCTAGATCTATGATGCTATACCAAGCGTCTCTAATGCTCATGACCATAGCTGCTTTGAGGTTCTGTACCACAGAAAAGCCCATTCAAGCATGTAACATCTGTTGGTACTTTTCAACCTTGGCTTATTGAATCAATGTGCATTTACCTCCATACATATGAACACTTTGGTTATTATAACAGCTAGATTTTTTTTTATTTCTGTTCATAGAAATGATGAGTCACACTGGCAGATTATTGATTAATAATGACTTTTTTGTGTAGTTGCATCAAATTATGTTAGAAACTGAAAACACTTTTATCATAACATACCACATAACTCCATATTTATGATCCTTCAATAAGTAAACTTGCTTAGTAGCACATTTATCTCACATGGGTACAAGTCCCATGAAACACACGTCGAGATAAAAAAGCACAAAACCGGTATGGATACTTCAGAAAATTAAATTTTTTGTCTCATCTTTTTTTTTGGCAACACAACAGATTCAGTATAGGATATGGTTAGGTTACATCAAGATTTTAGGGTTTTTAAAAAAAGTTTTTTCAATTAAAAAGAATAAAAAGTCTGTATTAAGCATAACTTAACAATACATTGAGATTTTGCTTTAAATCAGGGGTGCCCAAACCTTTTCCTATAAAGGGTCAAAAAGCAAACTTGGCTGAGGGCTGTGGGCCGATTATATACCAAACCGTATATATTAAATTTGCCATGGGTAATTTTCAAGTTTATTTGGTAATATTTAAAAATAACTAGAAAACGTTGCTTTAAATCATATTGAATAATGCAGTATCATATTGAACATGTTATAATGAACTTATTACAGTAAAACATAATCAATCCCATTTATAAGTTCAATGCTGAATCCACTAGTCAAGCTTACTTTGATTTGCTCGCAGATGCCTTGTGAAGTTTGCTAACAATATTTACATTTTAAAAGTCTGATTCATTTACAGTATTTATGAATCATTTCATTTCAGTTGGCTTTATTGTAGCTCAGCAATTAAACAAAGAAACAAAAGGTTACATTAAATTTGAAATGACAATCACTGTCAAAGGTATTCTCCCCAATCACCTCCCCATCATTCTCCCTATCTTTTCAGATGGGATGGCGGGCCAAGGATACAATGGACCAACTTCGGCCTGCGGGCCCTACTTTGGGCATCTCTGCTCTAAATAATTAATTATACACTCAAATCGAAAATATGAAAATATGTGTATTTTATAAAACACACTTTCAAGAAGTCACTAGAAAAGTGTTTGGGTTTGTGCAGTTTATCTTGAAGAACAAAATGTTTAAGTTACGTTTACCACTGACATTATTTTACTCATTAACTGAAAAATCCAATTATAAAACCCCATTTGAAAATCTTAAGGGAAATCATGGGTGAATATTTTTTTTCCAGGTTCTGATGCCTTTTCTGCACCACTCTATAAAACTAAGTGTGTTTTTTTTGTAGCACTCACTGCTGGACATTTCACTTTGAATATCCAGTGTAACATTATTTATCAGAATTTTTGTTTTTGTATTTCCTTTGAGACTGGACTGTACACTACACGAACAATACAATCTTCGGTGCAAATGATTCCTTCTGTTTTGACTAGATGTTATATGACAGATTGTAAGTTATTTCGTTACTGTAGAATAACAGATGGCCAATGAATGCCCACATATCCACAGGGTACAGCGTTACATGTTTTCTTTCCTTAGTGGTGTAGATGCTTTTATTCTCCAAACAGCATCCTTTGATTGGTGGACAAGGTCAAAGGTGTTTTATATTTCAAGGTAGCAGGTGTTGATCTCATGACCCCTCCTGCACATCTCTACATGTGTATGTGTGTAAAAGAAAACCTGTTTGGGCATGTTCAACGTGTGTCAGAGTAATTGTGGAGGTGCACAAACAGGTTCATGAAAGTTACAGTATCCTTGGACAACAGTGTTAAACAGTGTAAGCCTTAGTGGGGAATGGAAAAATAAAATTAAAATTTGTAGGATAAATCATTGCCACAGGCAGTAGGAAGAAGTATAGGCTGTGGATGCAGGACAAAGAACAAAATGTAGTGTGGCACAGTTGGCACAAAACATATGAGAGTGTAGCACAGGATAGTACACCATTTCTGAGGTCAATGCTGTAAATTACCACACAACAGTACATGATCACTGACGACCTTCCTGTGTTTTCAGTTGAGTACTGAGGTCTTTCATCTCAATAACCACAAAAAAAAGGTCAAATATAAAAATGTATTAGTAATTAATCTCTGCATTTTAATGTTTTTTGGTCTCACTTTATTTTGATGGTCCGTTAGTTGAATTTAGTTACATTGTATCTACATTGCTACTAATTCTCATTAGATTATAAGTAGACTGTTAGGCTGGGTTTAGGGTTGGGGTTAGAGTTAGGGTTAGTGTATGTTGACATGTACTTGCAAAGTTTCTTATAGTCAGTTAAATATCTGTTGAAGGAGCAGTATCAACAGATATTAAAGCAGACAGTCTACTAATACTCAAATGGACCATTAAAATCAAAAGTGTTAGCATTTTTTTAACAGGCTGTGCAGGTAATTTCAACATGAGAACCAATCAAAATCATCCAAATAGTATCGCTTAACTAAACAGCTTTTGAAATGGCAGGAGACATTGTGCACATCAAAAACAGCAAAGCCACAAATTAATATATTTATGTATTATTAATATATTTAAATAATAATAATAATTTAATATTTATGCATTTTATTGCACATATTCAGTAATAACATCTTTTGATATAACATTATCAATAACATTTTCAAACATATCTTTGGGGGTTACAGCTACCCTTTCCAACACTATACAGATGACATCAAAGCTGCAGATACTGTATAAAGCAACATACGCTGTTTCAGTTTCAGAAATCATGAGTACATTACATTTAAACACAGGAAAGATTTCTTCTTACATTGTACATATTCTGCCTGATCTTGTTCCACATCCCTAATCCTACCTAATACATAAACAACTATCTTAATAACTATTAATAAGCTGTAAATTAGGAGTTAATTGAGGCAGAAGTCATAGTTAATGATTTATTAGTGAGAAGTGTACCTTAAAATAATGTATGACCAGAAGAATTTGTGTACGCAAACAACTCACTCCTAAAATTGCTATTGGCACAATATTACATTAACCAGAGTACTGTTCTGGTGTCTCTCATTACAGCAACTAAACACTCTGCTTGCTATGCCATTATAGTAAAATCACCATCAACAAAGGCGTTTTGTTTTGTTTTGTTTATGGTTTAAAAGCTACTTCATAGAGCACCCTTTTGAAGTTTGCATTATTATATGTAATGCTTATTATGCATTTTAGACCTTAGGCTATCTAGTTTGTGAAGGTAATACATTAGGCACGAGTTGCACTATTTTGGTATATATCTGTTGGGCTAAGTTTTTGGGTTGTTTTGCTGTTCTTCTTATTTAAATAAATAAATAAATAAAATTCCCATTTACCTTAGCCTAAGCAGAGAATGAAATATGTTTGATTATCATTAATCATTTAAACAAAAACACTTGCAACATCCCTGCCACTGCAAAAAGCATACAGATGGATCATTTGACTTAAAATTGATGAATTGCATGACAACACCTTATGACACAATGGAGTATATATATCCCTTTGGAATACAGCTGCAGTTGTCTGTGAAATGCTGCGTGAATAAAAGCAAATCTGTTGTCACAATTAATGGATGTGACAAAACAAGGACAAACTGGATAATGATGACCCTTTTAGTAGATTTTATTAATTGAATAATATGTTACAGTATATGCTATGTTTAGCGTCACATAGACATTAGAATAGCATGGGAAGCAAAAGTGGCAGTAAAAAATATGATCGGCAATTTATATATATGTGGTATAATAGCAGCATATTACATTTAAGTAAATATTCTTCACTTCCTTTCAGCTTGGTGAAGCTTTCTATTTGAGGTCCTCAAACATGCAATGAACATAACGGGGTGCAATACAGTCAAAGTCATGTGGGAGATGCCATAATTGCTTGATTACCCTGTAATCATCCGCTATCATGTTTCGAACTGGTCTGTAATCAGCTTAAATTGGTTAAACCTGGAGGATTTGGTTGGTTAGCCCTTGGCAGTTTGCCCCTGCTGGTAGATTACACCATTATATGGGCAAAATGTTTCGCCATTGACAGCTATTCAAAAGTAGTTGTACATTCTGATTGAAATAAAACTCCCTGCAATCAACTATAAGTCAAAATTTGTCCAGTTTTAAGAGGGTTTCTAAAGTCTTGAAATGGATTAGGATTTTTGTTTTAAACATTTGCAGTGATTTGCTCAGAAAAATGAAATAAACCACTTAATCAGAACCTCTTTAAACAAATCATCAACAGAAAGTAACAAGTAACAAAAGAAAGAAAAACTATTTATAATAACTATTTTCAAAAACTATTTTAGCTTTATTTTTCACAAATTAAGGATAAAAAATATTATTTATAAAAATCTGAAACTCTATGTTGTGCAGAGTGATTAACTTTGCATTGACTTCTGTATACGGCACAAGCCTGTGATTCTGCACTGCAAAAATACTTTTCTTACATAGATGTCTTCTTAAATGTCTTGTTTCTATAGTCTAAATACCTACAAATTCTTAAATTAAGAAGCCTTTTCTAGACAAGTAAAAAATATTGTCTTGTTTTGAGAAATAATGTGCCCAAACTGAGGGAGTTTTTCCTTAAAACAAGCAAAATAATCTGCCAATGGGGTAAGAAAAATTAAATTGTATTTAATTTAAAATAAGATTATTTTGCTTACCCCATTGGCAGATTATTTTACTTGCTTTAAAAAAAAACCCACTTAATTTTGCCATATCACTTCTTAAATCAAAACCATAATTTTTGCTAGTCTAGAAAATGCTTCTTGATTTAAAAATATTTAGATATTCAGGCTAGAAACAAGACAAAAAGCATTTATTTGCAGTGTGGAACCAATGAGTTCAGGGTTGAGTGTAGGCTAGTTCCTACGAAACCCCCATCACCTCCAGTTAGACATGTACTGTTTGATTTTAGTTAAATGCCCCTATTGTATGAGTAAATCGCTTGCAATGTAAAGCCAAAAGCAACAAATTGCTTGAAATGTACTCAGAACTTTGTCCAGAAGATGCTTTTCTAAGAAAACAGTACTGCTTTGGTCAAATGTGGAATTCTGTGAGCCGAAACATCAACTATTTACTATGGCCACTCAAGTGTCTTGGGAGATGTGGGCAATTTATTTTATTCAGTTTGCAACACAAACTGCAGTTAAGCAAATGTCTGCTACTCTGCATTTAGTTTGATAGCTACAGAACTTGCTTTAAAGATACATAAAAGATTTAAGATGCCATGTTTAAATATCTGTTTTAGCTCTGGGCCAGTGAGAGGGAAAACACAGTGCTTAAGGGCAATACATTCAGTTTTGTTGATCTGCTTTAGCTGTTTGATTCCCTCATGAGGGGCAACTAAAAGTTGAACAACTCATACCGGCTCAAACTCAAAAACAGTGCAGTGCGTGCCTTTTCATTCAGCATCTGTGCATCACAGATCACAGTAGTGTGTCAGTACAACTATTGGCAGTAGAAAGTCCATATTTGCTCTGCAGCTGCAAAATATTTAACAAGTTCTGGTAGAAAAATAACCCCTTAAGATAACACATACACAATTTATACTGCACAATGTGTGAATTATAATAGGTTTTGCAAACTTTCTAATCAATATGGAATATGGGAGTAGTGCAGATATCTCACAACACCTTTTGGGCTCCAGCTAGTACTTGCTTTTGGCACTGTGAGGGATAGCTGAGAATATTTACTTGTTCCAATTTCAAAAGGATGGTTGTGTGTGTGTAAATGTCTTAAAGTATGGAAATGCTGGTAAATTTGGACTTTTTGATCCTCAAGATGGAAAATGGCTCACAAATCACACAAAAATGCACACTGTTTCATGCAAGTGTTGGGTTTAAGAGTAATGTTGGGGTAGGGAATTAGAATAAACAGTTTAAAAATCATTATGTCTATGTCATTATGTCCTACCACTCTGGGCTGGGATCGAACAGGCAACTTTCTGTATGCGAGTCAGTTGCTCAACCAGGTTGCTCTAAACCTCACTCCCATCCAGGTCATGGCACCAAAGTAACCCTACAGGTCTTACACCACCCAACCCAAGCTGAGCTGGGATCGAACCAGCGTCTTTTTGCATGGGAGTGGGTCAGAGCAAGGTTTACCTGCAGAGTACTTCACTAGCTGGCCTCTGCTACACTCACCCCACTAAACCTCACTCCCATCTGGGTCACAGCACCAATGTAACCCTACCAGTCCTACACCTGATCTGAGCTGGGATCGAACCGGCGACTTTCTGCATGGGAGTCGGTCAGAGTGAGGTTTATCTGCACAGCACTTCACTAGCTGGCCTCTGCTGCATGAGGTCCCCTTAAAGAGAGTTTGTGTGTGTGTGTCTGTTGATCAGGTTTTGCTTACATTATACAAAGACAGTACCCATTATAAACGACTACATAAAGGCCAATGGTCCACATGGGAAACATAGTTAAACAAATCTAAAAATTCTGTGAAAGCTTCCGGGAAATATCATTAGCTCAGCACAAAAAAAAATAAAACTGTATAAAGTTAATATAAAGTCCGCACCATGAGAGAAAAACAACCAAGTTATCATGTGATCCCTTTGATTCCTACAGTAACTCCATGTCTCATGAACACATACAGCCTGTTAGACATGAAATATGCTCAGAATTAGAATCCATACGACAGTCAGTACATACTATCACAAACATGCTGGCCTCAATCCCATTATAATCCCCTCTGACATCTGTAACAAAGTGGCCTGAACCCTTCCACATTTGTAATGGGAAGACAGCTTTGATTGGGTGTTATGCTTTGCCTGAGACACCGGCATTAACCAGCTGGGCGCTTTCTAGTCATAACCCCTGCTGAATCGCTTGGCCTCGGCTGGCAGCAGGGCAGCTTTGTCTGGAAGCTTGATGTCCTGATATGGCAGCTCTAAGCCACACATCTGGAAAGCAGATTAGGAGAGCAGAAACCATTCACACGTAATGCTGAGAGGACCAGATACCGGTGCTGGCTTTATCCCCTCTGTTTTCATGGGCACCACGTCAGATTGCTTTGAAATCATTTGGTTGTATTCACAGCTGCACATGAGACCACCAGTGCTGTTCTCCGCCAGGAAAGCGACACCACAGATTCATTAAAGCCATTTCACATGCCCACCAATGTACTGGGAGCAAGGACGACTCACCTGGACATTGTTTTATGAAAAGGACACTGAACGGTCATTTTAATTGCCATCATTTTCTAATTGTAATACACTTTTATCAGTTGTATATTATATGTTTAAATGATAGTTTACTCAAGAACAGAATTATTCTGCCATCATTTACTTATTTCAAAACAGAATGTCTTCTTTCTTCTGTAGAACAAACAGAAGATCATTTGAATAGTACAACGATGCAATCAAATTTACATCACGCTGACTTTTATTGTAAAAATTATTGACATAAACTAAATTAAATAAATAGTTTTAACTTAAAACATTAGAGCTGACACAAAAATTTAACTTAATTCACTTATAATTTCAGTTTGAGTTCAAGTTTTAAGTCAAAGTAACTTCTAAAGTCATGATTTTTCCATTTACAGTGTATTTCAGGATTTTTTCCAGAATATTATTCTTTTTTTGTTCTTATAGTTCTTATTATTATTCTTATTATTTTAAAATTATTCTCAACACCTCTATGCTTCTTGTTTGTTTGGTCAATTGCCTTGAATTTCATCAGTTGCTGCCTGGTCTCAACTCAGACACTAGTGTAGCCAGCAATTTCTCTGCTATGTGTCTTTGAGAAATGATAGTTGGTTGTGACAGTCCATCAACATTTGTTTAAGAAATTGCATGCAAAACGAGACAACTGTTGGTCTTATTTCGTTCACAGCTTTTTGTTAGAATTATTTGAACTAGAATTAAACTGAATTCAAAATTAAAAGCTGTTATTAATTCTTTCTTACAGCCCTTGTGAATGCAAAGTCAGTTCTGTCCCCCAAAATTACAAGATTTGAAAGAGGGAAATTTTGAGCCAAATTACAGAGGATTAAAAATGATTTCAGGATCATGGTCCCATCATTATATTGTTGTTACTTAAAGCTTGGCAGGTTTCTCAATTAATCCTGTTGACTTCAGAAATCTTTGTGCATTATGGCAATATAAGAGTTTAAAAATCTCAAAAAGTACAGGTTTCAATGCCTGTACCTCAAGATATTTTAAAGATGTTCTAAATATATAATATAATATGTTCTAAATATATATATATATATATATATATATATATATATATATATATATATATATATATATATATATTTATATATATATATATATATATATTAAAGAAGATGTGCTGTCCAGATCTCGAAGCACTGTTTATTAACTGTAAGCCTTTTTACTCCCCGCGCGAGTTCTGCTCGTTCATCCTCATCAGTGTTTACGTTGCTCCGCTCACGCACGCGAGCGTGGCGATACAGAAACTAGCTGATCAGATCACGGTGATAGAGCAACAACACCCGGACTCTGTTTTAATCATTCTCGGGGATTTTAACAAAGCAAAACTGTCCCATGAACTGCCAAAATATAGACAGCATGTTACATGTCCCACAAGAGACAGCAATATTCTGGATCACTGCTATACTACAATAAAGGATGCATACCGCTCCGTCCAACGAGCAGCTTTGGGACGCTCTGACCATTGTTTGATTCATCTCATTCCAACCTACAGGCAGAAACTGAAAACAGCCAAACCTGTATTAAGATCTGTGAAAAGATGGACTAACGAAACAGAGCGGGATCTACAAGCCTGTTTCGACCTCACTGACTGGAGTGTTTTTGAAGCTGCTGCAAACGATCTGGATGAGCTCACAGAGACTGTAACATCTTATATCAGTTTCTGTGAAGACGTGTGCATTCCTACCAGGACTCAACTCACATACAACAATGACAAACCATGGTTCACTGTAAAACTCAGACAGCTACGTCAGGCCAAGGAGGTTGCTTACAGGAATGGGGATAGGGCCTTGTATAAGCAGGCCAAATACACATTGGAAAAGGAGATCAGAGTCGCAAAAAGGAACTATTCTGAGAAACTAAGGAGTCAGTTCTCTTCCAGCGACTCAGCATCTGTGTGGAAAAGTCTGAAAAACATCACAAACTACAAGACACCATCCCCCAGCACTGTAGACAATGAACGACTTGCAAACGACCTGAATGAGTTTTACTGCCGGTTTGAGAAAACCCCCCACACCCACTCTGAACTGCTCTTCACGCCACCATTAACACCTCCACCACCCCCTGCCTCCCTCATACCTGCCCTACAGTTTAATGAAGATGAGGTGCGCCAGGTCTTCCGGAAACAGTAGAGGAAAAAAGCACCAGGCCCAGATTTTATAACACCAGCCTGTTTAAAATCCTGTGCTGACCAACTGGCCCCCATCTTCACCCTGATCTTCAACAGATCACTGGAGCTGTGTGAAGTGCCCTCCTGCCTCAAACGCTCTACCATCATCCCCATCCCAAAGAAACCCAAACTTACAGGACTAAATGACTACAGACCGGTGGCACTAACATCTGTGGTCATGAAGTCCTTTGAAAAACTGATGCTGGCCCACCTGAAGGACATCACTGAACCCTCACTGGACTCTCTTCAGTTTGCCTACAGAGCAAACAGGTCTGTGGATGATGCAGTAAATATGGGACTGCATTATGCTCTGCAACACCTAGACAGACCAGGGACCTATGTGAGGATCTTGTTTGTTGACTTCAGCTCGGCGTTTAACACTATCATCCCAAAACTTCTCCTGCCCAAATTAACTCAGCTCTCTGTGCCCACCTCTGTCTGTCAGTGGATCAACAGCTTCCTAACGGACAGGCAGCAGCTGGTGAAGCTGGGAAAATTCTCATCTAGCATCCGCACAATCAGCACTGGCGCCCCCCAGGGGTGTGTCCTCTCCCCACTGCTCTTCTCCCTGTACACGAATGACTGCACATCAAAAGACTCCTCTGTGAAGCTCTTGAAGTTTGCAGACGACACCACACTTATCGGCCTCATTCAGGACGGTGACGAGTGCTTACAGACAGGAGGTTAAGGAGTTGGCTGTCTGGTGTAGCCACAACAACCTGGAGCTCAACACGCTCAAAACAGTGGAGATGATAGTGGACTTCAGGAGAAACCCCCCTGCTCTCCCCCCACTGAGCATCATGGACAGCATTGTGGACGCAGTGGAGTCATTCAGGTTCCTGGGCACCACCATCTCTCAGGACCTGAAGTGGGACACTCACATTGACTCCATTGTCAAAAAAGCTCAACAGAGGCTGTACTTTCTTCGTCAGCTGAGGAAGTTTAACCTCCCAAAGGAGCTGCTGAAACAGTTCTACACCTCCATCATTGAATCAGTCATCTGCACATCAATAACTGTCTGGTTTAGATCAGCTACTAAATACGACCTCCAAAGACTACGTCGAATAGTTCGGACTGCTGAGCGAATCACTGGTACAACCCTTCCTACTCCCCAAGAACTGTACTTATCCAGAGCGAGCAGAAGGTCTGCCAAAATCACTCTGGACCCCTCACACCCAGCACACTGCCTCTTTGAACTTTTACCTTCTAGTCGACGCTACAGAGCACTGCGCACCAGAACAGCCCGACACAGAAACAGTTTCTTCCCTCAGGCAATCCATCTCATGAACACTTGATGATAATAATTGCAAAACCAACATCACTACTTGCTATACACTTTTATACACATATACACTTATTTAACAACACACTTTACATGCCAATTTGCACATAACAGCTGCACATATAACGTTGTATATAGTAATAAACATGTACATACACTTGTCAATCTGTATATTTGCACTCACTACTTACTTCTATTTTTTAAAATATATTTATTATCTGTTTTTTGTCCTGTCTCTGTAATGCTGTTGCACTGTAGAAGCTCTGTCACGAAAACAAATTCCTAGTATGTGTGAAAATACCTGGCAATAAAGATTCTGATTCTTTTTTTTTTTAAAGATTTTTAGGAAAAACATTGTTTTTGCAAAGTTGACATGATAGACATATTTAATATGTTTGAATGTACTTTTATATTTTATTGTTGATCTATTTTTAAAGCCGTACATAATTTAATCTCAGGGATATTGGGATTTCAATGTGGATGACGCTGTTGAATTTTTGTTGAATTTCAAAAACCATAAGTGAGTCATTTTGAATACAGTTGATATGAACTGAATTTAAAGGCAAATGTCTGGAGAACAAATAATTTTGAAGCTAGAAATGTATCTTGTTTCCCTCTATCAAAATGACTGCACAGAACACATCTCTCTGAGTGCACTTGAAAAGTGCTTTTCTTTCCATTCTTAGTGTCCTCATTGGCATACATAATGCAACACAGATTGCAAAAGTCAACAGATTTTACTTATAGACCTGTCTCTGTGTAAAAATAGCATGAAGCTGCCATCTTCCTTGTTTTTATGGTCCTGTAATATCACTCCAAACCTCAGGCAAAAATTGTCATTTAGAAAACCATTTACTAAACAGTGGATAACTCTGCAAATATACACCCAGGGCATTTCATATTTTAATTTAACTGTTATTGTTTGTATTTCTTCAGAGAATGTCTAAAAAATATCAAAAACATTAGGACATTGTAAAATGCTTAATATAACAAAGAATGACTCAAATCTAAATAAGTTTATCTACATTTTTGATGACATTCTCTGGGGGAGCGTATCAGCAATTCGATTGAAATATTGTGCACGTTTTGCTGTGAATATTACAACATTACATTACATCCATTACAAACCCAAACACTGTCTGAAGCACATATAGGCCGAATGAGGTCTACTATAGGGACCTGGCCACCACTAAATATAGCACAGTGATTGGAAACAAGAGCTCTTGTGTGCCAGAAAGCTGTGAAAGTGTTTAGTTTAGTGCGTAAGCCCAACAGCACAGATCAATATGTGGTACTCAGGGATTGTCTAGCAGGGGCATCTCAGTAATGTGATATTTACTGAATGCCCCATTCACCAGAAGCCCACGGTGTCCCCCACCAAAAGCCCACGACTGGACAGATTTAGACCAGAAGGCCAGACCATTGGCCAACTCATTGATCCAAAAGGATGGAGTTTCAAACCTGCACAAGAGCTCCATCCTCCCTTTTTCTATTTGCTTCAAGTTTCTTCTCTATCCAGGGATGATTCTAAGATTTTTTAGTGGGGTGTTACAGGTGGACCAAGATCCAGTCAGAGGGGCTATTTTAAAATATTTAATAGGAATATTCTCATCTGGCTAAAGACAAAATCATATAAATGTGATAAACTAAGACTACAATGCTAAAATGTTTCCGAATGCTAACAATATTAAATTCCTATATTTTAGCGTTTGGCATGTTACTGCGGACTATTTAAGAAAGTCAGTGTGCCTATTTTTATAAAAAAAACAGGAAAAAATTTAACGATTTATTTTTTGAGAAGTCCTGGTGCATTGCAGCTAAATAACTATACAGGTAAGCTCAAAACAGAGTGTACTATACATGAATATTAAAAAATAACTTTAAAACATTCATGTTTTTGAATGTTTATAGGCCTATAGGTTGTTTTCACGTCATTGATGACGCGCAAAATTCAGATGGAGGGCTGGAATTGATTATTCTACATAGGAATCGCTATCAGAACATCAACATGTTTCTGTTTTATGTTGTTTATAATTGTTTAAATCAGCCAAAATAAGAAATGCTGAAAAGCTTTTATAGACTTCCAATAGTTTTGCTCATAAAGGGAGAGAGTTCAAGAATCTGGCTGAAAAACGGAAAGGCGGCATGCATGTGAACAAACTTTTTTGAACGTGATAGTTCGTTTGACAGCACCAATATAGATTATATACAGCCCTAACTATGTGTACCCTGCCATGTAATCGCTGCAATAAAATCTCTGTCATGTTTTGCAAGTCTTTACTGCCATTTTGGTGGATTAAACAACAATAACATTAACGTCTGTATGCGAAGCAGCGGTGAATGTTTGTTGATGGTAAGTTCATCAACAGAACAAAAATGAAATGCAACCCTTGCGACAAAACTAGAAGGTTATTATTGTGGAGCACTTTTAACCCCTTACAAAAGTAGATAAATAATCATGTTGACTATTCGTGCACACTTTTATATGCTTTCATCTGTTATTTCGTCTGGAAGATATCCGCATGGGGAAAAACTATAGTAATTTATAATAAACATGTTTTTGTTTACCACATAGTAAAGTGTATAATGTGTACAACTCTTTTTTAATGAATGCTACAGAAAACTGTAGCTGTTAGGGAAGCAGACGGACAAGTTAGGGGAGTAAATGATGAAAGATGTTTATTACAGTAGCGGAGCACAAAAGGATAACAATGGGGATGTGATTGTAGTTTGGTTGAGCTTCCTTCTTCGGAGTAGGATGGATGACAGACACTGAGGGAGACCGAATGCACACACCAGAGGACTTGCGGGGAAGACAGACTGACGACACACTCAATATAGACAGGACACCGGGAACACTGGACAGACTGGAACGAAACAGAGATCAGGTAAGTTCAAGAGATTTGATAAATGTGATAGTGACTACCAGGAGGTACTCGCTATGAGTCTGCTTCGTGGGAACGAGACCGGACACTGACTGAAGTGAGGTGTGTGCTTATATAGTGAATAGGAGTGATTGGGTGCAGCTGTGCGTGGTTAATACTCAGGTGAAGGTGCTCGTTGCGTGATGCTGGTGGAAGAGCCTGGCCAATCCGTGACATACCCCCCTCCCCAGGGCCCGCTCCTGAGGGCCTAAACCGCCGACGCCGTAGTGGTCTACCTCGTCCACGAGGTGCTGGGATCTCGGGGTGATTGGAGTGGAACTCCTCCATAAGTGCGGGATCTAATATATCGGATCTAGGGACCCAAGGCCTCTCCTCCGGACCATATCCCTCCCAGTCGACAAGATATTCCAGATGACCACCACAACGTCGGGACCGTAGAATGTCCTTGACCTTATATATGGACCCTTCTTCCGACATCAGTGGGAGAGGGGGTTCCTCTTCATGGCCAGGCTCTGTGGAGGGAATCAGAGGGTTGTGAAAGGGTTTGAGGAGTGACACGTAGAATGTGGGGTGGATTCTGTATTGTGGTGGTAACTGTAACTTATAGGTGACTGGGTTGACTTGTTCCAGGATGGTGAAGGGACCAACAAATCTGGGACTAAGTTTTCGGGAGGGCAGTCGCAAGCGGATGTCTCTGGTGGAGAGCCAAACTTTCTGCCCCGGAGCATAGATAGGCCCAGGAATCCTCCTCTTGTCGGACACCTCCTTGGCTCGGCGAACTGCCCTCTGGAGATGGTGATGAGCATCGTCCCAGACCCTCTCCCGGAACCAGTAATCCACTGAGGGGACATCAGAAGGTTCGCCATCCCAGGGAAAGAGTGGAGGTTGGAAGCCCAGAATACACTGGAATGGCATAAGTCCGGTGGTAGGTTGCCGCAGGGAATTCTGGGCGTATTCCGCCCAGCCCAGAAACTGGCTCCAGGAGTTCTGATGACCGTGACAGAAGGTCCTGAGGAACCGCCCCACTTCTTGAATCTTCCTCTCAGTCTGGCCGTTGGTCTGTGGGTGATAGCCAGACGAGAGGCTGACGGTCACACCTAGGAGTCTAAAAAAGGCTTTCCATAGTCTGGAGATGAATTGGGGTCCTCGGTCCGAGACTATATCTTCAGGTAACCCAAAACATCGAAAGACATGGTTAAATAGGTTTTCGGCGGTTTCTAGGGCTGTGGGTAGACCCTTCAGAGGAATCAGACGACAGAATTTGGAGAATCGATCTACAATGACTAAAATGCAAGTATTACCTTCAGACGATGGGAGGTCTGTCATGAAGTCAACTCCTAGGTGTGACCAGGGGCGGTTTGGGATCGGCAAGGGATGGAGTTTTCCTGCAGGTAGATGACGAGGACTCTTTGACATAGCGCATTCTCTACAGCCTTGGATGTATCTCCTCACATCCCTCGCCATGTTCGGCCACCAAAAGCGTTGGGATAGCAGCGAGAGGGTGTTGTTGGCCCCGGGATGCCCTGTGCCCAGAGATGTATGACTGGAGTGAATGAGATCTACCCGTTGATTTTCAGGGATGAAGCGTCGATTGGGGGGACAGCCCGGCGGAGTTCTGGACTCTGGGGTGGCGACAACTGTTGGAGCGGACCAGGTGATGGGACAGACAGTGATCTGATCTGGGAGGATTTTGGCCGGGGTCTCACTGATTTCCTGTTGGTCATGGATTTTGGAAAGTGCATCTGCCCGGATGTTTTTGGATTCTGGTCAATATGATATGGAGAACTGAAATCTGGAGAAGAATAAGGACCACCGGGCTTGACGAGGACAGAGTCTTTTTGCATCTTTGAGGTATTGTAAGTTTTTGTGATCGGTGATCACCTGGAATGGGTGTTTAGCTCCCACCAACCAGTGTCGCCACTCCTCCAGGACGAGCTTGATGGCTAGAAGTTCACGGTTCCTGATGTCATAGTTCTTTTCCGCCGGGCTGAGCTTTCGGGAAAAGTAGGTGCATGGATGGAGTAGTGAGGGATTACCATGGAACTGGGACAAGACGGCTCCCACTCTGGTCGTCGATGCATCCACCTCGACCACAAAGGTAAGTCGGGATTGGGGTGAGTCAGGAGTGGAGCTTGCGTAAAGGACTTCTTGAGTCTTTGGAAGGCTGCGGCAGCTTCGGGTGGCCAGGATAGCATTTTGGGTTGATGCTTTAGGAGGTTGGTGAGCGGAGCGGTGATAAGACTGTAGTTGTGGATGAAACGTCGATAGAAATTGGCAAACCCTAGGAATCGTTGGAGTTCTTTAATGGTTTTAGGTTCAGGCCAGGAGATGATGGAAGTGACCTTCCCCTCGTCCATGTGAACCCCTTTTCGATCAATGATGTATCCGAGGAACTGAACAGATGGTAAGTGAAATGAGCACTTCTCAGCCTTGAGATACAATTTATGTTTCCTTAAGGTTTGTAGGACCTCCGCAACGTGGTGGCGATGTTCAGCCTCACTCCAGGAGTAAATCAGGATATCATCAATGTAGACGATGACGGAGATATGGAGGAACTCCCGAAGGACTTCGTGGATGAAGTTCTGGAATACGGAGGGGGCATTGACCAGACCATAGGGCATGACCAGGTACTCGTAGTGCCCAGTAGGGGTCACAAACGCCGTCTTCCATTCGTCCCCCTCGCGTATTCGTACCAGATTGTATGCGCTGCGGAAGTCCAACTTGGTGAATATCCTGGCGGATCGGAGTTGTTCCAGGGCCGCAGGGATGAGAGGAAGTGGATACCTGAATTTGATGGTGCCTTGGTTCAGAACTCGATAATCTATACATGGCCGCAGCCCTCCATCCTTCTTGGCCACGAAGAAGAAGCTTGAGGCAGCGGGTGACGTGGACTGGCGAATATACCCCTGACTCAGAGCCTCCTGAATGTACTCCTCCATGGCCTTAGTTTCTGGAAGGGACAACGGGTAGATCCTATCTCTGGGCATAGGAGCATCAGGAAGCAGGTCGATGGCGCAGTCCCATGGCCGATGTGGAGGTGGCTGGGAAGCTCTCTTGGGGCAAAATACGTCCTCGTATGAGGAGTAGATCTTCGGGATCTGGATGGATCGTTTCTCGACTGGACTTTTGACAGACGTGACGTAGACAGTTAGGGGTCTCTGGATCTGCAAGGGTAGGTCGGGAAAACAGCTGGAGACGCATTCTTTACCCCATCTTTTGATTTCTCCGGCGCCCCAAGAGAGGATGGGATCATGCTTCACCAGCCACGGGCGCCCTAGGATGATGTCCATTGATGCTCCCTCCAGAACCAGAAATTGAATTTCTTCCTTATGAAGTAAACCCACTTGGAGAGTGACGGGTTCACATTTACGATGGATACGTGCCTGGGAATGGATATCATTGGTTATAGGTTGAATCTGGTAGACGTGCGTCGAGGCTTCGGTGTGGAGCTGGAGGTGGCGACAGAGGGCGTACGAGATGAAATTTCCAGCTGACCCGGAGTCGATGAGGGCCGTGACTGAAATAGAGACAGAATGGGCAGTTAACTGAACATTGGTGGTGAGAGGGTGCATTTTTTCAATGGGAGAACTGAACACACTCACCAAGGAACGTACTGGACGAATGGGACAGTCCAGCCTGACATGTCCTTCGGCACCACAGTACACACAGACCCCGGGTCAGCCTCCTCTGTCGCTCAGTGATCGTGAGTCTACCAGATTCGACGATCATAGGTTCTGGTTCTGGAGGGACGACTGGCTCTGGCGGATGAAGGAGTGCTTGTGATATTGATGGTAGGTCATGCTGGTAGACCTTCAGACGATCAGAACATCGAAGTGATTGTTGGATGAATTTTTCCAACCCCATGGTATCGTCGAGGACTGCCAGCTGTAACCTCAGGTTGGGCTCCAATCCGAGCCGGTAAGTTGTTAGGAGAGATCGCTCATTCCATCCACGAGCAGCAGCCAGAGTACGAAACCGGAGCGCATAGTCCTGGGTGGACATGGCTCCCTGCTTAAGGTGATATAATTGTTCTCTGGCTGCTACTTCTCCATCTGCACGACCAAAGACCTCCTTGAAATATTTGGTAAAGGTATGAATGGAATTTGTTACCGGCCCAGCTTGCTGCCAGATGGTCTCAGCCTACCGGAGAGCCGACCCAGAGAGAAGGGAGATGATGAACGCAATTTTGAACCGATCTGTGGGATATAAATCTGGTTGAGCCATGGGACTGGATGAGTGGGTGGACGGTGAAGAAGTGCTCGGTGCTGGTGGCGCTTCGGGAAGTGGAGTAGCTGGCATTAGAACTCTTCAGTGAGTCCACCAACTCCTGAATGGGATCGGGAGTGCTCATGCTATAGTTGAAGTTTGGTCCGGTCTTCTGTTAGGGAAGCAGATGGACAAGTTAGGTGAGTAAATGATGAAAGCTTTTTATTACAGTAGCGGAGCACAAAAGGATAACAATGGGGATGTGATTGTAGTTTGGTTGAGCTGATATTCCTTCTTCGGAGCAGGATGGATGACAGACACTGAGGGAGACCGAATGCACACACCAGAGGACTTGCGGGGAAGACAGACTGACGACAAACTCAATATAGACAGGACACCGGGAACACTGGACAGACTGGAACGAAACAGAGATCAGGTAAGTTCAAGAGATTTGATAAATGTGATAGTGACTACCAGGAGGTACTCGCTATGAGTCCGCTTCGTGGGAACGAGACCGGACACTGACTGAAGTGAGGTGTGTGCTTACATAGTGAATAGGAGTGATTGGGTGCAGCTGTGCGTGGTTAATACTCAGGTGAAGGTGCTTGTTGCGTGATGCTGGTGGAAGAGCCTGGCCAATCCGTGACAGTAGCATAGTGAACTGATAAACTGTAATAAATACTCTAACGTTAGTGTAAACTGGTGCATTGTGATGGTGTGTAATTATAGCATAGAAAAAGGAAGCCTATTAAATAATTTATTTATTACTACAGTTGTGTCATATCATAGCAACAATATAATTATGACGACAGTTTAATTCAAGTAATTATCTGTAGTATGCTACCTCCTCGATGATAGGAAAATATATCTTAGTTCAGTAGAAAACTTGGCCCTCTTCATTATGTAAGGATCATGTCCAACATACAGTGTGTGGTTATTTTCTATTTCTATCTCTTTTAGAATATGCTAGAAATCGCAAAAGTACGGACTTTCCTCTAGGTCTTCCATTCAGTTTTTTACTTCCTGCCCTCCATCTGAATTTCGCGTGTCACCAGAACCAAGTGATTGAAAACAACCTATATAATGTTCATTACTTGCAATGAACTGAAAAGTGGTCTGCAACTTGTGCTTCTCCTGTATTTGAGCTGTGAAATTGGCAGTGCCTTAATCCAGTGGCATTGTACCGTAAATCTAAACAGGAAGTAAAGGTCAGTGAGATGGTGAGTAGTAACTTCATGTGGCGCTGTTATTAAATGCACCTAAATTGCTTCCACACCACAGATATTCTGTGATCAGACTGCGCTGCTGGGGGGGCACAAGGGGGGCCAAGCATAATTTGGGGGGAACCGCCCCTCTCTCCATCAGTCCAAATGAAAGATGTGCACGACATGATTCCGTCTGTTCATCAGCAATATTCTTCCAAGTGAGAGGAAAAAAAGCATGAAGTGCTGGTGGCAATCAGTCTCAGGAGGTTGGGATGAGCGGCATACAGTACATTTTGGGACTGACAAATGATAGAAGCAAGAGCTACGAGGCTGTGTTTTTCACTCGAGTGCCTTTTTGATAGAGAGCGTAAGAAACGAGCTCTACCGTGGCCATGTAAATGTCAATCTGCATAAGCTAATCACTGAAACTGCTGAGGACTTGAGATCGGAGGGCCATTTCGTCAGACTTGTCTTCAAGGCTGCACTGGAGCGCAAGTTCTCAGTGTGAGATTAGACAAGTACCATGGTCTTGATTACATGAGATCCGAATAATCATCCCATCCATCCACATTTCCTCAAACAACGCGGCGGGTCACAAAATGTGATGCAAGGCAATTCAGAACTACAGTGAATGAAGCTGGAACATGATTGGGCATAAACTTATTTCCCCTGAAGTAGCAATTACAGAGCGTGTTCGTCGCCAGCTGTTTTATTTATTAACAATACAATATATGGCGCAGAGTGTCAGACTGCAGTCCATGGGTACAGTACATCCAAGTGTAAGCCACTGCAAACAATGCTCTCATTTCTAAACTGACATTTAGTAATTGTTTTTAATCCTCTTTCTTCTTTTCAGTCGCACAGCTTTATTGTTAAGCTCCTGGCATGTTCCTGGGCTGGCAGTTGGCACTGTTTTACTAACCGCTAAATTATTCGACTATACCAATGTGCTGGAAAAAACAGAACAGCTTTACATTCATTCATTCATATTCCTTCACCTTAGTCTACCAGCGGTAGCCAAAGTGGAATGAACCACCAACTATTGTTTTAAGCATATGTTTTACGCAGCGGATGCCCTTCCAGGCGCAACCCAGTACTGGAAAACATCCATACACACTCATTTACACACACACTCATAAACTACAGACAACTTAGCTTTCTCAATTCACTTATAGCGTATGTCTTTGGACTGTGGGGGAAATCGGAGCACTCGGAGGAAACCCACACGAACACAGAGAGAACATACAAACTCCACACAGAAATGCCAACTGGCCCAGCTGGAACTCTAACCAGCAACCTTCTTGCTGTGAGGCAACCGTGCTAACCACTGAGCCACTGTGCTGCCACGGATTTTATGCTCAATTATTCAGATTTTTTTTATCTTGCCTTTGTGATTTATACTATTTGCTTCAGTGAAATAGCTTCTTGAGTGAAATAGCTTCTTGAGTGAGGCAAAACTGCATGGCATCACAAATTAAATAGATGGTTGGATGATTGTGGTTTGCTGTAGGTGAATATCATGTGAGTGACAGATTGTCCTGCCCTTACGTCAATAAATACATCATCTGAGAAGAGCACACATGTTGTTGAAAGAGGCAGGGGAAGTTATTTTGATTAAAGATAACAAAGACACGAAAGCCGTTTTCGTGCCTTTGACAGGTAGTGCCATTGCACTTTGCGTGTCCCGAGTTTGAGTTCCAGCTTGCAAACATTTCTCAAAAATGTCAAAAATAAATATAAAAGGCCACAAATTTAGCCCATTATCTGTCTGTGTCACACTACTGGGACTTTTTTCCTATTTTAATAATCATGCTAAATTTAATTAATCTTAGGGCTGGGCGATTTGACCTCTAAATCAAAATCTTGATTAATTTAACATTTTAACTCGTTATCGATTAATGAAAAATAATTGTATTTATTTATTTTATTTTTTCATAAAGTCATGAAGTTCATAGTTCACTGATAAGTTTTGTACAGTAAATATGCTTTTTAATAAGATCCTATCTATGATTATTTATTGAACATCAACGTTGAAGAACTGAGATTAGAATGGACATTGCCTGAAACCAAAAGTCACTTTTTCTTATAAAAAAATGAAAATAAATAAGTGAAGTTTATTTATTAAATAATTTTGAGAGGATCACGTGCTTATGATTTACCACAGCCGGTCTCACATTAGCTAATCATGATCTCCCAATCATATGATTCCTAAGTTTCTATAAATAACCACAGTCGTCATTCCACATTTATCTTCGTCTGGAAGAACCCCCCCCCCCTTCTCCTCATTCTCCTCTTTTTTATTTATTTATTTATTTTTTTAGATTGGGCGGCATGGCGGCCCAGTGGTTAGCACTGTTAGCCCCACAGCAAGAACACTGCCAGCCCTGGTCCTCGCCAGGCTGGTGGGTGTTTCTGTGTGCAGTTTGTATATTCTCCAGCTTCCGCCAGCTTCTCTGGTTTATTCCCACCATTTAAAGATATACATAACACATAACAGATTAAGGGGCGACACAGTGGCGCAGTAGGTAGTGCTGTAGCCTCACAGCAAGAAGGTCCAGCTTCTCCGGTTTCCTTGGGTTTGCGTGGGTTTCCTCCGGGTGCTCCGGTTTCCCCCACAGTCCAAAGACATGTGGTACAGGTGAATTAGGTAGGCTAAATTGTCCATAGTGTATGTATGTATGTGTGCGAATGAGTGTGTATGGGTTTCCCAGTGATGGGTTGCGGCTGGAAGGGCATCCGCTACGTAAAACATGTGCTGGATAAGTTGGCGGTTAATTCCGCTGTGGCGACCCCAGATTAATAAAGGGACTAAGCCGAAAAGAAAATGAATGAATAACAGATTAAGCAAAACAGGTACTTGTCTAGCTCCCTTCCTCCTCAAGTAGTTCCCTTAGCCACGGCAGCCAGGGACTTTTTGAGATCTACCTGAGCTCAAGCTCCTGAACGGGAGGGAGCCCTGGGCTCGAGGATCCCAAATGGTACTTTAAATCCTTTTAGCAAGCTCCTTCTCTGAGTGGCAGTGTCAATTTTATGTTACAAAATTTAATATACATTTTTATAATGATTTCCCCCTTAATCTGACAAAAATCTATATTGTGATCTTGATGGATTGTGACAGATGAAAAGTACAGTAAAAGAAGATTTTGAAGATGCAAAATATTAATGTGAGGACTGAATAAATGATGCAGTGGAACTCTTTGCAGACTTGATCATTTCATGCCAGGAGTGGGTCACGACTGACCTTTGCCTTGGCAGACCAGGCTGGATAGGATCTGTGCCTGAGGATGGGATATAATTGACATGGTCCACTGGTTTGCTAGTTGGACTGGTATACCATGACAGACAGAGATCATCTGGGTTAAAAATATAGACAGTCTGTTCAGTCAAGAAACGTGTCTGACATTAAAATGCAAGGGACATTGAATTAAAGAGAGGATTTTTTAAATGTATATCGTCATCCTCTAAAATTACTGATTCAATTCTCAGCTTGTCAATGATGGTGAGTAATTTATGTCCATTGTCACAGAGGCTACAGTGAAATGCAATCCAGATGCTGGAGATTCATTAATAATTCCATTTTTTTGTATATATATTCTAATGAAAAATCTGAATTTGCAGCAGTCATTTCTTGAGTTGTCCGTGTGGCATAAGCCTTCAGAAATCATTTTAATCATTAATAAGTGTTATAATTATATATACTATATAATATATGTGTGTGTGTGTGTGTGTGTGTGTGTTATTTATATTATGTGTGTATATGTGCCTTTATTTTTCATATTTTTCTTAATTTGCATGAACAAAAAGGACAAGATGTCATATATTTAATTGGACAATAAAATATAAACGAACAAACAAACAAACATATATTTGTAAGTAAATGTTATTTTGTAAGATTACACTGTCACCCTTGTTGCATCTCAGTTAATTTCTTTTAATGACAAGAATAAAAAACGTAGTTATTTTATCTGTACAAGCTAAAAATTAACATTTATTTTTTTATATCTTTTTTATCCACAAAGTGTGCAGCTTTTGTCACTGCAGTGTATCTTAATGGGCTTTTAGAAAAACATTTCAAGTACACTACTAGTACATTGATATTAGTATACTTACGTTCTTTTTCCTAGTGGTGTATTTACTGACTTACCAAGATCAGTCTTGTACAGCCAGGGGGAGTATTGCTGCTCTGACAGCCAAGTTGAGTTGAGGCTAGGGATGCTCCGATCAGGATTTTTGCAGATACGGCTGATACTGAGCACTGATTCTAATGCTTCAAGCTTTATAATGCATTGAGCACATTTTCCCTCTAAGTATGAACCTTAAGAGAAGATCTTGCCTTACCTAAGAGAATAAATCAAGGATGCTGCATATAATCCCTTAAACATATCTCTGATAATAATTTATGTGTGAACGTGTCATGGCCAGAAGTAGCTATACAGAAAATAATTAATCCATTCATTTTACTCTGGCTTAGTCTCCTATTTATCAGGGGTTGCCACAGTGGAATGAACCGCCACAGAAAATAATTAAACACAGATATAAATATTGTTATGAAAAATTTCAATGCAATTTGGAAACATTGCAAATGATGAAAGAATTCGACATGTCTCAATCAAGAAGGTGTCGTGGAGGGGAGAGGTGTCCAACCTACAGCATCTATACACTGGGGTACCTCAGGGCTCTGTGCTTGGACCACTTCTCTTCTCTATCTACACGGCATCTTTAGGAACAGTCATCTAGAAACATGGTTTTTCCTACCACTGCTATGCTGATGACACCCAGCTATACCTCTCTTTCCACCCTGATGATCCCTCGGTTCCAGCTCGCATTTCAGCCTGCCTGTCAGACATTTCACTCTGGATGAAAGATCATCATCTCCAGCTTAACCTCATGAAAACGGAAATGCTTGAAGTCTCTGCCAACCCGACTCTTCACCATAACTTTTCAATCCAGATGGATGGAGCAACCATCACTGCATCCAAAATGGTAAAAAGCCTTGGAGTTACGATTGATGACCAACTGAACTTCTCTGACCACATTTCTAGAACTGCCCGATCTTGCAGATTCGCACTCTACAACATCAGAAAGGTCCGACCCTTCCTATCTGAACATACAGCTCAACTCATTGTTCAAGCTCTTGTCCTCTCCAAACTGGACTATTGCAACTCTCTGCTAGCCGGGCTACCAGCTAGTTCTATCAAACCTCTTCAGCTGCTTCAGAACGCAGCAGCACGAGTGGTCTTTGATGAACCCAAAAGAGCACATGTCACTCCGCTACTCACCCGTTTGCACTGGCTTCCAGTTGCTGCCCGCATCAAATTCAAAGCTCTGATGTTTGCTTACAAAGTGACCTCTAGCTGTGCTCCTTCGTATCTGCTCTCACTTCTGCAGATATATGTGCCCTCCAGAAACTTGCGTTCTGTGAATGAAGTTCGCCTCGTTGTTCCATCTCAAAGAGGGAAGAAATCACTTTCCCGAACTCTCACATTCAATCTGCCCAGTTGGTGGAATGAACTCCCTAACTACATCAGAACAGCCGAGTCACTTGCTGTCTTCAAGAAACGACTGAAAACGCAACTGTTTAGTCTCCACTTTTCCTCCTAATCTGCAATTGCCTCTCTGGCTATACCACTAACTGCGCCCTCTTTCTCTCTCTCTCTCTCTCTCTCTCTTAATAAATAAAAAAAAAAAAAAAAAAAAAAAAAAAAATTTTTCTATTAATGTTTTGCTTCTTAGACTTTTACACGCCTGAAACTTGTCTATAGCGCTTGTTCACTGCTGCTCTTATAGTTGTGTAAATTGCTTCCTTGTCCTCATTTGTAAGTCGCTTTGGATAAAAGCGTCTGCTAAATGACTAAATGTAAATGTAAATGTAAGAACAAGTTTAGGGCTCAAACTTAAAGTTAAAATGCACACCTATAAACTAAATACTTCTTTACTAAAGAGAAATAGGCCTATACACTACTGTTTGTAGCAATGAGTGTATTACAAGATTGTATATTATTAAATATTCATGTTAAAAAATAAATAAAGTTTTATTTATCTAATAATTCCAGCCAGCTTTTAGTGAATATTGTCAAAACAGAACTTTCAGTTGTTATATGTAAAAAGGCCTAAATACATGGAGGACCATTTAAATATTTTGCTCGTCTCCAACTATTGACAGCAGATCTCTCTATGTGAGAGAGGGAGGGATTTGCACTCGATACATCTTAACTGCTCTATTCATTCAACTAAAGAAATGTAATGTTATTACTGTGCTTCCCGCTATCTGTTTTCTTGCTCATTTACTCTCATTGCCATGATTTTCAAGTATTTGAACTCATTTTTGGGGATCACGGGCCGGTATAAATTTGCAGAAGACTCGCGGGGCGCCCCCCTCTATAATGGTAGGGGAAACACTGCTTGGGAATAAACCTATATATATATATATATATATATATATATATATATATATATATATATATATATATATATATATATATATATATATGGCATGTTAGCATAAAAGTAGTAGGCTATCATAAAGCTGGTAATAACAGATTAGTTTATAAAATGTGTAACTGATAAAATGTATTTACACTGGGTGCAAATATAATTTGTCTCACTTCATAACTTTGAGTAAATAGCCTCTGCCTTAATTATTTTAGACAGTTTATTCTAATGCTTTTCTCATTGGGATGTGTGTTATTTTCTTTTTATCTGTTACCACTCAATTTGTTCCACTAAGCAAACAATAATGTACTGGTTCCACACTGGCGGCAAGAATCCACTTTAGTCTATTTGCTGACAAACAGCTTGCTGCCACCAGAGGAATTATCTGCCATGCTCAACTGCTCTCTGTATAAGAAGCTATTTCTATAGATGCACTCACATCATCCAATTTATAGTCAGATGTCTTTAGAGTAATGGAAAATCATTGTGAAACTAAGACATGAACTTTCAAATTGGTTTTAAGATTATAATTGTCTCCGGCTCTGCCTGGAAATGTTTTTGACATAAGTGCTTGTCATAAATACTGACACAGCAAAGTATTGGGTAACTAAATGGGGAAGATGTCTAGACTACTGGGTCAAATTATTCTGAATTAACCTGTTAGCATTGATTACTAGTAATACTTTTATCTTTTATTCCACTGAGACGGAGCAGACCAGACAGACACATGGACTCAAATGTCAGATTAAGTTTATTGTTTAACAAAAATATTAATCATAACAACAACAACAACAACAAAAAGTATGCATCAATGCTTTATTTTTATTCTGAAAAAGTTTGAATTACTCAAGGACTATTTTTAAATAAAATTTGCAGGCTGTTTTTTTTACAGATGCCGATAAAATAATATGTACTCTTACAACGTATACAACACATTAAACAACTATAAATAAATAGCCAAACACTGCTTACAACAATAGTTTTGTGATGAATGCATAATTAATAGCACACTATTTAGTTATTATTTAATGAACAATTATTAAATAACAATAGGTCATAAAAAAGTGTTTTGTGAGAAATTGTATCTATATCCAGCTGCCGAAAAAAGTGAAATAGACAGCTAACTGAAATCAATTGATTTTTTTTTATTGAAATCATGATACCCCAGAAATAATTTGAATTGTGAGCTGCCAAGATATTCCTACTGCTTCTACAGGACACCAAATTGACAATCTCATCAGCTGTCCAAATAGTCAATTCTAAGGTGTTTATCTGTGGAATGTTTAGTTCCATTCCATCTACCCAGAATCAATATTAATTTGTAACATTATTAATTTAAAAACATCAATATTTCCAGTACTCAGCGCAACATATTAACACCATAACTAAACACACGACGTGACATGATTACAGCAGCATACAATTTGGCTATCTGCACAAGACACGACAAAACAGAAACATTTAAAGCCTTAAGAAGTGCAGAATAGTGCTCCGCACGTCCAGCCTGATCTCACGAGAAGTATTTTATGTTTTGTCAGTTTAGTGGCTAAATTGTACAAATTCATACGAATTCAGTCATACAAAATTATACGATTTCAGAAAGGAGGCGTGGCGCCTAACTCCACCCCTAAACCCAACCGTGATTGAGGGATGAGCAAATCGTACTATATTGTATGAATTAGATCGTACAAATTCATACGAATTAGCCACTAAATCAAAAAGTTACGAATTGCCGTGAGATTGTGTTGGCACGTCCAACGAAATGGACAGGTTTATTATATAATCAATTAATAAACTATATGTTTGCTAGTTATTTTATTTTCAAAATCTGATTGAGGTAAACCTTCTGCTGCTGCTTCTAATATGCCAATAAATGCAACCCAGGCTTTTTGGAAATATGTGCACAGTGCTACATTTTTGAGAACTGACAAATATGTAATCTGTACTACGTCTTCTTACAGTTTTTGTTTTCACAAATGCACTAGAGGGTGCCGTGTACATTTTTGACAAATACGTTATCTAAATACATTACTGGGGCATGTTTTCTTATACCTGCCATTAAATTCCGCTGTGGACATTTACGGAAATCTCAACGTCCTTCTCACATGTGTCCCTGAGAGAAGCGGGTCATTTTGTCAATGCGCATAATGTATCAGCTTGATATCGACTGACCCACCCGCTCCTTTCCTAAACCCATTCAAAAACAAACTACAAAAAAAAAAAAAAAAAACATCACCAAATTCTACTACACTGCTTTTGTGGTTTTGTTTTACCTGGTTTCTGGAGCCATACTTTGTTGGACTCAAACCCTGCTCCACTTCACATCCCAAGGTCAGCACCATTCATGGTGAGCTAATGAGCAAACTAGTGATGCAAGAAAAGCCCATACAGTGGTAAGCAGTCAGTGGTACCACCACGTAGCATTCGTTTTACACACAAAATGCTGCCATATGTGCCAGTGAGAACATATTTCAAAAATGTAACCATGGGCACATGAATAAAGCACATAATCGGTACCTGAGGTAAACGTTGTCAAATTAGTTTATGCTGTTGCTCAGCTGTAATGTCACATAAATATAAACAGTGTTTAAAATAGAAACTTCTCATGTTGCTGTTTGCAGTGCTTAATTTGAGCCGAATTTTGCCGATTCCTGTTTCAGAAAAATTTTCGCAATTTTTTTTATTTTAATGGATCCGGCAGTAACTTGTGCGTGGCGTATACTGACGTGTGTGAATCAGGTGTGGATTGTGTGTGCACACAATCCACACCTGATCCACACCAAGAACTACACAAAGATTTTCACTTGGCACATAATAGTGAAGTGAACTGAATAGACCATTTTCACATTTCGAGAATTCTCAGTAGCGGAGGGCATCGTATTCGGTAATTAGTTTTTAGTTAAATCGTATAAGATGATATAATACAATACATATAAGACATAAATGCATATAAATGTTCATACATTTAAAAAAAAATCTAAATATTAAAAACTTTCAAGAATTTCAAATTATGATGGACATTAAATGCGTCATAACAGTATTGTGAAAAGGTTCATTATGATTGTTCCTACGATTTATGTTTGTAGCTACATGTTTTTATTATCCATGACTGACCTATAATGTTATATGGCACAAAATAATTAAAGATTTAATGAAAGAATTTTTTCTGCTATCACCATTTAATGATGTCATGCTTCGGGAAAACTGAAATTGTTTGGTGGACATAGGTCACAGTAACTTTTGCTTCCTGTTTTTTTTCCGAGAATTATTCATTTACAAATAAAGCACTGCATGTAGCAGTATCTTGTATTCCTTATTTTCAGTGTTGGGCAGTAGCGTCAGTACAAGTAGTGACGCTACTAGCTTAACTACATTTCTCAGTAATTTCTCAGTACTTTCTAAATCAAATAGCTTTTCAGTAGCGGAGCCATTTTATTAGTCAAGTAGCGCAGTAGTGTCCACAAAGCTACATCGCGGATCAATAAGTGAAGACACCGACATTCACAGAGCTGCGAGAATGACGATTTCTTCTTCTTCCTGTTTTACAGTGTTCAACAACAAGGTTTTTAGTGCGTTACTGCCACCTCTGGTGAAACTTGCTTGATTGAAAGATGGCTGAGGGAGAGGAGTTGTTTCTAAAGCAGGATTCTGCGTGACCATACCTCGAGAAGTACACGATAACTGAACTGAACTATTATGCCACATATGTTTCATTGACAGTTTTATTGATCACTAAAATATGACTGACTTGGATTTAAATTGCTTCGATTTAAAAATGAAAATTGTAAAAATAGCTTAGATGTAGCTAAGCTACTTTTGCCATGTAGATTTTAGCTTAGCTTGCTACATTTTCCAGAGGGTAGCTTTTAGTGTAGTTAAGCTACATTTTAAGTATAATTTTTTAAGTAATAGCTTAGCTCACTACATTTTTCAAGTAGCTTGCCCAACACTGTTTATTTTAAATATTTCAATGTGTACATTAATGCTTGTAATGCCCATTAATGCCAAAAGCACAAGCATGTAGTTTTATTTTTTCAAGGAGTGTTGTGCAGTTTTTGAAAAATATTTTTGAACCTTAGTGTCAGAACGATCTCCAAAACACACCTGTAGCCAATCAGCAGTATGGGTGTGACTATGCTGGGTCTACACCAGCCACAAAACGTTCCTCTAGTTCACTTGTGAGATGTTTTGATATATATCAAACAATCCCCAGCTAATAGCTAATAGGACAAACATGAGTTTTGGGGCACCTGCAGGTTTATGGTGTTGTACATTTGCGTAGTGTGTGTGTTTTAAGAAGACATGAGATTGTCTGGGAAACTGAGCTGCTTCAGCAGTAGGAAATCCACAGAGAAAATCCTCATATATACTACACATCGGCTACCTGAGAGACCCATCTGTGTCTGGACTAGTCGAGCCCCATGACATTAAAGGCAGACTGTGTGGTAAGAGGTCAGTGTACACACATACACAGACACACACACGCTTTATACCTGAACACCTGCTGGAAGCATACATGTTGGCCAGTGTCTCTTGTTAGTGTTTGTAATACAATCATGTTCCCAAACTCTCATATGCGTGTGCAGTCTCAGTCTGTCAGTGATCTGTTTGTGTGGATTACCAGTGGTTGGTACAAACACAACTAGCTGGTTGTGCATGAAGCTCAGGTATTTGAGGACCATGAGTGATTTAAGAGGATAAGCCGTTCTGAGATGCATGGGCACACGATGGGCTGTGTTTTTTAGACCAAAATAGAAACACATGCTACTATTTGCAATGCTCAAAAACATACTGGCCATGTTTTTTTCAACTGTCCTCAAGAGATTTTTTGGGAGCGACTTGTTTGTGTGTTTTATTTGATTGATTACCAATGATGTGCAATGAACTCTCGCGTAGACATGGCCTTATCAAATAATTATTGTCTATGAAACACATTCAGAATGAGTAAAAAAATGCAAACCATTTTGGAATAATGAAAACTACACACTGGGGTTGTAATATAGGCTGCACATTATAAAAATTGCACTGAAAACTTGATCTCCAAATTGATTTTCACAGTTTAATATCAGCTAATCTAATGCATTAGCACAAACATAGACACACATATTGGTTAAACTCATTCCTCAATTAACTACCATTCAAAAGTTTGAGGTTTGTATTTTTTATAAATGAAAGTAATACTTTTATTTAGTTAAGACATATTAAAATGACAGCTAAGACATTTTTATGTCACAAAATAATAACATGTTCATCAAAGACCCCCCCCCCAAAAAATGTATTACATTGTAATTATTGCAGTTACCTTAATTGACATAAAATCATTTGTAACATTTCTTAAAAAAATCTTAAAATAATTGATTAAACACAAGTGATTAAATTAGTGCAGCACTGGAGTATGCTTCCCAAAACCATCGTTAGCCAACTAAGATGGCAAGATCCATCGTTACAAACATAGTTTGATGATTCTGTCTCCAAAATAATTCCAATGAACATTTGGAAGCATCATTGCAATCTTGTGTGGTTGAAAGTATGCCTCTATAGCTGTAGTTAGAAGCATAGTCCTGGCTGTGTTCTATGCAACCCTGGCTCATTCTGATTACTTACTCCTAAATAAATTTCTGGAGAGAGCAAAATATGTCCCAGGAGCTACTTTTTTTTGCAGTTTTTGTCAACCCAGGCTCATTCTGAAAATGTAGTCCCGCAGGCGTTTCTGGAGACCGCGAATTATGTAGCCGGGGGTACGTATGGCTGCATTTCATTTTTTTATTTGAACGCTACGGGGCGGTGTGACGGCATTCCTTTTCGCACTTACCGGCTGACAGCTTACCCCGTGTGGAGGGCGTTGCCGCCGCAACCAGTTTGTCTAGTTAGCTCGTCATTTACGTCTGCGGACTTGAGACGTAAAGAGGAGATGACCATGACAACATGGGGTTCGAGTCCAGGGAAGAGCGGTTCCAGAAATCAGGTAAGACAAAACAGAATCCAAAAAACAAAATGAACGAGTGAATAACAGGGTGAGAATGAGGTAATGTCCTAAAACGTGGTAAAAATCAGACGAGGGCTTTTCTTTTTATGGACGGCTTTTGTACATCTTTGGTTGGGTTTTAGGGAAGTAAGTGGGTGGGCGGGTCAATCGATAAAATTGGTTGGGTTTAGGGATGGAGGAGAGTGGGTCTGTCGATTGGTTGGCTAGCCAGTCAGCCATCCAGTCATTCAGCCAGTTAGACAGACGCTCGGTCGACAGTGGCCTCTGGTGGGTTTACGCGAGAACAGTGCGAGTGCGAGCGCGAACGGCACTCAGGAGAGAAATTTGAGATGCGGAAAAGCGCACGCAGCGGCCTCTCGTGGATTTGCGAAAACAAAAACTGCAAAAATACGTACCTTCCGGGACGTATTTCACGATCTCCAGAAACGTCCGCAGGACTATGCTATCAGAATGAGCCTGGTTTGGTTTTTGTTTTAGAAAATCCACCAGAGGCCGAATTTGTGCACTTTTTTAGATCTCAAATATCTCTCAAGAGTGCCATTCGTGCATGCTGTTCTGGCGTAAATCCACCAGAGGCCACTGTTGACTTACTCACTAACTGACTGACCAACCGATCAATCACCCCACCCTCCCCCTTCCCTAAAGCCAACGAACAGATGAATTACTGGTTTGTAAACATTCCGGATGCGCGCACAGCGAGGTTGCAGAAAAAAAAGAAAACGCGAGCGCTAGCATTTACATGAATGACATCCAATGCGGTACAGAGTTTGTTGTTGTCTTAGAAAAAGTTATATTGATTACATATTATATATATTATTTACATAATGTTTTCAGCGTATTATAACAGCTTGTCACCCAGTAATAATCACAGTTATTCTGCAAAATTAACGTTAAAGTGGGCGGCGTTTGTCTGACAGTTCCATTTGCGATAGTACCCTCCCAATGGATATTGGATAAGATGAAATGACCAAGCATCCAGCCCAAAATATACAACTATCTCATTGAAACTCCAAGTGAAGTTAAAGGCCTACAAGTCTTTGAATGCCAACAATGTTGTTCTGTGTGGTCATGTCCAAGAAATAATGTTCCATGATTACCAGATTCAAAACTTTGTAGTGCTAAAAACTGAGGTTCTGCCTAGCCAAAGACAAGGACAAAAGACAAAAGACATATAAAAGGCCTGGGTAATCATCAACAAGTAAAACAACTGCATTCTGACAGCAAACTGCACCTGTACGGCAGGGTATGTGAACTTAAATTTTTTACATTTCATTCTTAGCATTCAGTGTCTGCAGTTTAATTAACCATATTTAACTGCTTTTGCTGAAATCATTGCTGCAATCAAAAATATGCATGAACTTACCTGATATAAAATGATATAAAAAGCATTTTTTATTATGTCATCACTCCATTCAGCTCCCTTTTAGGCAAAGATGTCTGCGGTTGGCATTAAAAGCAGTGTGGTGTACGGTAAAAGTTAAGTTTTCTATTTTTGGACTTTCGAATTACGCATCCTACCAAACAGCACGATATCTTTGCTATTGCAACTGGCCTTTTTTGCAACCGGGAACCTGTGTGACGTCATGTGTGACGTAGGTTGGTAATTCCTCTATAGTATTTTGAAAACACCTATTGCCCCACACATCCCCTTCCCTAAACCCAACCGCAGTGATTTGAAAAGCAATCCAGAAAAATAAAAAAGCCCCCTGATTTTTACCACATTCTCACCCTGTTATTTACTTGTTTTAGTTTTTGGCTTCTGTTATCGTCTTATCTGCAACCGTTCTTCACCAGACTCAAACCCCATCATCGTAGTCAACTCCACTCTACGTCTCAAGTCTGCCAACATACATGTCGAGCTACCGGACAAACTGGTAACATCAGAAAAGCTGTCCACATGCAGGTAAGCGGTCAGCTGGTTAGCGAGAAAAGGAACGGCATCATACCGCCCCGTAACATTTTAAAAACGAAATGCAGCTATACGTGGCTTTGGCTACAAAATTTGCGATGTACAGAAGCGTAAATAGGGCTATGTTTTCAGAATGAGCCTACACTTTCAAAAAAAATGGTAGAATGTTGTACCAAAGAAGGTACAAACCCTTGTCACTGAGGCAGTACCCTGTTATGGAATAGAATTGCACCTTAAGACAAAGAAGCTAATTTGTACCATTGCAGTTTTTAACTTTAAGGACATAATTTGTTCCATGGGAAACCAAAATGTACCTTTGGTTTTTAAAACCTGCAGATACAACATTGTACATTCATCAAAGGTACACATCTGATCCATGAAGGTACTACCACAGTGACAAGACACTTTGTACCTTAACAGTGTCAAATGTGTTCCTTTACGAACTATTTAAATGCATTTTGCTAAATCCAAAATGCGTCAATTTATTTTCAGTAATAATAAAACATCAAATACATTTTTAAACAATGTTTTTTTTTAAGTTTATTTTTGTGTGGATGCACATTTTCAATTTACAAAAAAGAATAAAAAATCCTTTAATATTAATCAAAAGATCAATGTTTTGTTAAACATTTCACAACACTTTTCACATACGAGTTACAGAAATTAATTTATATTAAAATAGAAATAGAATTATGCAAAAGTATTGTAATGAGATGTGCACAATGTTTGATTTGCTTTTTCAAAAGTAAAATGTCTGCATGAACACTTTGCCATCTCACCTGCGTAGTGGAATGCAAACGCCAAAAGGTGCCAATATCAATAATGAAAATGTATTCATTAGAAAACGCTTACCAAATCTTTATTAAAAATGCCTTAAATGTTTCTTTAAACATGCTTTTAAATGAAAATTCATGTTTCAATATGGAAATTATTCATAAAATCACTTTGCCTTTCCAGTAATATTTATTTTTATAGATACTGTAATAAAGGAGTTGTCCAACACTTTTGTACCTTTTTATGAGAACAATTGTGTACCTTCATTTCAGTTGTATCATAAAAGGTCAAGAGCAGTATCATAAGAGGTCTTTTCTGTCCTATATAAGGTACAGCTTTTACAAAGATACAAAACAGTTCCTTAAAGAACATTATTTGTACCACCTTGTACCTTTTTTTCAAGTTTAAATTTTATATTATTATTTTTTTTTTTTTTGCATGTCATTGTATGGTCATATGATTTGAATATTAAATAGTCCACATCTGTGGTTTTGTGTTTTGTTTACAGCAACAATTTAAAAAAATTCTCAATAATATTTGTAATAGAAAGAAAAGGTCTTGTTTCAATTATGTTTCAAAGATTAAGCAAATAAGCTTATGATTGTTACTCATATAACTAATACTGGATTAAAAAATTACTTAATTATATACATTTCTAAATTAAAGGTTATTACTGTATATATATATATAATAATAATCATAGGATTGGCATCTCCATAAGGCACACGTGTTGCCTTATAATTTCTTAAAATTTGGAAATATTTTAGTAAGCAAAATACTTCAGATGTTTTGCAACAGCTTTTGCATCAGCATGCCGCCTAAACACTGCATCTGTAGGTAGCTGATTGGGTTTTTAAGGCTTGGGTTTCAACCCTTCATGCAGTTTGCTGTGCCATGTGACAAATGTTGTTTTCCTGTTTTTTTTTCTTATCTCATCATCTACTCCTCCCACACCATGAACTCTCTCCTATTGCTTTCTCTGTCCTTCCTGTTTGCCACACAGTCCTGTCAAACGTGGTCACATCCATCATTTTTTCATGAAAAAGCCAGTGAAGTATGGGTAGTATGGTGCCCTTTGCCCTTTTCTATAGCATGCAGAATGATCTCCTCTGTCCATGAGAAGGGAATTCATCATAACAGCTCCACTTGACCTCAGCACATGTGGGCTTGTGTGTAACAGATGGGACCAGGCAAGGGTTTGGGTCACAGCTGCCCCCTGCTGATGTATCCTTGAGTCTCTTTAAAAAGCCCTCTATTCAGGTAAATCCCAACCTAGCAAACAGTGCTGATGTTGCATTCTGTATAAAATGCTCCTTGTTATAGCAGTGCAGAACATTGTTTTGGTTGGAATATTAGGGTTAATATGCATATTTATGGAGGTCTAATTCCCCATGCGCTGCTCTGTTTAACAGGAAGTGACATGAAGTGCCAGCTTACAGCATAATATCCTAAAACACTGTCCAAAGATCTGTCCCACGCATCTGATGATGCCAAATTAGCTTTTCCGATTTAGCTTTTCTGATTTTTCTGGAAGTTAATGTGAGGCATTGCTTCATTAGCAGTTTTGGAGGAGTAAAAGATTTTAAATGCATAGAAAAAGTATTAGTATGAATTAATTATTGTAATAGCAGAAAAAAGCTCTTTTTCATACAACGAAGAAGAAGAATGATGATAAATGAAGTAAATTCCTTATTTGTTCTTAACACAAAGCTATGTTTTTTAAATTGTGAAAAAAAATTGTAACACTTTCTATGTAGCTCATGCTGAATACAGTCATGGCTGACTAATTAATACTTATTAGTGATGCGTTTCATTTTATAATGCACATGTTCATAACACATACAAGATTTATAAGTATTAATAAAACCATTATAATATGTAGCTATAACTATCAATATAATACAGTATTGTTTGTTGTGTCCTAAGAAGTAGATACATTTATAGAATTGATATGATTTATTTTAAATTATTCAACCCAGGCTCATTCTAAAAACGTATCTCTATATATATTTCTGGAGACCACCAAATATGTCCCAGGAGCTACGTTTTTTGGAGTTTTTGTTTTCGCGAATCCAGGCCGATGTGTCTGGATTCGTCTGGATCTCAAATTTCTCTCTCGAGTGCCATTCATGCCTGCTGTTCTCGCGTAAACCAACCAGAGGCCGTTGTCGACTGACTGTTTGACTGACTGTTTGACTGAATGACTGACTGACTGACCGATCGACTAACCCACCCCCTTTCTTCCCTAAACCCAACCAATAGTATTGATTGACCTGCCCATCCACTTCGGTAATCTTAACCAACAATTTTCAAAAGCAATCCAGAAAAAAGATGTATTTAGATTTCTTTTTGTTTTAGACCACATTCTCACCCTGTTATTTACTTGTTTGTTTTTTGGATTCTGTTTTTGTTTTACCTGCATTCTAGAACCGTTCTTCACTGGACTCAAACCCTGTCGTTATAGTCAACTCCTCTCTGCATCTCAAGTCTGACTAAGCAGTCAGCTAATACACTGAAAAAAATTATTCAAAGATGATTCCTTGGATTTACTAAAAAAAAAATTTTACTAAAAAAGTGGTTGTAAACAATTTATTTGGGCTGAATTTAAACAAACAAATTAAGTTGAACATTGCTCAATTTAATTTGTTTGTTTAAATTCAACACAAATAAATTGTTTGCAAAAGTTTTGCATGCAACACTTTTTTCAGTGTAAGCGCGAAAAGGAACGGCATCATGCCATCCCGTAGCGTTCATTTTAAAAATGAAATGCAGCCATATGTACTTCTGGCTACACAATTTGCGATCTCCAGAAACGTATATAGGGCTAGGTTTTCAGAATGAGCCTTTGTTGAAGCAATTATAAAAGGAGTCATAATTCATTATAAGTATGAGCTTCACAGACAGTGTTGCCAAACACTTTTTCTTGCATAATACTATTATCCTGTTTTTTGTACAAAAATCTTAAATTAAATTCTAAATTTACTAGACAATTAAAATGACTTTCAAGGTATTATGATGCTTTTTTTTCTGAAACATTGATCAGTTTCAAGTAAGTTAAAAGCTAAATATATACAGTGGGAGAAATAAGTATTCAACACATCAACATTTTTCTCAGAAAACATATTTCTAAAGATACTGTTGACTTAAAGTTTTCACCAGATGTTGGTAACAACCAAAGAAATCCATGTATGCAAAGAAAACAAATCTAATTATTTTACAAATTAAGTTATGTGTAATAAAATTAAATGAAAAAGTATTGACCACATAAAGAAAGGTAGCTGTAGAAAGTTCAGACTGCAGCTGAAATCTCTCAGTAGTTATTCACCTCTGCCCTTCCTCATTGTAAGTGACTATTTGCTCCTTCAGTCCAACATCTACATTACCAGGACGATGAAATTAAAACCAGAGTGGACATTTCAGCAAGACAATGATCCAAAAAACAGCCAAGAAAACAGTCAAACGATTTCAGAGAAAGAAAATTAAGTTGTAGAATGGCCCAGCCAATCACCTGACTTGAATCCAATAGAAAGTACAAATAGATGAGACCCACAGAACTATCAAGATTTTTACATTCTGTTGAAGTCTGTGAAAAAAATGACACCTGAGCAATGCATGACTCCATTCTCCATATGAGAGTCGTCATTAAGCTGTCATCACCGAAATATTTATATATTTCAAATAAAATATAAAAGTACTTTTTATTTTATATAAAGTGTTAAATATATTTCAGTAGTTCAGTACTTTCTCCTTGTGTCATAACACATAACTCATTTTTTCATGTTTTTTTGTTTTGTTATATTTTCATGTTTGTATTGTTTGGGTTTTTACCAAAATCTGGTTCAATTTCATGTCAACAGCTCCTTCAGAATATTTTTCACAACAACAACAAAAAAAAAGCATGACATGTTTAATTCTTTTTCCTCCTCTCTATTTATAAATAAAAACATACATTTTATAAGAGAAAACAACATTTTGTATCTTGCCCCATCTGCATACAATTTGTTCTTGTTGTAAGCATATATTCACTTTTCATAAGTTACCTAAAGATCAAACTTTATATCTATGTGTCATATGTAAATGTATCTTGATTTAGGAATGTTTATTTGTATATGGCGCAAACACAGTAAAGAGCTGTATCAAATTTTTCACCTTTCTTCTCCTTTTTAAAATAATTTGGTCACTGTTCAGTTTCACTGTATGGAGGAGAGCAGCCAAACATCTGCTAAACATCTTATTTTTTCAATTTACAAATAATCCCAAAGAAAATGGAAATATTGAGATTTTTGCATAAAAAGATTAAAGTATCACTTTCAAAACTATTTCCTAGTAATGAATTCTTTGTATTCCTTGTAAAATCTTTTTTTTTTTTTTACAGTGCAGGTTAGGGTGAGGGTGATTTCACAATTTTGGATGAAATATCCCTTTCATGTCTTCTGTTATTTAAAAAAAATGAGCCAAAAAGTATGAACCTCACAACATAATGTACAGGCTTGTATAAGTATCCATTTTTTATTCAATTACAGCTGAAGACTGCCTGCTGTGTGATGAATAAAATTCCTGTCTCCACCATAAATCTTCAGACATCAAAAAGAAGAAATCTGACTACATCCACACCCTCAGTTACGTTGCTCTCACTTCATGCAATTAAGCGTACCTTCTACTCCAGCAATTATCTTGATTGTCTGTATCAAGATTCTCTCAGATGCTGTTGATTTCGACCAGATGTTACGTAATAAGAGTTTTAAGACAATTTTGTGTCACACGAAGCCTTAAACATTCATTTGAAAAATCAGAGCAGTCTCTGTTTGTTTTCTTTTCTAATCTCTGTGGACTAGTTTCCAGAATAGCTTGGTTCAGCTAATTAGTAATGAGAGTGAGAGAGCACGCGTGAGAGAAAGAGAGAGAGAGAGAGAATAGATGGAGGAAATATGAATTGCTACTGTATCTTTTTCGTTACCTCATTTGTATAAGATTAGCATAACTGTTTATGATAAAATGCAATAATCAAATTTGAAAATTGCCTTCTCTTTGTATTAAGCATGTGTTGTTGTGAAAACAACTTAAACTAAAACAATTTCCCATGTGAACACTCAGAACAAAAAAATAAACGTTTACATTGGCGGCTATGTTTACAGAGTGCTAACGCTAATAATCAGGTTTATCGTATTTAAGAGTTTTGTGAGCATTTCAAAATAAAAAGCATTTAAAGCACTGGATAGCAATGGAAAACTATACTATATGTATACTATATCTACTACTATATGTGCTGGATATTTTTAACATGAGTTTTCACACCCTGATCTCATAAAATAATGTAATTATTTTACATTTTGTTAGTTTAGTGGCTAATTCATATGAGTTCAGTTGACTAAAAATGTATGATTTTAAAAAGAAGGCATGGGACAAAACCCCGCCCCTAAACCCAACCGTTATTGGGAGATAGGTAAATCATAGTAAATTGTATGAATGAGATTGTACGAACTCATACGAATTACCCACTAAATCAAAAAGTTACGAATTGCCATGAGATTGTGTTGGCCATGAGATTGTGTTGGCTTTTGAGTTAGGCAGGCCTTAAAATATTAATTAATTAATTTTCCTTCGGTTAAGTCTTTATTTCGGAGGTCACGGAAGGTCACGGAAGGTCAGCGGAATGAACCGCCAACTATTCCAGCCAATATTTAATGCAGTGGATGCCCTTCCAGCTGTAACACAATATTGGGAAACAGTCATACACACTTATTCACACACACGCAAAAAATAATTTGTTGAATCAACATAATTTAATCGCAGTACCCATTGTGCATCTAAACTAATCAAGTAAACCTGAACTGCTATAAATATGTTATATGAACATAATGTAAACTTGTAATTTCAACATAATTTTAACCACTGAGCCACCATGCTGCCGCCATAAAATATGCCACAAACTAATTTTACATGATTTATTTATTATATTTTATTTCTTTGACTAATATGTTTTTGCCCAGTAGTTAATGCTGTATATAATAATATATTATTAAAGTTGGCATGAAAGGAGGGAAGCTAAGAGGGAAATTTATGGTATTTGATTTAATAAGACAGGGAAGGTTTTTTTTTCTTAAAAAGTGGACAATTGTGAGGTTTAAATACTGCATTTTAAGCACTTTTTTTTTTGCTGAATTAGCTTGTCACACCACACCTTTTTGATGTACAAAAAACATTTGCTAAAGATTTAGAATAAAGAAAAATGACAATACTGCTTTTAAAAATACAAATTTATTACATTATTTATCATTAGAAAAAAGTAGAATTTTGTAAAAGTTTTACAGAATTTGGGACACCAAAATTGGCATCAAAATTGAGAAATTCAGTGTCATAAATTCTGTATGGATGGACAACACAAGATTTCTCTTGATCTTAAAGCCTTTTTCGATGTGTTATTTTCTCAATTCGTTATGACATAGCAGTTGAAATAGGACAAATGAGTTCATGTACAGGTATGTGTCAAATTCTGGACCTTTGTCAGTGAGGGGTGTCAGAGAGGTTCTTTCAAAACCCCCCTGGCTAAGGGCCTGTGAAAAGAGTACATTTTAAATAAAAAAATCAGACTTTTTAAAACTAACACATACCCATCTGTGTATTGTATTAACTAAAAGACTGTGACTGCTCATAATATTTAGTTCTTATTGTTTTGTTAATCTGATAAAATCTAATCTGATTACTTGCGTTACTATCGGTTTCAAATGGATAAACGTAAAAGTACATTTACTCATGGAAATCCAACTATCTAGTTTAATTAATAAAGATATTAATTGACATATGAGGCAAAAATAAGTTGGTATACATGTATAAATGAACTAGCATAAACAAATATGTTATGCTGTGTTAAATAAACAACTATGCTAACATGCTAACTATATTTGACCAGTATTTAATTTTTTAGAGAATACATAATGGAAGCACATGTTACAAAATATATTAAACAGAATAAACCAAATTAAACAACAAACTAAAACAACCAAGAAAAAAACAAGAAACAAGTGAGGGATGGGGGGTAACATTTGCCTGGCTGGTACACCCCTGCAAGCACTGGTGCCACTTCAAAGAGATTAGATGTGGGGCCATATTTGTCTGTCCAATTTATCCAGTGCCAAAGCACATCCTGTCTTCCCTGATGCCGAGCCTCATATGACGCCTATAGCTGGTTAGCCCAGCAAACACCCTGATGAATGCATCGCATCTATGGGCTTCTGAGGTACATTGAAGGAGCGGTGGAAACTGTCCTACTTCCAGCAATGAGTTTAAATTTGAAGCTCAAAGGAATTGTTCTTTGACCTGCTCATAAACTATACTATATGCAATTCTTTTCAATTAAATTGTGCAAAACTCTTATTCCCTCAATGTCAGCCTTGTTGGTTTAATAATACCCCATGTATTGTAATATATTTAAATTCATAGTCAAAAACACAATAATCAGGTGCTCTCTTTAAAATCATGCACCAGTTAACAACATGAGTAACATTGCACACCGGTTTCATGGATTTCCAATATTTGCAAAGCATTGGCTGTGCTCTGGCCACATCAGAAGATGCTTCTTGATGAAAGTCTTTCACTGGCCTTGCAATTTTCCCTCCGCCCATAAAATTTTAACATTTCTAATTTATTATATATTAATTACCCTCTTATTTATGCATTACATAACAGCTTACGTGTGAGACCCTCATCTTTTATTTACAAACCTGATAGAGTCAGACGGACCATCATGAGCCGAAACGAGACAAAAAACGCTTGCATATTCTCTTGGGGTAAAGTGAATGCTATCACTTTTTCCACAGACTCTTTTCCTCCTAAGTATCTCCTGCTGATTGTTTTCCTCGCTGGCCTTGAGTTTTGTCCTCTCTGATAAGTGTCCACAAGCGACTTGACACACTCAACCTAATCAGCCCTAACAGGTAAAGGACAAAATAGTCCCTCGTCCTTTTTTTTATCTCCTCAAGAGTTTAGCTCGAAGTTGAGTTGAGTTGAGTTGAGCCAGAAAAGCAAAACTCAAAGAGAAGCGCAAACCTCCTCATCAGTGATGTAAAAATACCCCCTGTCAAGAAGAAGCACACCTTGAGTGAGACAGATGGTCTATTGATTTTATTTGAAAGCCTGCCACATGTCCCTCTCTATTACACTGTTCGTCTTCTGGACTTTATCAACAGAATTGTAGTATTATTGTGATGAATACTAGAGCAAAATACAGTATGCATTCATTGATTGCGTAATCTCTAGAAATGCAGCATCAAAGCATTATGGTAGTCACAACACACAAGGTGTCACACAACCCCTTTATGGCATTACATTTGTACATTTGGCAGATGCTACAACTTATACTGCACTCAAGCTATACATTTTTTATCAGCACGCATGTTCACTAAGAACTGAACCTATGACCTTGGCTTTGCATGCGTCAAGCTGTATCACTTGAGCTATATGCAAACATGTTTCATTAACATTTATGTCCATGTGTCTTTAAATAAAATAAATACACAGGAGCTTAGCTGATATTCTACTTAAGAAAATGCAGTGCAGTGAGCAATTAAATTCTTCAAATGTAAGATTTTTTTACATATCAAGCACTTTTTAATGCCTGTCCTGCCTTCTGACATGTGAAACAGTTCTTATATAGTGTTCAAAATACATCTTTGCTTCATTATGACCAGATGCTTTCTTAACTGTTGTTTTCTCATTGCTCTCTTTTTTTCTATGTGCTTCTTTTGTTATTGAGAGGCAAAGAACACATCACATATTTACATCTTCAGCTATTTGTTGCATTTATTCAGCTTAAATTCAAATTCAGCGTATAGATGGCTTCTAAATGTCCATTAAAATATACTGTATATGCAACTTTTTAATTTTTTAACCTTTAATTAATAATTCATCCAAAAATTGGAAATTACTTTCTCATTTAATCTCCTTCATGTGGTTTTAAATCTTTTGAGTTTGTTTCTTCTGTTGAATACAAAAGAATATTTTGAAAAATGCTGGTTGCTGGCAGCCATCGACTTCCATAGTAGGAAAAGGTGCAATGGAATTCAATGGGTGCCTAGCAAGCAGTATTTTTCAAAATATCTTATTTTGTGTTCAACAGAAGAAACAAACTCAAAAAGGTTTCAAACAAGTAAATGGTGAGTAAATGATGATGGAATTTTCAATTTAAACTGTCTCTTTATCAAAAGTTTTCCTATAAAGTCTCATTAACATATTACTTAGTTGTATGCCATTCTAAAATTGACTCTAAAATTGACTTTAATATTATGGAGATTAAATTAGCATGAAAATACTCCATAAGTCTGCTTTTTAAAGAGATAGCTCATCCAAAAATGAAAATTTACTCACCCTCAATTGATTCCAAACCTTTATCTGTTTTTCTGTTGAACAAGAAGATAATTTGAAAAAAAATGTGATTGTAGCAACCCAGCAGGCACAGGACGTCAACATGACGTCAGATAGATGTTGTACCTCAATGTCGTGGGATGTTACATTTTGCTTGGAAATGAAAATCTGGTTGATGTCAGAACCCAACGTCAGGCCGACGTAAATGTCCAAGGTCAAATAGACTTTGCATTTTGGTTACTTTCCAACGCAACCTAAAAACAACAAAATATCAATGTCTAATGATGTTACTGCTTGACGTTGTGTGGACATTACCAATATGACGTCTATCAGATGTTGAATTTTGGTTGCCATACCTGACAAATAAATGTCAGTATTTGACATCAATATGACGTTGGTTAAAGATGTTGGCTCGATGTTGGATTTTGGTCACTTTCCAACACAACCTAAAATCAACAAAGTATCAATGTCATTTCGCAACATTAGTGGACGTCAAAATAACATTGTCCTTAGGCGCAGGGCTGGGACGATAAACAATATTATATCGAGTCACAATAAACTTTATGTCAATAACAATCATAAGCTCTGGGCCTTTTTACTCTATAATGATTTACCGTGCATCCGGAAAGTATGAACTTTTTTCACATATTTTTATGTTTTGGTGCCTGGTTTTCTCTAAACGTAACGCCTGGCATTCACTTCAAAGAGATACATTTTAGTCTCATCAGACCAGAGAATTTAGTTTTTATGGTCTGTGAGTCGTTCAGACGCCTTTTGGCAAATTCCAGGCGCGGAGTGGCTTCCATCAGGCCACTCTACCATACTGGCCTGATTGGTGGATTAAATTTTTATTTTTAATAAATTTGCAACAATTTCAAAAAATCTTTTTTTTCACAGAGTTATTATGGGGTATTGTGTGTAGAATTTTAAGGAAGTAAATGAATTTAATCCATTTGGGAATAAGGTAGTAACATTAAAAAATTAGTGAAAAAAGTGAAGCGCTATGAATACTTTCCAGATGCACTGTAAGTGCCAATCACACCGCAAAAATGTAAGACAATGTGAATCTAAAAGTGTGTTGATATTAGAGATGCACCAAATTTTTGGCCACCGAAAATGTATCCACTGAAAATGTTATGCCATTCAATGGACCCTCTAATTTTTGTGGCTTCAGTCATTGTTGGGGTACTCTTTTATATTTGGAAGCATTAACAACTTATATGTAATATATATCGTTATTGTTCAATATGGAAAATAATTATCGAGATGGCATTTTTGCCATATCGCCCAGCCCTATGCTGGCAACCTACATCTAACCTAATATTAACGTCTTATGACATTGTGTGTCTGCTGGGTATTGACATCCATAGTAGAAAAAAATATATCAGTGGCAATCAATTTCTAAAATAACAGCAAAGTTGTATGTGTATAGTGTTTCTTTACAGCCAACTAATAGCCTGACATGCATAATACAGTGTTTTTAGTAATTTTCGCAGATCTATATGGATCGGGATTGTTATGACAACATTGCCTTATAGTATATTGTTTCACACCAACCAAAAGTCTACAAGTGGAATTTTTTTTTGCTCCTTTAGGAATTGAATCTGCCATCTATTTATTTGGTAAAAGTATAAATCTACAAGAGATGCCTGAGTAGCTGAAATGAATCGATTTTTGCCAACAATACACTATATTCTCCTGACATTTTTACAATTTGCTGAGAGCTGTTATACATCTTTAAAGCATGCAGCAGTTTCCGACAGGGCACCATTATAATTAGCTTGTAATTTTATCACATGCTTAGTAGCATTGCTTGTAACCCTATTTATCTAACCTTCATTAGCCCATGAAGGATTAATCTATGCGCATTACATTAATATTCAGAGGATACTGACTCTCTAAATCTATTTGTCTTTTTCTTTCCCAGGCTTCTCTTTGGGGAAAGGCCCTAAAAGGTCATACAGAGACCCTCTCACATAATTCAATAGCTGTCACAAATGTAGGTTCTCTGAGAGCCTCCAACTTGTTGTGGTTTGGGCCTGCATATTTCACACTCACAGAGGTGTCACACAAGCACGTCTCAATCTCTTTTTCAGAGAGGCAAGAGCCCAAGATGAACTACTGCTCACCTCCTCACCAAAAGCACCATCACTGTCAAACCCCGAGATGAAACATGAAAAACCAACAAACCCCATTCCTGTCAGCCTTTCCTATGGCAGAAAAACATCTGACAGGACTGAATCTGCACACCTGTGGGAAATCAGATGGCAAAGCCACGCCATGGGATTATCCACAACACAACAGCTCCACAATGTGCACATTAGGTAGGCAATTTAAAAAATAAGGAGGATAAGATTGCATTCATAAAATTTATATAATTTTATACATTTGAAGAAAGATGCTGAGAGAGCCCAGTAAATAGTGGAGGCTCTGTTGAGAGTAATGGCCAATTGTTAGCCTGCACATTACTTTAACTTACCTTACTCACTAAGTGCACTGCATTTATAGTTATAAATGGAAATATATTTTTAAAATATAGTATCATGCTTGTTTTGCAAAAAAAAAGAAAAAAAAAAATCAGCAATTCCATTAATTTTGCCATGAATGGAAGTTTTGTTATTGCTTGAACACATTTTTTTGCACTTCATACCATTTCAAGTAGCTATCTAAACAAGCCAAGACTGAGTAAATGACATTTGACATAGAATTTGTTATCAGTTTTTATTTGTAAGTTTGGTCCTTTAATAAAAGATTTACAAATTAAACCGCAATTAATTCATGATAACAGACTGGAACATCTCAGAACATGGAGTAATAGACACAGTGGAATATTTCAAAATTCTGGAATTCATGCAATTAATCTGCACTCATTAAAAAAAAAAGCATTCCAAAAAGTGTGGTTTCCAAGCAGCCGTTACAGGATAATGTAAATAATTTAGGGTTCATTGAATTGGTGGCTTCCTCGTAATAATTTGTAAGGAAATGTATGACTATTAGAAATGAGTAAGCATCAGTGAGTAAGCGTTATAAATGAGTAAGCATATCGTTCAACATAACCTTCACTGTTGTGTGAGCAGAATTGATGAAAATGTTTGAATGAGATCATACAATTTAGACATTAATTCACCAAAATGTAAAATACAACTGTGTTGGGTTTTCAGAACAATGCCATTAAGCACATTTTTTGCTTCCCAAAGAATGTTTGAGTGATCAGTTCCTAAAATATGACTATTAAATAAACATATTTAAAGAGTTCAGATGCAAAAACCTCTAGGTGCCATCTGAAATGTTCATAGAAAATGAGCATTATTCTCAGCCTCCTTTGTTTATGTTGAGTTAGTTCACTTTGGAGACCATGAAAAGAACTTATTCTTTGCCATGAAAGTGAAATTATTGAACCTACACATAGGAGCCTGATATAAATGATACTTAATGAAGACAATTTCAGACGACGTTTATAGGTTTTTGCATCCGAATTCCAAATTTTCTTAATTTGTTTTGTATTTTCAGCTACATTCATTATAATTTATGCACAAATAATAAAAAAGATTGTGAATACTGAACTGTGACATCAACGATTCTTAACTGAATTATATAATAAGTGTTTCATCCTATAGGGTTTCAACCTATAGAAAACTAAACACATGGGACTAAGACTTTTAGAAAATTACATACTGTACCTGAAAAGGAGGCAAGCCAGGTTTTTCGAGAAACAAGAATTACAACCAACTCAGCCAAAATTGTCAAACAAAATGTATAAAGACATTCTATTCAATTCTGAATACGCAGAAGATGCCTCAGCTAATTAAAGGAATGTGAAAGTAAAAAGCTTTTTTGTCATAAGGTGCTTTATCTTGGCCAGACAACGTGGTGCTTTCCAGCGATAGCAAAGGTAAGCTGGACACATAACTCACACGGATAGCTGCACTTGGACAATTTTTGATGCCTATGTTTGATAGGGAACGCAACACACTGCTTTGCAAATTAATCTCAAACAGCAGTATGGCTCTAAAGGGCAGGAATCACCCAAGCAACTGGAGTTATTTTTAGTAACTATAACAAGTTGTTATATCTAAGGTAAGGTGTGAGCTGATATTTGGTTTAAATAGGTCACATAACCCTTAAAATAAACTGCTTTAATGTTCATTTGTCTGCAGTTACTACAATAAATGCACTGATTGTTACTGGAGAAATACAGACTTTGTGTCATTGAGTTCGTACAGTATGAGATATCAATACTAAATGTTATACTATAGGATGGTGATGAATATTGTTATTAATATAAAGTTGTTTGATCTAAAAATAGCTTGAAATAGGAAACATAATGAGCTGTTATTGTAAAAGTGCATGATTCTAACTGTTCTAAACATCTAAATATTAATACTGTGAGAAATATACAATATTGCATTGGATCAATATGAAATTCACACTCCACCAACAGGAAAGAAATATGGTTTATAAAAATGATTAGAGGGAAATATTGATTTGCATTGCCCCCTAGTGTGGTAAGAGGCTGATGTTTAATACAGAAAAACATTCCACTACATACAACTGTGAAATCCTAGTTTTATATTGATGGCAAAAATCAGAAAAGAATATTCATCCGTTTGTGGCTGATACTATAGCTTTGAACAACTCTGACTTTCCTGCATCCATATATTATTGCTTTGAAATATACCATTTGATAAGAACTTTTCATGGCAGCACCAGAATAGCTATACTCATTTTACACAAACTATGTAAACAATATATACACTGAGACAGTTTCAAGAGACAATGAGCAATCACTGTCAAGATAAGAGTGTCTGTTAAAGAAGGAGGAGCTGCAAAGAGCCCAGTGAAGGACAGATAAAACATCTGCTTTGAACAGAGAGAACATTTCCTCTTAAATTACCTCCCTACCTGACAGAGAAAATGTGATATCTTACTCTCCCTAACTCCCAAAAGCCTGAAATAAAAGCCTTTAACACGATGAGAACAGTTATGAATAGGACCATATGAGACTCTTATCAAGTGTCCGATTACCTTTGTGCTGAAAACACATCTATATTCTGTCTCCTGGAACATTAATAACACACCGGAACAATTATTTTTGTACAAAGTAGCATGTAGAACATTGTTTCAAATTTAACTGGACACATATGTTTTATATACGTGAAAGCATTAGTGTCTACGCATTTAGTGGTGTCCCGTTTTAAGAATAAATAACATTATAATACACATGAAGCAATCACCATAAGAGTGATATGATGTAACTGAAGACACATCTGTGGCCATAAGGACAAAGAGTATCAAAATACTACTCTGGTTTCCTATGAAGCAGTTATAGAAGTCATAAAATATTCAGCTGGTGAATTACTTAGAAGTTGTAAGACTTGGTAAACAAAGCGCTGCCAGCTTTATTGTTGTGGTTACATAATTAAGAGATCTTCATCAAACAGTAACACAATCAAACGCTACTGTGGCTGTTGAAAGCATGTAGAGGTTCAAAAGACCCTGGTGGGTCTCATTTTCCACATAATGTGATTTATGAATTGCTTCTTCAAGTTCAACTGTGTAGGCCTATTTATTATTTCCTGAGTGATACGTTGGGAAATTTACTATTGGTGGTGATATTACACAATGTACAAAAAAACAACAACTTGTTTTTAGAGCACAAGTGTTTTATAAAAGAAAACAGTTTTCATGTTTGCCTTTTTCTTAACTTGTCCATCTGCATCATTAGCTACGCTGACACTAACTTAGATTTTTTTGTAAAAGGATCAGACAAGAAGTATTCATAACAACTTATAATTTCAACTGCCATTAAGATATCTAATATCCTAGAATGAACACAATGAACATCAACAGCAAACAAGCCTCTTCAGGAGGACAAAATCCAACTTATCTCATAAAGCACGTGTTTTTATGCCCTGATCACATGCAATTCGGTGGAACTGAAACTACAAAATAACAGCAAACATAAATGTAAAGAAGAAGTGCTGAAAGGAACAGAGTCTTACCTGCAAATGCCCCTGGTACATATTTAGTGGAGAATAAAAAAGGTCCCAGATCACAGTTAGATGAACACAAGAAATATGAGGAGACTTCTACTGTTCATGCGCGCAAGAGTGTTCTGAAAGTACTGAAAGTCCAGTTTTGGGGAGCCGCCGCACTGGAGCTGTCTCGTGGAGCAAGTGCTGAATTTGCTTTCGTCACCGACGCACTTTATAGGGTGAGGAGGCTTGAGAGCAGCCGCTCCGAGCTTCACGCGCGCCGGCGAGTCTCTTCACCAACTTACTGAGGCGCGCGACGGATGCGCTGAACGCTCGAGAATCTTGCCTACGTCATAATCAAAGCCCCAGTGTGGTTCTGATGGTTTTTATCGTAGTTGGTTTGATTTTTCAGCAATTCCTCCCTCCTTCATCAGACTCTCTCTCTCTCTCTTCTAGCCGACTGTCTGTCTCCTCCTCTCTCCAGCCAGGAGAATTTAGGCGGAGTCGGTTCCGTCATTCACGAGAGCGTCGCTGCACGCGCAGAAGCTCAGTCCAGGTGTTCTCGTGGTTATTTTGTTCAACCAGACACTAAATCAGGTGAATGTCTCGATCTTCCTCTTCGTGTGCTGTTCTTCTCTGCCTCGGAGCAAGGAGGCGCCACTTTCATTTATTTTATTACATAATGGTGTGATGATGGGAAGAAATGCTTATTATAAACAAGCTTATTAACAACATGCTTATTAATAAATGCTTGTTTCTAATGTTTGTTTTAGAATGATAAAATGTATTTCTGACTTGCATCATGAATGCAAGAAGTAAAATATTGTTTTCAAAGTATAAAACTGAACTGGTAATATACAATCAACTTAAATCACAAAAATTTTATTGTACTGTATTATGTGCTAATGAATGATATCACAGGACAAATGTCAATTCTATTAGTATAAATATAGTATATAAGCCATAAAAATATAAAATTCCTAAACAGTATGAATCTCTCCTACAGAATAGAGTTCCTTTATTGTCAATGAAAAATATGCCCTCTGTTCAGTTAGTAAAGAATGGTGATTAGATTAATGAAATATTTATAAGAGTGGGCAAGAATAGATTTCTTCATTTATTCAAATAAATTGTCAGCAGCAGGATTTTTTTTACAACACTCTGAGTATGATAAATGTGATCCCTAGCTGTTAAAAAAAAAAGACCCGGCCATATTTTTGTCAATTCCAGAACTTTACATATACTGCTATAGTATAGTAGAACTGAATCTATTGAGAGATTTCATGGGTTGGGTGAGTATTGTGCTCTTGGTCAGTCTGCAGCTGTCTAAGAGGGTTTTTTATGTCAACAACACAGCATCATCATTAATCCCTTATGAGAGTTAGAGATCCACCTGTGTTTGCTGTCTGTGTTTGTATGGCCTGCTGTTGGTGATGTCAGTGACAGATCTATGGTGCATGGCTGAGAGAAGTTTAGCTCCAAGTAAGGCTTTTCCAGGCCTGGATGGGAATACTGATGTCACTCAATGACACTCCAAGCTTGAAAACAAACCAGGACAAATGGAAAAACTGACTGCTGTAACATGAATAGGTCTGGGTGAGCTGTGGGAAAGCAAAAACAGAAAACACGGATGTGACATCATTGTGATCACATAAAGTATTGACAATGCAATTTCTTCTCTATTTTAAAATTCATGCTTTTATAAAAAATATTAAATTATGGTTGATAGGTCTGCATGAATTTGATTAAAGTATTCTGCTATTAATTTCCTGCCACTTAACAAGCAAAAATAAAAAGAAGATGAATGAGGTTATTTTTGTGCAAAAGTTTATTGATCTACAAAACGTGCTAATGCCAAACTGAACTGACACTTCTCATCCCTTCACTCCCTCCAAACACCCCCCACACAACCAACACCACCATGTTTGCCAAAAGCAATGCAAAAGATGTACTGTAATTCTAATTAGATTATACTACATGTATTCATTCATTCATTTGTTCAGTCAACCAATCATTCTCATAATCTGAATAAAGCTACATTTTATGGACTACTTTATAAATATTTTACAAATGATGTTTAACAGAGCAAGGACATTTTCACAGTATTTCCTACAATATTTTTTCTTCTGGAGAAAGAAAAGATTAGTTTTATTTTGGTGAGAATAAAAGCATTTTTAATTAAAAAAAAAACATTTTAAGGTCAAAATTATTAGCCCCTTAAAGCTATATTTGTTTTCGTTAGTCTACAGAACAACCCATCTTTACACAATGACTTGCCTAATTAGCCTAACCTGCCTAGTTAACATAATTAACCTAGTTAAGCCTTTAAGTGTCACTTTAAGTTGTATAGAAGTGTCTGGAAAAATATCTAGTCAAATATTATTTACTGTCATCATGGCAAAGATAAAATAAATCAGTTATTAGAATTGAGTTATTAAAACTATTATGTTTAGAAATGTGTTGAAAACAAAATTGGAGAAAGGGGGGCTAATAATTCAGGTGGGCTAATAATTTCTTCAACTGTGTGTATATATATATATATATATATATATATATATATATATATATATATATATATATATATATATATATATATATATATATATATAATTATATATATATGTATATATATATGTATATATATATATATATATATATATATATATATATATATATATATATATATATATATATATATATATATGTATATGTATATGTATATATATGTATATGTATATATATATATATATATATATATATATATATATATATATATATATATATATATATATTACATTTAATAAATAAGGAATAAAACATATATAATAAATAGAAACAAATAGAATAGAAATAAAATATGAGGTGTTAGTATTTGGGCTACCATAGAGGTATAAGGATTTGTGTAACAAAGAAGGGTCTAATATTTCTAATACTACACAAGGCAAATTTGCAGGACTGGCCAGTTTTAAAAGTGTGGTCTAGGCTGATTCTCAATCTTGAAAGGAGCCAAATTGGATGGAGAAGTTACGATTAAGCTTTTGGTAATCTAAAGATGTTTTGTCTTGGCAGGGTTGAGTTGAAGGTGATGGTCCTTAATCCTGCAAGATATGTCTGTTATTAGAGAGGTTGAGTTGGGTGTCATCAGCATAGCAGTGATACGAAAATTCATGTTTCTAAATCATAGATTCCAGTAATAAAATGAAGATGGAGAATAAAATGGGTCCATGAACTTAGCCCTGAGGCCCCTCAGTATCTGTGTTGAGATGCTTCACTCCGCCAAGATCTCAAAGACACTCTCAAGGATCTATAGAATGATAATCATTCATTCATTCATTCATTTTCCTTCAACTTAGTCCCATATTTATCAGGGGTCACCACAGCGGAATGAACCACCAACTATTCCAGCATGTTTTTATGCAGCGGATGCCCTTCCAGCAGCAACCCAGCACTGGGAAACACTCATTCACACACACATTTGTTTACTCAATTCAACTGTACTGCATGTCTTTGGACTGTGGGAAAAACCAGGCACCCAGAGGAAACCCACCCGAACATGGAGAGAACATGCAAACTCCACACAGAAATGCCAACTGGCCCAGCCGGGACTCAAACCAACGACCTTCTTGCTGTGAGGCGACAGTGCTAACCACTGAGCCACCATGCCGCCGATGATGTTAATGAAAACGAAAAAGTAAATAAATGACATGTTATATGTCTAAAGCAGGGGTAGGGAAATTCGGGCAAGTTCAAGGTCTGAGTGATGAGGTCTTGAAAGCTAAAAAAAAACAAACAAATCAAGATCTTGAAAGCAATACAGGAAGGTGGGTTTTTATTAAGGCTGGATCAAAACTCTGCAAGACTGCAACTCTCCAGTACCAATATTGCCTACCCCCTAGTCTAAAGTATTCTAAAAGGTAGTCAGATTAGATTACCTAAAATACAACTGACATTGAATCACTAACTTCAGTTTAAATCATATAGTATTTACTATCAGGCTACAATTTGTAAATAATCTACTGAGCACTGCTCATCAGGAACTTTCTCTGACCAACATCAAGTTCAGACTCCACAATATTTTATTTATTTTTAATAGTCACTGTGTCAGATATGTGGAAATGAATAAACTGATCAGGAGGGACTCCCATAATTGTCAGTCTAATTGTCAGTTGTAACTCAGTACACTGCAGGGATTTTGTAGACGTCCTGTACTCATTAAAAAAGAGAGCTTGGTTTCATATTGTCTATAATTGCACTACTAAATCATAAATGATTCTTCAGTGCTTGTGGAGGTTTAATCTGAGTGATCTTTTGTCCTGTTTCCAGTTGTGTACTACTGTCTGTGTAACGTAAGACAAATGATCTTGCTAGATTATTGATCGTAAAAAACAAACAGTGAAAGCATCAACTCGATACAAATTGTCCCTGAGTCGAAATTTACGTAACTAAGCGAAAAAAGAAAGAGAGATTCTTGGACTATCTATCACTGTAATGAATACTGTCTGCCTACCAGACCAAAGTTTGAAAGCTAATTTCATTCACCATTGATGCTTTAAATGAATAGTTATGACAAGTGCAACAGCAGGTCTTGCTTTTAGTGCTTGTTACTTCTTTATGTATTGTGTGAGACCTTGTGAAATCCCTCAACCCACTTTCATCAGTATTTAAACATTAAGACACTACAAGTGGAGCCATTAATAGCACTTTTAAACCTAAACTGCAGCTACAGATATTAAATGGGCAGCTTATTGCAAAATAAAATATGTTTTTAGTTCCAAACCTAAGGAAGCTACATTTAGTTGTGTGTTCTGAACTTAAATTTCTGCTATTTTATTTATAACAATACAATATAAGGCAACGCGGTGGCGCAGAAGGTAGTGCTGTCGCCTCACAGCAAGAAGGTTGCTGGTTTGAGCCTCGGCTGGGTCAGTTGGTGTTTTTGTGTGGAGTTTGCATGTTTTTCCCCGCGTTCGCCTGGGTTTCCTCCCGGTGCTCCGGTTTCCTCCACAGTCCAAAGACATGTGGTACAGGTGAATTGGGTAGGCTAAATTGTCCGTAGTGTATGAGTGTGTATGGATGTTTCCCAGAGATGGGTTGCAGCTGGAAGGGCATCCACTGTGGTGACCCCAGATTAATAAAGGGACTAAGCCGAAAAGAAAATGAATGAATGAATGAATATATACATATTTTAAAATAAAACCTTATTAAACATAAGGGATAACAAAAATGTAATTATTTTAATAAAATGTTATTTGTTAACATTCGGTAGTGTAATTTGAGGATGCTGGACAATGGAGTATAGGATCACTGTGCAGTTTATTAGATAGATTGATCAGGCAGCCAACGGTCAAAACAGGTGCAAACAGGTACATATAGATAATCCAAAGTCAAGGTCAATACACAGGTGAGCGATCAATATAGACAGAAAACTATGTGAACAAAGAAACAGGGCAAGCGTCAAAACACGGCTAGACAAAGCAAGGAAAAAACGCTACGTAATGTCAAAGTACAGTAAAACAAGACTCAGCAATGGTGTGTGGTTTTTAAAGTTTATGTAATCAATTCTGTGTTAATCTGTGTGTGTGTGTGTGTGTGTGTAATCAAACTGAAGCAAGAACAGAGGTGTGCTTGAGGTGCATGCTGGGAGTTGTAGTTCGTATATGTCATGGGATTATAGTCCGAGTGAAAGTGAATGGCTGTTTCTGAATTCCAAGAACGCAAAGAATAAACTCGTGTTCTTGTAAAGACCGGTCTTGCCAGGTCACCTCGGAAAAATTAATTGGGGAGACCGCGAAAACACAGAACGCATCCTGTGAGAAATGAGATGCATCTTCCTGATGGTCACATGACCTTCAAGCATTTTAAACCGAAAATTTAAACATTACGGCAATCACACAACGATTTATTTTTTCAATATATACTGTCAGGGCTGGACAGAATACAAAGACAGATAATGCTCAAACTGAAAGTTTACTTAGTAAGTTAAGGAACAAAGGCAGCTGCTGTTCGCTGACCACCCGCGGGAACGCAGACTGGATTAAGGCAACAGAAATTGCTCCCTCGGCTCCTTTGGTGAGGAGAGGGGTTGAAGGGGCAGTATGAGGAGATAACCCCTGCAGCAGAGTGAGTGCTGGAGCTGGCGAACGCAGAGTTGAGGCTGGATTCAACAGCGTGGTGACAGCGCAGATCACAGGTAAGCAATCACGTTAAGTTATAAATTACAGTGCTGGACTAGACTGGACAAGACATAATTCACTTAAGGCATTAAGGAATAGCATAACGTCCTTAAGCTTTAATAAACAAAATAACCTGGCAAAGAATTACAAGACAGGGCAAGTATAAGTAGAGGGGAGAATCAGAACCAATAAGCAACAGGTGAGTAAAGCGTGTGCGCCTGCGCTAATTGTAAGAGGCAACAGTTGAAACATTACAGATTGAGACAGAGAAGCTCAGATTAAACCTGACCCATGACATATACACTGTAAAACCCAACAAGTTAAGGTAACTCAAACCATTTGAGGAAACCAATTGCAGCAAACCATTTAAGTTAAAAATTAATCCTAATGAGTATTGTGAACTTAATCCATTTGAGTAAACGAAGCATTTTAAGCACAGTAAAACCCAAGAAGAGAACTCAAACCAACTGGGTACTGTAAAACCCAATGAGTTAAGGCAGCTCAAATAGCTTAAGGAAACCAACTGCTACAAACCACATGAGTTAAACTAATTTATACGAGTACTGTGAACTTACTTCATTTAAGTTGAAAGAGGTATTTAATTAACTCATTAGCTTCAACACTCTTTTCAATTGAGTACAATTAACTTTTAATAAATTTTGAGTTAACTACACTCATTTCATTTGATAAAGTTGACTGTTGGGTTTTACAGTGTATAAAATGCATAAAAACTTACAAATATACTTTGCACAATACAAATAAAACAGATTTTAATATGAAGTTCAGCAAATAAACACCCTTTTTTGTGGGTTTATGCCTTCATTAAGATTTTCATGTAAATGTTTACTTTTACCATCTCTTTTAGGGAAACTCCTGAGATAAGTTATATCTCTGAACTTTAATAATAAATCTATAAATAATACTGCGCTTCCCATCTCCTTCATTCAGTCACAATGACTTTTAAGACTTCTAGAGTGAGTTGCTTAAGTCTGCACAGATGCATCCACAATACCAAGAACACATTCGGGAACTTTCACACATCCTCCGTTCTTGCGGTTTTGGAACAAGATCGCTGAAGAAGGCATATTGAGAAACAGCTTAAGATTCATATCGGTCTAAATGACTGGATCGTTAGTGATTGTGACAGCTAGCAATTTGACTTAGTATCAACTAACAATATATAATACTTATTTACTGCAAGTTTGCACAAAAATATTCAGCTTTTCTATGCCATTACTTTATCTAACTGCTAACTAACATTTTTGTTTTCTTTTTACAGTCATTTACAGTTACATTACAATAATTTTTTTACCTGGTTTACAACAGTTACGCTTTACAGACTTTCACTTGATTTTATGTTATGTTCTCATTCAGTTGTAAATATTTTGAGCTCAGTTTATTTTTCTCAATAAAATGAATAGGTAGATAGATATCCGATGCCTGTCACAATGGGTGTCCCGCTACAGACAATCGAGACTCAGAGATTATCAAAAACACTTTTTTTATTTACAAACCCGCTCTTACACTCAAGTACATGGAGTGTTAACAACACAATATCAGACAATAAACTAAACTAAAGCAGGGGTATAAATACACAGGACATGATTACACAAATTACAAACAGGGGTGATACAGCAGGTGGAACTCGTGATCATTAGAAAATAGCGGGAAACAGAGCAAAGGGGTCACTCACTGACAAACACAAGCACATGGATCATGGCACAACATAATATTACATTACTCAAAACAACACAGACACACCAGACATGTGACAATGCCTTACTGTTTTATCAGGCAATGATTTTGTAGGCACATTTTGAAGGTGCTTCATGTTTCAGACAGACTTAACAGTTGAATGATTTTGCAACAAAATTTTATTGTTCTGCATAATATCTGCTAACGCTTTATTTTAATGGTTCCCCTCAGACATTCAACTGTACAAACAATTTTGCAAGTACATGTCAGCTTATTTGGTAATCCCTAGCAGCTAACCCTTGTCTTGTAGTTGTGAAGTTACATACAGTTTAGTGAACAGAATGCCTGAAAGGCACATAGGAGTAACGATTTTGGGGAGAGCTATCACTTTAAATAGAAACATCGAGACTTTATATAAATGGACTCTATTTGTAAATCTCAGCCACAGTAAGCTTCATCTACAGTACTGTCAGTCAGATGTTGGCCCGTGACCTCCCCACTAGCACACTGGCATAGCCATAATTAACTGTCTGTAATACCTCACACTCACTTCAGAACATTCAGACATCATGTATACATATAGTGTTAACACATACGCCTGCCATCATTTGCTCCAAGTCTTCGCATGTGATGAAGCAATGTTAACAATGTCACTGTTTTTAAATGACAATTTATTATTATCTGTCTGCTCCATTTAATGTGTTTGAAGTATTTTTGTATTTCTCTGGGGGTAAATCGCAGCTTTGCTTCATTTGAAAGCAATGATAGTAAGACAAAATGAAAGTTGGAGTGAGAGGGAACTGTGGATCTGGAGGGATTTAGAGCCCATGATCTCATTTCCTAGTGTATTTTTAAAGCCCTGATGATCCATCTTGGGTCCATAAATCTCTCTTGCATTGAAGAGAACCATGAAGCCACCTTGCGAATGCTTGACGTGAGGAGTGCAGCGCTGCTAATGAACTTTGAAATGGGAGTGAGCAGCAAAGGCTATCAATTATAATAACAGCCTCCCCTCTTCCAGACAGAGCAGCATCCGTCCCCATTATGGCCCAACACCTCCACCATGTTTAGCCTCATTAAGCAAGTCTCCTCGATAAAAACGAGGGCCAAAGGCCTCATCATGCGGTTGCACTGCTTCAAGTCAATAGATTCACATTTTGGCAAAGTCACATATTTATATACCCTTGCATATTTTAACATCATTATGACAAATGTCCTTAAAACTCCTGGAATGTCAATTGCAACACATACTGGGCTGTATGTTTGATCTATAAACTTTTATATTTATCATAATGCAAATGTAGTCATTTGCAACCTAAATGTGTACAGATTGTAGTGTTATTCACAATGCAATCTGGTATTTTTCATCATAATTTTATTCATTATATACACCTCAAAAAAGGCATTAATCCCGTGTTATTCATTCCAAGTCAGTATTAGTGATGTTGATTTGTTTAAATAACAGTGTTAACCATTGCTGTTGTTGTTGTTTCAAATATTTGCATGTCATTTGCATGTACATGATGTCCTGTTTTCATAAAATCATGCTTTTATAGTTTACACAGAGGCAATAATGGCTTTTTCAAAAAATTGTGTTTCCATGCACTAGACAACATGTAAATTAACTGTCAAAATGTGCATAAAGAGCTTTTTGCTTTGGTTGAAAACTGGGTTGTACTCTGACGATACCTAGGATTTACTACATTTTTTTAAGGTAAGTGGTTGTAAATAATTTATTTGGGGTACATTTAAACAAACAAATTAAGTTGAACATTACTAAATTTAATTTGTTTGTTTAAATTCAACCCATATTAATTGTTTGTAACAATATTGTTAAAATCATTTTTTTCAGTGTATAAGCACCTCCTATTATTTGTTATTCTTTTATTTATTGGTATACAGTTTTCAACTGGCTACTGAATTAAATAAAAAAAATGTTAACCTTTGAAATTGCACAATATGGTAGACAGATTCAATACTGCATGAATGAAAACAGTGTTCAAGAAAGTTTAAAATATATTTAACAGTGTAATAAGCAAATAATAATAAAAAACAATAGCACATTTTCCTAATTCCAAACTCTTAATCTTATTTTTTCACAAACAAAAAAAAAGTTTTTTCTTCCACCAAAAAATGTCATGATCAAATGTCACTAAAACTAAACTAAACATCCTGAACTTACACAATGTTTATATAAAAAAAATGAATTACATGACATTGTAATAGTATAACACATAAATTATAAAAAGGGTCATATCATCATTGCATTTTATGCATATATCGTTTTATGAGTTTTAATTTAATTAAACACTAAAAATCAAAATCAAAAGTTACTAAACTTGGTTAAGATACTTAACTGACAAAATATTTGGACCAAAAAAGGCCAACTAGTTTATGATAGAAAATGCACACAAGGATCGCTGCTAATCAAATATAAGAGACTAAAATTGAAAAATTAATATGGATATATTATAAGTTAAACCTGAGTTTACTTCTTGAACACAAAATAAGGTATTTTTGAAGAAAGCTGAAAACCGATAGCATTGACATTCAAAGTTGCAAAATAAATACTGTGGAAGTCAATGGTTGAGCTTTTGTTTTTCTATTCATTGGCATTGGTGTAGTAAAGCCAAAAAAATGCATTTAAAACAGAAGTTCATAAGAAATAAGATATACACAATGCACTCAACCTGCAACCTGCAAGTTGAGTCCTAATGCCCCAGTATAGTGAAGGGGACGCAATACTGTCAGTGAGCACCATCCTTCAGATGAGACGTTAAACTGAAGTCCTGACTCTTTGTGGTCATTAAAAGTTCCATGGCACTTCTCACAAAGAGTAGGGGTGTAACCTCAGTGTTCTGGCCAAAGTTCCATCCATTGGCCCTTACTGATCATGGCCATTGAATTGGCTCTATCACTGTTTTTCCACCTATAGCTGTCCTGTGGCTGCCATCGCATTATCCAAGTGGATGCTGCACACTGGTGGGGGTGTGGAGAGACACCCCTTATGATTGTGAAGCGATTTAGGTGTACGGCCATACAAGATAAATGCGCTATATAAAATACACTATATGATTATGCGCTATATATAAATAAATACACATTACTTACTTACTCGTAAAAACTCTTGTAATGAGCAGACATTCTCATGCACATTTTCTGGCAAGCAGGTTTCCTTGGTTATTAGAAATGAGTGGAAGCACATACTTTCCAAGCACAACTATTTTAATAAGGGACAAAGTATGAATTTTCCTTGGCTGGACATCACTGTTTTCTTTTAAATTTCTGCATATGTGGTGGATGTGCATTAATAAATCAGTTCTTACATCAATTAGGCTTTTTCATTATGAAAGCAGAACAATTGCATCAATGTTTTACAGCACATACAGTATAAGTGGTATAGTCATTATATGTATGGATATGTTTTTTAAAATAAATGAACAGAAAAAGAGCATGGTATCATTGACCTTTCTGCATCTTTCATCCAACTAGAAACACAAAGAAGACAATCCTATCATTGGTTCATTCTGATAGCCAGCGGCTTCTGTTCTGTCCCCTAAGACTCACAAGCCTGTACATGTTGCTGTGATAGAGAGACAAAATTGGACAGGCAATTAGTCATGATTAGTCCTTAGCAACTGGCAATTAATTATGGGGTGACACGTTTGTTGGCCTGCTTCAAGAGGTACGAAAACTTTTTAAGACCAGAGCAAGCAATATTTGATATTGCACTGGGAGCAGAAATACATGTAGGCTGCTGTACGCTCTCCTCACAAGCTGAAAAACGCAGATACTTTAAACACGAACAACAGGAACACCCTGATATACAGTCCAATCTACATGATGAATTATCATGTCGGGACGACATTCTTTATTACAACCGCTGAGGTACAAAAGCCCAGTGCTGAGGTGAAAGGGATCTGAAAGGAAGATATTACAAGAGACACATGAAATATATTACAAACAGCAGTGAAAAATGCAAGACAATAAATGAGGCTACTTTATAATTTGGAAATGCTGGCATGGTGCCAGCTGTGGGATTAATTTTGGAGTGTTTTCTATAGAGTGTTCCAGTGTTATGACTACAAAGCAATGGCTAGGCCTCAAGGGACAAAGCTTTTCGCTTAGCCTATGGTTCTGCAAATCTGTTGGTTCGTTCTCAAGATCTTGTCAAAAATTGCTTCCTGGAAATCATTTGTGTGTGTGTTTTTTTGGTTTTTCTGACGAGGTGTTTGTTTGCAAAGACAGAGGTTATGTCAGCATAAGCAGAGCTGTTTTTAGGAGAGGCAGACGAACGGGCCCATGGGAAGCCTTCAGAACACGGTGACAAAAAATAGCTGTTCTCTGGGGCCACACTTACACTGAAGTAACAGGACATGATCTTCCGATTTACAAAATATAAGATCAGCTGATTTCTTGAGCCAGATCTTTATCTCCACCATCTGCCAGTGAGATTCAGTTAATCCAAAATAAATGTGTAGTATTAGAGTTTCAATTTTCCAAAGAACAGGCATTTTTGGTTTTAGGGCTTGGGCTATTATTTTCCTGTGCTTAAATACATAAGGAACAGTGTGTATGCATATATAAGCAGTAAAGTATATGTACTTTAAGTAATAATGGCTATACACACCTACAGTTAGTGAGTGAAAAATTGGATCCTTTTCTATGTCTTAAATTAAACTAAAGTGAGATCAAAGACTTTTAGAAGAATTTCCTGATCAAGCTTTTCTACATAATGAAATAAGTTGAAATTTGGGATAATAAAGCACCTAAATTTACCATAAAAATCATGAAATTGGATCATATGACACTATCCAGAGGTCCATTTATCTTCTTCAATACAATATCTTGACATCTACTGTAGCTTGGTGATCTTTAGCACATGCATAAGTAGCAGTGTTACATCCCTATGTTTGTTATGTTGGAATTATCTGTCACTCTGCTGTGCCTTGGGAAATCATCTGGTTGGTTTATACAACCTGATTTTTGCTGAGGCCTATAAAACTTTAAGTGTATGTGTTTGTGTGTGTGTGAATGAGTGAGTGACTTGATTGATTGATTGATTGATTGATTGATTGGTTGATTGATTGATTGATTGATTGATTGATTGATTGATTGATTGATTGATTGATTGATTGATTGATTGATTGATTTTATTTGGGTGTTATGGCCCCATTCCACTGAGTGGTATGGTACAGTACGGTTCAGTTTGGTATGCTTTTATGACCATTTCCACTGTCAAAAGGTACCTAAAAGCGAACTGTACCGTACCACTTTTTGTGAATCTAGCACAACAAAATGGTACCAAAATGTGGAGCTAGACGCGCAACTGAACACTATTGGTTTACAAAGATACGTCACTCGCTCCTGCAACAAGCCAGGAGAAAGAAAACTGAAAAAAAGGAGAAAGAAACTGCCATTTTTAAAAACCCAGCCGAAACATTAAACCATTATATATATATATATATGAAGAGTTCAGATGCAACACCCTCTAAATCCATCAGACCTCTTTTCTTGTATGAGCATTTTCTATCAGGCTCCTATAATCAGGTTCAGAAGTTTTATTTTATATGTTATGAAAAGGCTATTATCTAGAAAATAAAATACCTTTTTTTCATAAATGTCACTTTAGACAATTCTTTGGTTTCTTTTGCTTCAAAACCAGCTAAATCCACCTCTGCTTTTTTTTGCAAAAACCTCTAAATCCACCTAAATCCCTCAAGTTGAAAAAATACTAAAGATTCTATTAAAATTTTTTTTTCCAAACATAAAACACATTACACAAACCACCTAAAATTAAAAATACATCTGTCAATTAAGTGGCGGTAAGTGGTAACTGTGGTAAACCAGAGAAAAAGCAGAAGGAAAATGAAGGAATGAAATCTGTCAAGTAAATGCATTAATTATCAATAACATTAAAACTGACATTAATTAAATCTTAACAATCAGTTGTTATTTCTGATATTCAGGATTTTTATTTAATGCAAGTAGAGCAAACATTGTAAGCTAAGCTTGGTAGATTCAAATATTGTAGTTTAAAACATTATGAAACATCAATATCTGTGCATTGTCCATTATTATAAAAAGCTTATCAGTTAATAGGAAGTAGGCTAATAAAAATGTATATTTTCTACATTATATTTATCTTTTAAAAATAGCTTACATTAGCAGATAAAACACAAGGTAGGCCTACTGGGCAAAAAGGGGATGCCTCTCAGACAATTTTAGAAGCTGTCATACATTCATTCTTGCCATACTCAAGGTCTTGGTCTCTTTTTCGTCTCTTGTTTATTCTCATAGCATCCATGTGGAATAAAAGAAAGGCATCTTAACTCTGTCTTTCGTGAAATGGAGTTGCCGTTTAATGTATAATAAATTGGACTCATTCAAAGTAGCGTCACTGCGGAAACAAACGTTCTGAATGAATGCTACACTTCCGACTGTACAGTGTGTTTTCTTTTTCTTATAATGCACAGAGTTTTGAGGTAAGGTTTTATTTGCCATCCACTGACATCAGACAGACTCATCCAGTTCATCAAACTCCGTCTTTTAAAATCAGAAGCGGAATAAAACAGTCTCCTCATAAAAGCCGGCATATCAGCGCGCTGCTACATTGAAAACATATGATTCGATTTGCGCCCTTTGATTGGTGCTCTGGATATAGCGGCTTTTGCTCTCAAAAGCAAGTGGTGTTAAGTAGCTTTTGCATACAAACTGTTTTTTCTGAATGGGTTGACATTGGGATTTAGATGATTTGAAGCAAATCTATTTGTTGATGGTGTACTACGTGTCCCTGAAGCATTCACTCAATGTCATTAGCTCATTTTTGGTGGAAGTGGTTTAGCGCCTTTTGCATCTGAACTCTTCATAGACGAATGACCATGTTTGTAAACATTCAGGATGCGCGCGTTGGGAGGTGGCAGAAAAAAAAAAACGGGAACACTAGCATTTACAGCAAGGAAATGACATCTGATGCGGTACAGAGTTTGTTGTTGTCTTAGAAATAAGATTTATTGATTACATATTATATATATATTATTTACATAATGCTTTCAGCGTATTATAACAGCTCGTCATCCAGTGATAAGCACAGTGATTCAGCAAAATTAACATTAAAGTGAGCGGCGTTCATCTGAAAGGTCCCTTTGCGATAGCACCTTCCCAATGGATATTGGATAAGACAAAATGACCAAGCATCCACCCCGAAATATACAATTTCATTGAAGCTCCAAGTGATTTTACAAGAGAGAAGTTAAAGGTCTACAAGTCTTTGGATGCCAACAATGTTGTTCTATGTGGTCATGTGCAAGAAATAATGCTCCATGATTACCAGATTCAACACTATGTAGAGCTAAAAACCAAGGTTCTGCCAAGACAAAGACAAAGAAAGAAGATGGAACTGTACAAGGCCTGGGTAATTAAACATAACAAGCAAAACAACTGCATTCTGACAGCGAACTGACAGCAAACTACACCTGTACGGCAGGGTATGTGAACTTACATGTAAAGGTAATGTTGGTTTTATATTCGCACATTCAGACTTTCTCCTTAATGATATAATTTCATAAAAGTATTATTTGCAAACTCTAAATAGCGAAATCATATTAGCAGCCAATGCACATATCAAAGCACAACATTGTTCACAGTCAAATAAACAGTGTTAATGTTGTTTTCAAGTCACACTTGCAGGTTATTTCAGACCGAAATTCTGCATTAAAGCAGTGTGGTGTATGGTAAAAGTTTTGAATTTGACATCCTACCGCACAACATGACATGTTTGCTATTGCAGCCGGTCTTTTTTTGCAACCGGGGACCTGTGTGATGTCATGTGTGACGTAGGTTGGTAATTCATCTATATTTATTTAATAACGAGCCATAGTCGACCTGAGCTCAAACAAACCTTGTCGTAGTCTTGATGAACAGCCACAAAGCCAAGAAGAACAAAAAGAAAAAAGAAACGGGCCATTAGTGTAGCTTCAGCACTGGATTTTGGAAGGAAGTGTTATGTCCAATAAACAAACACAAACGGAGCTTTGGGTGAACGCCAGTTTACTGTATCAACTTCTGGTATCACAACAAAACGAAAACAACATACTGCAGAGCTGCCGCACATGCGCCACAGTAACTCTACAACAGATAATGACAATAAAGAACTGGTTAGCAACCACAACAGGAAGGGCATCTGCTGTATAAAACATACAGTATGGAAGAGTAATTGATGGCTCATTCTGCTGTGGCGACTCCTGATAAATCATGGACTAAGTTAAAAGAAAGAAAGTTATTGACGTTAAAAATAGTATTTTTTTGTTTGTTACAGTACTTTTCTCTTATTTATTTTAGCCTTAGACCTGCCAATCTCAACTCCAAATAAATTAGTTATTTCACATTTTATTTGACTTTCCATACCCTTTAATGTCTTTTCCTTCTCTAGGTGGGGCATTAAAGCAGTAATAATTTTCGTGAATGTGTGATTTGGTTAGCTGGAAATTAGAAGTAAAAAAAAAACAAAAAACAGGTAGCTATGTGAAAGTTTCTGGAAACTACTAATTTTGTCTTTGTGTAAAAATGGTGATTTTGTGAAAACAGTGATGTCATGCGCATACAGTATCATGTGTTCAGACTATAGGCATGCTAGAGTACTTGAAAACTAAAGCAACAATGATGGACTACAATATGGTGTATAATAATAGTAATAATAATAATAATAATAATATGTTAGCATAGATGCACAATAAAAGTACTCTAACTGACAAAGCAATATATAAATAATTGTTTTAATTGTTTATTGGACTATTTTAACAAACAGAACAAAAAGAGGTGATCATTGTGATCTCCTCTGTCAGATGATTCACTCCATGTAATATTAACGCTCACTACGCTGTCTTGAACAGCTGTATGCTGTCCATGCAAATTAAAACAGGATTTGTTCAAGTGTTACTCCATCATCTTGAATTTTAAGTGTTTGAATGCAGATGTGTGTTACACAATCACACCATAGTTTGGGGCAGAATATAACAAGGGAATGTTCTCATTAGTGAAGAGGGGGACAGAAGGTGGCTCATATGGAATACCTGAAACTGCTACAAAGGGATAAGAGAACAAACAACATCATTATGTATACTCGAACTGGCCAAAGCTGGTAGATTTGACAGACTCTTAATCTCTCTCTGTTTTTGTGACAATGTCTTGCCCTTCGTTTTCATGGCTTTGGCTTCCTCAAGAGTGCTGAATGTTTCTCCCTGTGATGCAGCGTAAAGGCACACATGTAATACCAGACTCAGACTGTTATGTGTAAATCAGCTCAATTAGGACTTTATTATTGCTTTATGCAATGTAACATATACTTGCTGTTTTTGCCATTATCTGGAAAAAATGTACCTATTCACAGAATAATTATATTGCAATAAACATAAAAAAATACAAACAAACTAATTAAACTAACCGCAGAGCAATAAAGCTCTGCCTACATAATACTCCTGCACTTTATTATCTGATAGCAGTGTGAAGAAATGGAAGGAAAATGTGCTTGTACAAGAGTTGATAAATATTACGGTGGCTGAGAGAGCTCAAATGTGGTGTAAGTTTCAGTCTTATGTAAGTTCTAGTGTTCATATACAGCCATATATGGACACCTATATAAATTATAGGTAATATATTTACGTAACGTGTACATATGGGGTGACACAGTGGTGCTGTCGCCTCACAGCACGAAGGTCGCTGGTTCGAGCCTCGGCTGGGTCAGTTGGCGTTTCTGTGTGGAGTTTGCATATTCTTCCTGCATTCGCATAGGTTTCCTCTGGGTGCTGTGGTTTCCCCCACAGTCCAAAAAAAATGAGAGACAGGTGAATTGGGTAGGCTAAATTGTTCGTAGTGTATGTGTGTGAATGAGTGTGTATGGATGTTTCCCAGAGATGGGTTGCAGCTGGAAGGGCATCCGCTGCGTAAAACATTTGCTGGATAAGTTGGCGGTTCATTCCGCTGTGGCGACCCCTGATTAATAAAGGGAATAAAGTAAATGATGACAATTTCATTTTGTGGCAAACCAACTCTATCTTTTTCACTTAGAAAGTATATCAGATCATTCTTCTGTGTTTCATGCATTACTTAAGGTTTCTGCACTGCCAACTATAGAAGTTAACCCACTTAACCTCCACAAATTGAATAAGCAGAGAATTATTGAAGTCTTCCCTCACACCTTCTCCTGTTATGTGCTTTAATGTACTGTGTGCATAACTGTCCTCATGGAGCAGATGGTTTCCCATTTTTCTTCTTCAGTGACTCAGCATTACAAGTGTAATTGGAATTATTGCACAACCAGTTGATCCTTTATTGCACAATCTATAAATTAGAATGCTGCACGGGGTGAACGAGCATTCACTTAATGCTAATTATGGTCAAGTTATGCCCGGCCAACTGTCTAGTGCTTATCAGTCACCATTCCAGATGACCGCACTGAACCATTCAATCGGACCACTTGCATGAAACAGAGGACTTTACTTGGTGTTGCGGAATAACATGGAGATTAAACTGATTGCATTTTGATTGCCTTTACTTGGTTTCTAAATCAGATTGATCTGGTTCAGATGGTTTTGAGAAACAGATGTAGAAGCTCTAGAGTTGGGAAAAAATAAAAAAAATAAATCAAAGCTTTGTTGTTTTATGAATAGAACAATAAAAATCAACAATGATAAAGCCATTTAATTATTAAATAAATTATGATATAAATACACTCAAAAATATAAATGGAACACTTGTTTTGGCTCCCATTTTTATGAGCTGATCTCAAAAATGTAAACCTTTTCTATGTATACAAAGGCCTATTCACTTATTCACTTTTTGCAATCCAGATTCTGTCAAAGCAGCTTAACGTAGATAAAGTATAAGAGTCCTAGAATTCACTATATACCATTGGCCGTTCGGGACAAAAATCACCTGCCTTCACTTAACCTCTAAAATAAAGCATCAAGATAAAATGACTTATGGGTCATTTTATGGCTCACCCAGAGTTTGACGTCATTCATCCGTGACTCTTTATCTAATGGCAAACACAAACAAACTGTAGTGGCAATTTTGCTCACAGCATTCTTCAATAATAAACGAGACAAAAATGACATTTCCCTGTGGTGGTTGGAAGTCACGCTTATTGCATCATCAGATTTGAACATATCAAATAAATTATCTCAGATTTTAACCTAGGATTTCAGGATTTTTTTTAGGATTATTCAAAATTGTCTTAGACAACTAAATTGTGGCTGAAATCGCACAGTGTGAGCGAAGCTTAAGTTGTGTTAGGTCCAATTCACATTGCATGAATTCCATAATCATCGTAGTCTTCAGTTGCAACTGTGTTCATACTGCAGGATGGATCAGTGGCAGGACGATTTCACAAAACATGGGTCAGCGAAAATCAGGGCTAAAATCGTGCAGTGTGAACTCGACATTAGTGTGCACTTCTCCTTTGTCGAGATAATCCATTCAACTCACAGGTGTGGCATATTAAGAAGCTGATTAGACAACATGATTATTGCACAGGTGTGCTTTAGGCAGGCCACAATAAACGTACAGTTTTGTCACACAGCACAATGCCACAGATGTTAAAAGTTGAGGGAGTGTGCAATTGTCATGCTGATTGCAAGAATGTCCATCAGAGCTTTTGCCTGGGAATTGAATGTTCATTCTATCATATTTCCAACTCAGGCTCATTATGGATACGTACCCAGGTCAACGTTTCTGGGGACAGTGAATACGTACGTACAGTTGAAATCAGAATTCTTAAACCCCCTTTAACTTTTTTTTCTTTTTCAAATATTTCCCAAATTATGTTTAATTGAGCAAGGACATTTTACAGTATGTAAAAAAAAAATTATTTTGGAGAAAGCGGCTAGAAAAAGAAAACTGTTTTTATTTTTTTAAATACCAATTTAAGGTCAAAATTATTAGCCCCTTTAAGCAACTTTTTTCGATAGTCTACAGAACAAACCATCGTTACACAATAACTTGCCTAATTATGCTATCCTGCCTAGTTAACCTTATTAACCTAGTTAAGCCTTTAAATGTCACTTTAAGCTGTATGAAAGTGTCTTAAAAAATATCTAGTCAAATATTATTTACTGTCTTCATGGCAAAAGTTGTGTTATTAAAACTATTATGTTTAGAAATGTGTTGAAAAAATCTTCTCTCCGAAAATAAACAAGGGAGCTTATAATTCAGGGGTTTTACTAATTCTGACTTCAACTGTGACTGGAGGTAGGTAGGTCTGCTTGCAGTTTTTGCAAATCCACCAGAGGCTGCTGTGTATGCTTTTTGATGATCTCAAATTTCTCTTGCGTGACCTCTTCTTACATAAATCCACCAGAGGGCACAATATACACTACAGCCGGCCAGGGGTGCATTTCCCAAAACCATCGATAGCCAACTAAGGTCGCAAGTTGCTTCGTTACAAACATAGCTCGTTGATTTTGCGTTTCCCAAATCCATTGTTCCAGCGACCATTCGCAAATTGCATCGCAAACTTGTGCACTTGCAACTACACCTCTGGAGCTGTACTTAGAAACATAGTTCCTGGCTGTGTTCTATTTCCACTTATCCCCCCTATGCCCTATTCATTTAGAGCATTCTTTAAACTTGGAATGAATAAAAATAAAAAAGCATTAAAGTCATCTCTCTTAGTTGTCATTTTCTTTCAAAGCATTTTTACATTTCAGTTTTAGCAATCTTCATGTTTACAATTGCGCTCCCTTCGCAGTGCACTTTGAAAACATTGATGTCATTTTGAATACAGCCGTGGCTCATGACAAAAACTGTAAATGACCTATCATTTAAAAGCGGAATTTATGTTACGTCTCCAAAGCTAGTGAAAACAAAACAACATAGCATACTTTAATGCTTTTAATTCATAGTAGGTTATTTATTAAGTATCTGTACTGTAAATGACATGGGCCTGTTGGGTAGAACATTTCTGCAATGGTTTGCATGTGTCAAATTGTAAAAGTAGACTTTTCAAAGAAATAAAAAATATATAATATCCTACTTAATAATAATAATAATAATAATAATAATAATAATCATCATCATCATCATCATCATTCATATTATTAATATTATTATTAAAGCATGATTTTTTACATTTCCTAATAAATATTCAATTTAATTTCTTAATAAATAGCCTCATTATTTATTTATTTACTTATTTATATGATATATATATGAGATTAGAATATGTGTTAGCTTTTGTAAGTGATTTTGTGTTTTAGAATAGAATATGTCATATTCTCAATAATATTTATAAAGGAAACACAGGCCTTATATGTGCCATTTACATATACTTCAATTAATATGGAAAGCATGTTAACGTGTTTTTACCAAAACTAATATTGGATTTTATTTTAAATGCGTGTTTGTGTAAAGCAATTTAATCTGCACAAAGAAATTATGGGGTTCTTCTCTAAAGAAGTAGTTACACCACCCCATTTAGAGCATCATTATGGGCGTTTTACGTTATAACTATTGTGGTTCAAATGACGGACCTGCGACAGAGAAACTACGGGTTTTGGGAAACACTCGTCACTACATCGTTCTTTTTCCAACTGATGCATTGTACTATGATAGTTCAGCCGCAATGTTATGTCGTTGTTTGGGAAACGCACCCCTGGCTAGCTTGCTGTCGACTGACTAACTGACTCACCTATTCATCCCTGTCTCTAAACCTAACCGATAGTATTTTCAAAAGCAATCTAGAAAAAGAAAAACAGGCTCATGATTTCACCACATTTTCAAAACCGTTGATTATTTATTTATTTATTTATTTATTTATTTATTTATTTATTTATTTATTTATTTATTTTTCTTTAGTTTTGCCTGGTTTCTGGAACCTTTCTTCACTGGACTGGAACGCCATTGTCGTGGTCAACTGAGCTTCCAAGTCCATCTGCATATGCAGCAAGTTACTGGGCAAACTAGTAACACCGGAAAAGTGGTCAGCGTGGTCAAAAAAAAAAGTGGTCAAGCGCTAAAAGGAACAGAAGCTGTCAGCGGCATCATACTGCCCTGTAGCGTTCATTTTTAAGAAATGCAGCCATATGTACCTCAGGCTACATAATTCGCACTCTCCATGAATGTAGACAGGGGTACAGATCCATGATGAGCCTGTGTTGGCTGTTTTCAAAATGACATTTTGGCAGTACATACAACTGACCTCAAAACTGTACATGTCTGACCACTTGTAACCACACCACCCCAGGACCTTCACATCCAGCATCTTCACCTCTAAGGCTCACCAGACATATCACCCACTGAGCATGTTTGGGATGCTCTGGACCAACATATATAGAAATGTGTTAAATATCCAGCCAAAACCAACAACCAGATTGATTCAATGCAAAGCAGATGCGAAGGATAATTAGTTAGGTATGCAGTTAGTTATTTCACTTTTCTGAACTATTCAATATTTCGTATTCTGAAACTAAGTCACAACATATGCTTAAATGTGTTGCACAGCCTTGAAAGTAACACTGCAGAGCAACAAAAAACAGTTGAAGTGGTGTTTTCTGGAAAAGTGTCAATTTAAAAGGAATGTGGATGACATAATTTATTAATTCTCTCTCTAGATTTTCAGTTTATTCACAAATAATCCCCAGACTGGTGGGCTTGTGTGGAACATCTCACAATTCTCAAAAGGCAAAAAAATATTAGATTCTCTCTGCTGCTAGAGAACGTCAGGTTTGAAGTGCATGTCCTATTATGCTCCTTCAAATCTAATTGCATGTATTCAGCTCTCTCAGAAGCAACCAAAGTGCCAGGAAGCATTTATGCACACATGAGCTGTCTATTATGAATATCCAAATGAAATCTTAAGGCAGCAAATGTAAGCACAGAGGATAACTTACCTCGAGTGTCTTTCATTTCTACCTCTTGCGAACCTGATGTACTAGTTCTGATACATTTGAGTATACACAGCCCAGAGATACTTGGATGAACACTTGCACAAGTATATATATATAATGTATAAATAGTTTAATGTGCTTTAAATGCCTCATGAATTTTTAATATAGATATAATTATTTAATTTTAGGTCACATCCAAAGTGCAGTTAGATGTGTTTTCTGAGATTGCACTTTGTGTGAACTTTTAGAGTTGTAATACTTCCTAAAGCAATAAGCCATAATGTGAAAAAAGAGAGAGTTGGTTATAAACCCACTGTCTATAAACCCTTTTCTTAAGACTTATAATTATATTGGGCGAAGCAGGTTCATGATTATTGTGTATAATAAAATTAGCTTCAATCGGGAGATCAAATCAGGTATACGAAGCAACAATCACATCAATGTGCGCAACGTTTCATTGCCATAAGACATCATAATAGAAGCCATAAATCTGAAATAATCATATTGTCAACAGATTTGTGTGTTTTTTTATTTTCCCATGTAATAGGACTGAGTAATTGTTTCCATCTTTACCAGTCTCTAAGTTGAAGGATCCTATTTCCATTTATATTGCCACTTATAGTAATACTGCTCCCTGGGTCAACCCTGAGTTGATAATGTGTGGTGGTTACTGCCTCACTGGCTTTCTGTGCCAATATGCTTCTCGACTCTCATCCGTTCACCTTCGTTAAAGCTCAAGGCCTACAGTTGAAGCTCATGACCTAAGGTAAAATCATTTGGCATAGATTTGAGCTTTTATTGTGACTTGCTTGCAAAGTTACTTAAGCTTTTGTTGTTTTACCAATATACAGTGTTTATATTAGTGAATATGGAGTCATGATAATAAGTAGCTTTAATGGTTGCTAACGTTGTTTCTAGAATAACAACAACAAAAATTCCTAATTGAATAACTGTTGTTTGTGTCACAATAAAATAAACAAATTAACATCACATTACAGCACACAACTGACGTACAGTTATAACTATGGGTCGTAAAAAGAAGGATCAATTTGCAGCGTCTTTATTAAGGTGAAGACAGAAAGACAAACAGAGTGTTGAATAACAGAGTCGTCTGACCAAGCTAAAAAACTAGATAAAATAACTTTTATGCCCGCTTTGAAAGAGACAATAAAGAACCCTACACCAGGATCACTTCCTCAACCGACCACTCACCTATCACACTCACCTCCTCAGAAGTCTACACCGCACTGAGTCGGATCAATGTGCGTAAGGCTGCTGGACCAGATGGTATTCCTGGGCGCATCCTCAAAGCATGTGCAGAACAGCTCGCTGGGGTATTCATAGACATTTTCAACCTGTCGCTTAACCTAGAGGCTGTGCCAACATGCTTTAAAACCACCTCTATTGTGCCAGTGCCCAAACACCTCAGCCCAACATGCCTGAATGACTACCGCCCTGTAGCACTCACACTCATCATCATGAAGTGCTTCGAGCGGTTGGTCCTGGGACATCTGAAAGACTCTCCGCCATCCACACTGGACCAACATCAGTTTGCCTACCATGGCAACAGGAGCACAGAATATGCCGTCTCCATAGCACTGCACTCTGTCCTCACACACCTGGACAATAAAATCACTTATGCACGAATGCTGTTTGCTGACTTAAGCTCAGCATTTAACACTGTCATACCCTCTAAATTAATGATCAAACTTAGAGACCTGGATATTAACACTTCTCTCTGCAACTGGGTTATGGACTTTCTGACTAACAGACCTCAGAATGTTAGATCAGGCCACATCTGCTCCACCACCGTCACACTCAACACTGGTGTACCACAGGGATGTGTGCTGAGCCCCTTTCTCTACTCCCTTTTTACCATCGACTGTAGGCCTTTGAACAGATCCAACACCATCATCAAATTTGCAGATGACACCACAGTGATTGGTCTAATCAGCAAAATGATGAGACTGCCTACAGGGAGGAGATACAGCTTCTGGCCACTTGGTGCACCGACAATAATCATTTTTCTTGAGGCAACTTAAGAAGAACCAGCTTTCATCAGCTGTGTTGGTGAACTTTTAGCGCTGCACAAAAGAAAGCATCCTGACCAACTGCGTCACACTCTGGTATGGAAGCTCCTCTGTTGCTGAGTGTAAGGCACTGCAGCGGGTGGTGAAAACTGCCCAACGCATCACAGGGACAACACTGCCAGCCATAGAGGACATCCAGAAGAAACACTGTCTGCGCCGAGCATGCAGTATTCTTAAGGACACCTCCCACCCTGCTCACAGACTGTTTTCTCTCCTGCCTTCCGGTAGATGCTTCAGGCTCCCCTGGACAAATACCAGCAGACTGAGAAACAGCTTTTTCCCCAGAGCTGTCTCCCTTTTGAACTCTGCCCCTCACTGACTCTTTTACCCCCCCCTCCCCCCCCCCAATACACCCCCCACTCTCCTCTTGTCCTCTTAATAACTTATACTTCTCACAATCACTGCACTGTTTAACATTGCACATTTAAAATTTGCACATATTCATTGCACTACATTGCACTGATTCATTTATTTGAACTGTACATACCCACTGCACATGGACATTTGTTATCATGTACACACCCACTGTGCATATACATTTGTAATTATGTTTATCTATCTGCACACTTCTGATTACTAATAGCAAACTGTACATATATTCATTTATCATAAATCTGTTCATAGCTAATACAGCCAGTATATAATGTTCATAGTACATCCATCTGTAAATATTACCATAGTTTTTCTATAACTGCACTTTATAATTTATACCTGTGTCCTGCACTTGCTGCTATTGCACTGCTGGTTAGACCTAAACTGCATTTTGTTGCCTTGTACTTGTACATGTGTAATGACAATAAAGTTGAATTTAATCTAATCTATAAAAACAACAGCAGACAGTTACGAATGGCAGCACTCACTCAAAGTCGGATGACAAGTGGTGCCATAGGCAAGCGGCAACAATGCATAAACAATAAGACAGGCGATGGTCAAGGCAGGCGGCATTAAATCACATAGGTAAACAGCATAGAGTCGGGGCAGGCGGCAGTGAATCGAAAGTCATGCAAACAGTCCAAGTCGGCGACAAATAAACAGCCAGAGAGTGTGGGAGCAAAGTTTTGCAGAGCAAACCAAGACTTTGCACTGTGTGACTGAAAATGTGGGCTTATATGTGTGTATTTAAGCTTCAGGTGACCGGCAATCAGATTACCAAGAGGCCTTGTGGGGAATGGAGTTCATGAAGTTCAGAATTCTGGCGAGAGGGACCTCTGCTGGTCGGTGTGGGGATTTGCAGGGACCAAGTAATGGGACCTTTTTATTTTTTGACTCGGTTGTGGTCAGATGACACATGGGTGCTCCAGACATATGTGCTCCTACCAAATATACACTAGTTATTCCTATATTTCTTGGGTCCAAATAGACTGAAAATAAGAGCTCTCCTTCAACCTCCCGCTGACCTGCACATACCCATACTAGTGTATGCTGCTCTCTCATTGGCTGTAGGTAATTGCTGATATTATTTTTAATCAGAACACATTTCATGACTTGAATCGCTGATAGGTCCAGATTTTTAGCACCGCAAATATCTGAGGGGTGTCGGCGAGTCAAAATCGAGGCAAAAATGCTGAACTCAGCATAAGTGACAACAGTTAACAGTTTGTGATGAAATAAATTAATAAAGTTTGTAAACAACATCTGGGAATGATGCAACATAACGAACAATTCAAATAACTTAATTTACTTTGTCTGTCACTCATACAATATTCCAATGTGATCAATTAAACAAACTCTTCTGTCAGAATGGCCAATGCAAGAACATGGCAGTTTTTGACTTTTTGATATAGTGGCTAATTCATTTTAATTTATTTGACTTCATTTGTTTGACTTCATTTTAGTACCATTTTCTCATCCCTCAATTAGGGGTGTGGTTAGCGTTTGGGTTCGGGTGCAGACCTTTTAGAATCACACATTTTTACATAAAATAGGTTTCCTTGTGAGACTGAGCTGGAAGGCTGATGCAACACTTGAGTGCAATGCTCATAATCAGTTTACTCAATGTCTATGTAGGGCAAGTTGTATATACAATAGTTGCAATATTTTGCACAGCAATGGAATGTCATGACCATAAAAATCAAGTGTTACCAACATTTTTTATTTGTTCAGCCATAAATTTATTCACATCCTATATGTGACACAGTTAAATTAGTCTGTTTGATGTGAGATGGAAAGAAGCATTAGATTGAACTTTACGATTTTAGAGGTCATAACTGGGATTATAGACCTATAAACTGGAATTACACCATGAAGCCCCTCAAATGCTCAAATTAATAGATCTTTCACATAGTGGTCTTTCATTTTTCTTAAGAATTTCCAAGCGTTGCCTTGACAATCACAGACTATATTTGCTGAAGGTATGTTCATTGCACAAACATGCAGCAATGTCTTTGAAATTTTTGTGTCAATGTATTTCCTTTAACAGTCTCACTGCTGTTGCATATGTCTATAAACCTGTTAAACCTTTTTCGTTTACTGCCATATGTAGAGGATATTGTATGTATAGTTAGCTGTTTTTGCACAATAAACAATAAAAAGGTTATAAGGACTTCAATATGAAGAGAAGCAGCCTTTCATAATTTTTCATCTCTTTAATATGATATTAACACAATCTTTTATTAGATGAGCCTCTTATATTCTCATCTGTAATTTTGTTCTCTTTTTCAGATTTCTTATATTACTTTTTCTATTTTGAGTTTCTGAATATATATATGAAATATATTAATTATGTTCCGGCGAGGCGGCGCAGTAGGTAGTGCTGTCACCTCACAGCAAGGTCGCTGGTTCGAGCCTCGGCTGGTTCAGTTGGTGTTTCTGTGTGGAGTTTGCATGTTCTCCCTGCGTTTGCGTGGGTTTCCTCCAGGTGCTCCGGTTTCGTCCACTGTCCAAAGACATGCGGTACAGGTGAATTGGGTAGGCTAAATTGTCCTTAATGTATGTATGTGTGCGAATGAGTGTGTATGGTTTTCCCAGTGATGGGTTGTGGCTGGAAGGGCATCCGCTGCGTAAAACATGCTGGATAAGTTGACGGTTCATTCCGCTGTGTCGATCCCAGATCCCAAGGGAATAAGCCGAAAAGAAAATGAATGAATGTTCCGGCGACGCAGTGGTGCAGTAGGTAGTGCTGTCGCCTTACAGCAAGAAGGTCGCTGGTTCGAGCCTTGGCTGGGTCAGTTGGCGTTTCTGTGTGAAGTTTGCATGTTCTCCCCGTGTTGACGTGGGTTTCCTCCGGGTGCTACGGTTTCCCCCACAGTCCAAAGACATGCGGCACAGGTTAATTGGGTAGGCTAAATTGTCCATAGTGTATGAGTGTGAGTGAGTGTGTATGGATGTTTCCAAGAGATGGGTTGTGACTGAAAGGGCATCCGCTGCATAAAACATGTGCTGGATAAGTTGGTGGTACATTCCACTGTGGTGACCCCCAGATTAATAAAGGGAATAAGCTGAAAAGAAAATGAATGAAGAATTATGTTCCAAACACTTCAGAGAATGCTTCACTAGAGAGGAAACAGATCTGCTTGTGCATGAGACTAAAATGTATGATCCCACCAAAGTCCCCTGATGTGAATAAGGCCTGGAAAGATGTACCGTTTTTATATTTATCTAGATGATAATAACAATCTTTTACATTTTAATCCTTTAATTTTCATTAATTAATTTGTCCTTTGTCTTAGTCCCTGATTTTTTTAGGGGTGAACCACTAACCACACTGCCAAATGTTTTACACAGCCGATGCCCTTCCAGCCACATCCCATCACTGAGAAACTCCCACACACACTCTCATTCACACACACCCTCATATACTACGACCAAGTTAGTTAATCCAATTCACCTATACTGCATGTCTTTGGACTGTGGGGAAACTGGAGCTCCCCCACCCAAACACAAAGAGAATATGCAAACTCCACCCAGAAAGGCCAACTGGCCAAGCCAGGATTCGAACCAGTGACCTTCTTGCTGCAAGGTGACAAGACTAACCACTCAGCCACCGTGCTGCACCTAATTTTCATATTTGAAGAAAAGATATTTCTGTGCTGCTGCGCATCCCGGTGTGTGTAATAAACAATGTGTACGCCCCTTTGGATCACTAAAGCACTCTTTTATTAACAATAATTAAATAAATCCTTCAGTATTGACTTTTGACCAGCTTTTAGATGTGAAGGAGCCTGATCAGTCAGGTGGGTCAGTCAATTATCACGTGTGTGTGTATAAGTAGTGGTCTTTGCACTGTTTCAGTTTATTTTTGTTCTTCACCTCCCCATCTCCTCCTCTGATTTCTCAAAAAAAAAAAGGGGGGGGGGGTCTCAAAGGAGAGGGGGGACTCATACTTGGAGCTCGAGTCAAGCCTCCTTCAAAGATGGGATGTCCGAGCTCTCTTACGGGTTTGATAGCTCGAGCCCCCGCTTCAAGGCAGCAACACCAAAAACGTTTACCATGGTGAATTGGTACAACTAGCAATGTGCCAACAATGCGCATTAACACACATCCATTTCAGACAAGAATGCACAAATGGATGCAAAACATATTGTATTTAAACAATGTTGTGCAGGAAACCTGCACCAGGCTAGCAAAAACGCCCAGAGTCTGGTGTGACAGGGCCCATAGTGTCACAACACAGGCATGCACAATGTTGTGAAATTTTGTAAAACTCAGTAATGTTCAATGAGTGATAACATATTGACCATTACAAAATGGTGGACATTTGTCTGGAGTAACTGAATATACCATTTGTGTATACTTTTTGTGGCTAAAACTGCAAACAAATGACAAATTCAGCAGGCAATTTATTCTGATAGGGAATTGCACATGTCTTTCTCAGATTCAAACAAACCTTCTTTCGGTGGCTACAATCAGTTCAATTGTGTGAAATGGCTCTCCTTCTTGCCTTCATGCACAGCTGTAATGATTTATATGTTCTAAAGGATATTTAGGACAAATATAAGAGATACTGTATTGATTATAACTTTGTCTCCTCTGGAAACCTGTGGTTTCCAGTTTGATTTTCAGTTTCACAAAGATCTGTGAAAAACACTGTGCTTGATGCACATTATCACAGCTGTGGATGTATGGCCTCAAGGCCTCTTGAGCCTCAGTTATAGTTCTTTTATTGTGACTGTAGAGCTTTCCTATTCCAAAAGAGACACTTTGCCAATTGAGTTCAGTTGAGTTCAGGTTAAATCAATGTGAAGTAGTTGAAAATTCTATTGAAATATTTTACATAATGCCATCTGAAGGCCAATATTGAGCCGGTGTGTACAGTCCGATTTAAACTGGAACCATTTTCAAGAAAAACTAACAAAGTAACATTGAAATGTTAAGCAAATAAAAGGTTTGAAAGTGAAAGCCTCTTTCCTTTTTCATTACACTACCTAACAAACTGACTATCAGCTGCAAAAAGCACATGTGTGCATGCAAAACCTGTCTTGTCAGCGGGAAATAAAAGCAGGAGTAAAATAAACACATTTGCACGGGTGGGCTGTCAGAGAACTGTGTTTTGCTTTAGTGGTTAAAAAGAATGACCTCCTTCACTCAGCCCAGAATATTTCATCTCAAAGTGCAGCAAGGATAAACTTGGATTATTATATCTGACAACAGTGAGATTAAAATAGCACAGGAGAGGACACAAACAAACAAATCTGCCGTTCTTGGGAAATTGTTTTATAGTTTAATTGAAAATTATGTTTTAGTACTGATGTCACTTCTTTGTAAGCTATTTTATTCTTTTTTTCCCAAGACTTATCTACAAGTTTATGAAGCTAGAAGAAACTTTTGAAGAAATTTACAAACGTTTACAAATGAGAGAAAGAAAAGACTCCCAATGACATGCCCACACCAAGCACAATATCTTTTTGTTTATTTTTTTCTAAGCTGCTTTGTAAGTTTTTTTATCGACCACTTTAAATCTTTAAGGAAGCATTGACTCTGATTGAAAACAAAATCATTTTGAAAATGATTTCTTCAAAACTCTTACATAACATATTCTTACATAACTAAAATGGTATTCAAAATAGTCTTTATCATTACAGTTATTGTCTTTATCTGTGAATTGGCCTTAAATCTATTTTGATGAAAAAAGCACAAAAATTGAAAGGAAATATAAACATGTTAAAACATGTATTATCTAGTCAAAATGAATGTATTAATGTAGGCTACATGATGGCGCAGTGGGTAGCACGATCACCTCACAGCAAGAAGGTCGCTGGTTCGGGCCTCGTCTGGGTCGGTTGGCATTTCTGTGTGGTGTTGTTCTCCCGCTGTTGGCGTGGGTTTCCTCCGGGTGCTCCAGTTTCCCTCATAGTCCAAAGACATGCGGTACAGGTGAATTGGGTAGGCTAAATTGTTCATAGAGTATGGGTGTGTATGGAGGTTTTCCAGTGATGGATGGCAGCTAAAGGGACTAAGCCAAAAATAAAATGAATGTATTAATTTATTATTATTATTAAATTTAAACAGGATTGTATTGTTTTGAAAACAAAGATGTAAGTGGCCTTAACTACTACGTATATAAATCATTAACCATGACATTACTCCTGCACCTTAAAATACCCTTTTGCTAACCCATTTGTAATAACTATGTGAATTTTATATAACCACATGGTTACACAAACATACAGTACATACTTTTGTATTTAGTTCTGAACATTAATACATACAGTGCATTAAAGGTCAATGAATATAAAATGTGACTGAAAAGTATTAGAACAAAGCCTGGGAAGGTGGGCCAAAAAAATAACTGCAGAGGTCTTTCTGGTTTTAATTAATCACTGTCAGTTTTAAGTTTCTCAATATGGCTTTTTTTTATAAATTATATAGGTGGACTGCTGCCATCTCATCTTCATTTGAGTTTTGACTGTTAAACCTGACATGACATATATTCATTATGTTTAAACTTTGATTTCAGAAGATATTGATCAACATACTAAATGTGTGGCCAGTGCCCTTGAAGTGAAAACATTTTGGCCTCTCACAAGGCATTTAGGAAAACACCTGCCTTTATTTGTCTGGTACTTTTCTCTAGTATGTTTTATTGAGGCAGAGGTAGACCAATGAATAGTTCAGTTCAGAAAGAATGAGTCGGTGTGGTCATGCAGAACAGCATACTCAGAGACTGATGGGGATTTTAAAGAATTGCCAGAGGAACAGACAGGGTCACACCCTCCATTTTTTTTTTAGCCAAGGTGAATATGTGAGCAAAGATTGCATGTCTGTAATGTTGAATCTTTGTCTTAAGTGCCATTTGAAACAAATGAAAGTAGCAAATGTGATAAATTGCTCACTCAGTTGAAGCTGGACAAAATTACAGAATAACTTACAGCCTGATTAAAACCGCGAGGGCATAAAATGTAACTTAGCAAATAAAATAAATAAATAAATAAATAATAATGTATGGTTTTGTAGCTAAGTTGGTTTTCATGGTTGAATTTTAATTTTGCTGACTCATGGAAGTAAAAAAAAAAACAGATATTTTTTAATAGGTGAATCATTCATTTTTTACTCCTGTTACAGATATGAGAATAGATTTTAATAGCAGCACATACTTATTATCATTTCATTTTTCTATATAAGCCAAAAATATATTTTTCTGAAAATGTTTGTCTTACACAATTCAAAAAATGAACAATACTAGACCTAGCTGTGAATTTAATGTAATGTTTTCAGTATAGGCACACAAATATATTAATATTGTATTTAGCAATCCTTCTCAGTACAACACTTTGAGAAAACTTCATAACCCTTGGTGTCAAGGCTCTGGTACTTCAGTCTTTTTTATTCTTGTTTTTTTGGCAGAGTCCGGACACTGTCTTGTCATGAATGATGTGCTTTCATTTCTCATTCATTTCTCCTTTCTTTGTCTGTCTTTGTGTTAAGTGTGGTCTCAATTGTTCTTTTTCCCTTCATTTGCCAACTCTAACATTGGCTGACTTTTTGTAAGCTTTGGCCAACTTATAGACAAAATGTGACTCTGATTATATGTGTGCACAATTAAAAATATACATAAACACTATAGTGTGAAGGATTTAACATATAATTTAGCATTTATAGAGAACTGCTGGTTGTTTGAATGCACAATGAACATTATTGAACTAACTAACTATTTTGCATCAGTCACATATTATCATATTTGCATAATTAAGGTGTAATAGGTTATTAACTAAATTTCATGTGGAAAAAAGTGAACAAAAAACAACAGTCCCAAAAAATAACAAAATGCCTGCTAATTTTTTTACCACTATAATGGAAAATATTTTATATAGTTAGAGGATGAAGAGGAGAGACAACCGTTTGACAGGGTGAAATGAGATAAGCTTGTCGAGGTGAAATATCACTGAATTCTATAATACCTATGTATTATATGCAGAATGTCTTGTACAAAATTTTATAATCATTTATTTGTATTAATTTTTTAAAAGTCCTTCATGGTACAAAAGAAATAAAAGCTTAGCTGTTAAGTGTGGCAAGAGTACAATATATACTATACACTCTCAGAAAAAATTGTACAATGTTGTACCAAAGAAGATACAAACCCTTGTCACTGGGGCAGCACCTTTTTATGGAATAGAATTGTACCTAGAAACAAATTTGTACCATTGCAGTAATTGCTGTAACTTTAAGGACATGATTTGTACCATGGGAAACCAAAATGTACCTTTGATTTATAAAACCTGCTGATACAATATTGTACCTTCATCAAAGGTACAAATCTGATTCATAATGGTACCACTACAGTGACAAGACACTTTGTACCTTAACAGTGTCAAATGAGTTCCTTCAAGAACTATTTAAAGGCATTTTGCTAAATCCAAAATGTGTCAATTTATTTTCAGTAAAAATAAAACATCAAATACATTTTTAAACAATGTTTTTTTTTTTTTTTACTTTCTTTAAATGCACCTTTTTCATTGACAATAAAGAATAAAAAAAAGACTTTAACATAATTTAAAAGATCTATTTTTTTCTAAACATTTCACAACACTTTTCACAAAAATGTTACAGAAATACATTCTCCCATGTACAATATAAAACTCACACAATACCTTTGCAATCACTTAAAAGTTCATTTAATTTACTTAATTTTAAAATATAAATATAATTATGCAAAAGTATTGTAACGAGATATGCTCAATGTTTGATTAGCTTTGCAATACTAAAATGTCTGCATGAACACTTTGCATATGCGAGTTGTGGAAAGAAAACGCCAAAAGTGCAGATATCAATAAAGAAAATGTATTTATCAGAAAATGCTTACCAAATGTTAATTAAAAATGCCTTAAATGTTTAGTTTACAATACCTATAGTTTTGTTTTACCAGTTATTTTGTTCTATTGAACTTAATAATTAATGTTTATGAGTTTCTTTAAGCATTTGCTTTTAAATGATGATTCATGTTTTAATATGGAAATTATTCATAAAATCACTTTGTCGTTCCAGTAATATTTATTTTCATAGATATTGTAATAAAGAAGGAGTTGTCCAACACTTATGTACCTTTTTTATAAGAACAATTGTATATCTTCATTTCAATTGTACCATAAAAAGTCCAGAACAGTATCATAAGAGGTCTTTTCTATACCATATGTAAGGTACAACTTTTACAAAGGTACCAAACTGTTCCTTAAGGCTTAAGAAACATTATTTGTACCACTGTGTACCTTTTTGTCTGAGAGTGTAGGTATGGTCAGGGCCTGACATTAACTTTTTTAATCACCAGCCACTGTGGCTATAGTAGTTTTCTAACATTACTAGCAACTCGGCATTTTCTAGTCAAAATTCTGTTGTTGGGAAAATATATTTTATTTTCATAAATTTGACTTTGGCATGCTAAAATTACTTGATTTAGATTTTGTGTTATGTCCACATGACTCATTCATTTAACTTTTTGTGTTTGTATGACCTTGCTCAATGTTAATAAAGGTAAGTATATAGTCAATAGGCTATAACTAAACATAACAAAAACATGTTCAGACTGGGCAAATTTGGTTAATTTAAAAATAAACTTTTTATTGCTCTACGAGTGTGGTTGATTTGAATAAGCCTAAACACTGGCAATCAACCTCTAAACGTTGGTTTCAGTCCACATTTAGACATTCTCTGTTGAAGTTCAACTGATATACTGTATGTAGACAACACTGACAAAAGACATCTAAATGAAGCAAAAATAGGACCTTAAGTCTGAAGATATAAGCACACTTGGTTTTGTTTTTTAAGTTGCGGTGTAATTTAAAACAACTGTTGAAAATGTATCTCTCTGCAGAGGATCTTTGTTTTTGTGTGATGAATGAATTCTTGTTACTGTTAAGACTCTTTTACACATTTTTAAAATTCTTCAAGTGTTCACAGCTGATAAGAAATATCACATATATACATACTCAAGCACATTTAGCTCAGCACACAACATTGTTTGGAATGCTTGGTAAGTTCTGACACAAAAATATTCTTCACTCACTCACTTTCTGCTTTCGGAGGGGCGAAACTGCTTTTTGAGGGCATAAACGCTTTTGACTTAGCATTTTAGAATCCCCAAAACAACATTTCAGCGAATTATTGTTATTACATGATCTGATTTTTAAGAAATATTTTTTAATGTCCTGGAATTTATTTAGTAAGTGTGTTCCTATGTAAATTAAATTATGTGCATTTTCAAACTGTCTGCACATCTTGGCATTTCCATTAATTATTAATGAACTAATATTCCAAAATGCGCATAAAGCATGTGAATATTGTGTGCACATATTGGAATACTCACGCAGCACTGGGATCTCTGGAATCCTACTTAAAGTCTGTAAAGAGTAATGAGCATAAAATGTCCTACAGTTTACACCATCTCTTTCTGTGCAACGTTGCAAAAAAGGCTGTCTCGGCAGCCCTGAGCAGCATAAGCTTTGACCAGATGTTGACCCATAAGTAGAAAATTCAACCTAAGTACAAAATTCATTTGGGATGACACTTTAGCCAATCTACAGACTCTTTTTAATCTTGCATGAGTGCTGTACCTGCTGGAGAGTGACGAGACTGCATTGCATAAACTCTTGTGTAATGCCTCAAGAGGTTGAACCCTGCATGTCTTCTCGTGATCCCTTTTTAAGGGCAAAGAGCTCATTTGCTACATCTGAAGGTTTGTGCTTCGTCTAAAACACATCTCATGTTCTTCTCTCTTAAATGTCTATTAAATATGCCCAGACTCTCAAAAATGCTGAGTAATGGGCACTTTAGGTTTGAACCCAAGGCCAATTTAAACCCTGTAAACCTACTGTTAGACATTTTTTCTGCACTGTTTGTACTTTAACCTAGTGGCCTAAGACTAACATAAAAGTCAGTGTTCAAGATATTATAAGGTTTGTAATCTTTACGAAATAACTTCAATTGCAATGTCCCATTTAAAATGTATTATTTGCAATATTATATGCTATTTTGCAGAAATATGTTCTTTAAGCGTAATGTGAGCATTTATTGCTGTGTGGAACATCTTGATAATATTGTGCCAAAATAATTAATGTCCATTAAGATAAATGTCCATTAAGATGTTTTGCAGGAAGGAGTCACGTCAGCAGTTCACCATTTGAGTGTGGGTGGTTCTGAATGAAAACACAGACACACACACAAAGAGAGAGAGAGAGAGAGAGAGAGAGAGAGAGAGAGAGAGATTAAAGGAGAAATACCAGAGAGTGTGTAAAAGCACCAGCAATTATTAGATTTCACTTGAATCTTTGTGTTTTGCACTCTGCCCTCCTCAAATTTAAATTAAAATGAACTAAAAACCACTCACACTCCACTGGTGGAGTTATTTAAGCCATCACCACTTCAGCCCACATACTATTAGGGGCCTCTTCCAAGGGCTTGGTTTTAAAAGGACCATTTCAAGACAATTCGACCAAAGACAAATCAGCTGAACCTGTTCAGGGAGATCTCTCAGCTCACACAAACAAGGGATTTGCACCTGTTGCATTTGTCTCCATGGATACATTTAATGCACCCTCAATAGGGGCTGAATGTGTGCAGACTGAGAAATGTTAATGCTAGAAATTATTCACATCTGCACCTAATTATTTGTCTCTGTAATTCCATAGAAACACGGTACTGAGGAAATGCGACTGAACTGCATGAAAGCAGAACCTTACTATGAAACTTCTGTAATCTGTGATAATTCAATATGGCTTTGCCTGTTAGAGCACAGTGAGTGAGATTATTCTGTCGTTCAAAACAAAATCCAAGACCAATGTATACATTTTAGCTTTCACTATAAATGGAGTTAACTTGTTAACTGAAGTTCGGGAACAAGATCACACCTCTCTCTGTCATCCTATCGAATCACCTACCTCCTAAAGTTATTTAAGGCAGATCAGCCCTCTATCTATGTTTAACTTGTTCTCTTGAACCCACCCTCTCTCCATTTCATTCTTTTTTTCATTAAATTCCTTATATTCATCTCTTCCCTCATAGGTTGAATCAAAGGGTCCTAATCACTCTACCTAATATTACAGAAATAGTACCCCACCTTGAGTCTCTCTGGGCCATCATCGTTGTGTGCCCAAATCAATATAACATCACTTCCATTGTTCACTTTCTCACTGACTCCTTCATCTGATCTTTCCCTAACCATTCCTCTTCTTCTACCCCTTTTCATCCCAACATCCATGCAATAAAAATTGTTTCTAAGTGTGTCTGTCACGAGACTTAGACAGAGAGGATCCAAAAGCAAGTAAATTTAATAATGAACAAAGGATCAAGTATCAAAGGATACCACAGGATGCTCTGGCGACAAGAAAGCACACAACAAAAGAAAGTCACAGGTCACCACGAAGACAAACGAACAGCGGGGGAATCTGGGGAACAAATGACAGGAACAAGGAAAAACAACGGACTGATAACCAGCAGTAACCACAGGCTGAATATATAGTCAGCAAACAAGGATCAGCTGAAGGATGATTAAGTCAGCTGATAGAAAGCACGCCGTCACACAAAAGGTAAACAAATCACACACCCTCGCACACGACAACACACAAGGCATCACACATAACATACAGAAAGAACACACAAACCCATCAACCGTGACAGTACCCCCTCTCCTAGGAGCGCCTCCTGGCGCTCCCAGAAGAGCTTACCTGGCGATTGTAATCATCGATGAGAGAATGATCCAATATGTCCCTTGCAGGAACCCAACTCCTCTCCTCTGGACCGTAACCTTCCCAGTCCACCAAGTACTGGAATCCTCGTCCCCTCCGCCTAGAGTCCAGAATGCGCTTAACCGAATAAGCCGTCTCCCCATCTACGAGACGCGGTGGGCGGGGAACCGGAGTAGGCGGATTTATGGCCGTATGAAAAACGGGCTTCAATTTAGAAACATGAAATACGGGATGGATTCTCCTGTACGCTGGAGGAAGTTTGAGGCGGACTGCCACCGGACTAATGATCTTGATGACAGAAAACGGGCCAATGAATTTGGGTGCAAGTTTATTACATACGGTGCGGAGAGGGATATTTCTAGATGAAAGCCACACTTTTTGACCGACAACGTAAACGGGAGGCTTAGACCGGTGGCGATCGGCTTTAGCCTTGGTGCGCGAACCCACTTGAAGGAGGGTCTGTCTGGCCCTGTTCCAAGTGCGTTGACACCTCTGGACAAAAGCGTGGGCGGAGGGAACAGCGACTTCAGATTCCAGACTGGGAAATGCAGGTGGGTGGCTGGTACCCTAGACTACATTCAAATGGAGAGAGGCCCGTGGCAGACACTGGTAAAGAGTTATGTGCGTACTCCACCCATGAGAGCTGCTGGCGTTACTCTGAGGGTGGAAACCAGAAGAAAGACTAACAGTCGCCCCCAGTAAATGACAAAACTCTCTCCAAAATTTAGAGATGAACTGAGGCCCCCTGTCAGAAACCACGTCTGTCGGGAGGCCATGGATACGTAAGACATGATCAATGACAGCAACCACTGTCTCTCTGGCTGATGGTAATTTGGGCAGAGGGGTGAAGTGAGTGGCTTTCGAAAACCGGTCCACTACGGTCAAAATCACTGTATTCCCGTTGGAGGAGGAAAGACCCGTGACGAAATCTAGCGCAATATGGAACCAGGGTCTCGACGGCACTAACATCGGCTGAAGGAGTCCAGCGGGAGGGCGATTGGAAGTCTTAGAAACAGCGCAAACAGAGCAAGCCAAAACAAAATCCCTTATGTCACGAGCCATAACTGGCCACCAGAATCGTTGTTTAATTAGAGACAAGGTGCGACTCACCCCCGGATGACAGGCCAACTTGGAAGAGTGACCCCAACGGATGACATCAGACCGTAATTTCTCTGGCACAAATAAATGACTCGGTGGGCATCCAGGCGGAGGCGTTACCCCTTCTAAGGCCATGCGGACCCTCGACTCGATCTCCCAGATGACAGCAGAGATAAAAAGTCTGTTTGGCACGATGGATTCAGGAGGTGATGCATGCTCGGAGTGATCAAAAATTCGAGACAGTGCGTCAGGCTTAACATTCTTAGAACCTGGTCGGTACGAGATGGAAAAATCGAAACGTCCGAAAAATAATGCCCACCTTGCCTGCCTAGAGTTCAATCTTTTGGCGGATTGGATATACTCCAGATTTTTATGATCGGTCCAAACGATAAAGGGAACCCCCGAACCCTCTAGCCAATGACGCCACTCTTCCAACGCAAGCTTGACAGCCAGCAGCTCTCTATTACCAATATCATAATTTCGTTCTGCATTGTTTAGACGATGTGAAAAATACGCGCAGGGATGCATCTTGCCATCCGAGGAAGAGCGCTGGGACAGGATAGCACCGACCCCCACCTCTGATGCGTCAACCTCCACCTCGAACTGCCGTGATGGATCAGGGGCAATGAGAATGGGGGCTGAAACAAAGCAGCTTTTCAGTCGGTCGAACGCAACTTGTGCTGCATTGGACCACCTGAACGGAGTCCTGGTGGAGGTTAAGGCAGTCAGAGGCGCGGCGAGCTGGCTGAAGTTGCGAATAAAACGCCGGTAAAAATTGGCAAAACCAAGAAACCTCTGCAGGGCCTTGCGGGAGTCTGGGGTTGGCCAATTTACCACAGCTTGAACTTTCTCTGGATCCATGCGCATCCCCTCGACCGACACGATGTGTCCCAGAAAAGGAACAGACTGTGCATGAAATACGCATTTCTCCACCTTGACATAAAGCCCATTCTCTAGCAGCCTCTGAAGCACTCGCCTGACGTGTTGAATGTGTTCCTGGAGAGAATGGGAAAATATCAGTATGTCATCCAGGTAGACATAAATGAACTGATCTAGCATATCTCTCAACACATCATTCACGAGTGCTTGGAAGACTGCAGGGGCGTTGGACAGACCGAAAGGAAGAACGCAATACTCAAAGTGCCCCCCTGGGGGTATTAAAAGCAGTCTTCCATTCATCGCTTTCTCGAATACGGACCAAATGGTAAGCGTTGCGGAGATCTAATTTTGTAAAAAAGGACGCCCCCTGCAGACGTTCGAAGGCAGAAGACATCAGCGGCAAAGGATAAGTATTCTTCACCGTGATAGCATTCAGCCCTCGGTAGTCTATACAAGGACGGAGTGAGCCATCTTTCTTTTTCACAAAAAAAACCCCCGCCCCTGCTGGTGAAGACGAGGGACGGATGATCTTAGCTGCTAGAGAATCAGAAATATATTTCTCCATGGCCTCTCTCTCTGGAGCGGAGAGCGAATAAAGTTTGCCTTTAGGCGGAGACGTACCTGGCAATAACTCTATAGCACAGTCATAGGGACGATGTGGAGGAAGAGAAGCAGCTCGAGACTTACTGAACACTCTCTTCACGTCGAGGTACTCACTGGGCACGTTTGACAGATCCATGTGTTCTTCCTGAAAAACAGAACGAGACACAGAAGAACAGGCAGACAACAGACACATAGCATGACAGCTCTCACTCCAAGAGATTATAGATTCCTGTCTCCAATTAATATGTGGATTGTGCATTACCAACCATGGGTGCCCAAGAACCACTGGAGTGACAGGAGCTTCTGTTAAAAAAAAAATGAATAACTTCAGAATGGTTACCAGAGGTGATCAATCTTATAGGACAAGTGGAATGAGTAATGGAAGGAAGAGAGAAACCATTGAGAGCATGAACAGATATGGGTTGGGAGAGAGAAATCACAGGAAGTCCAAGTCTTTGAACTAAATCAGAGTCTATAAAATTTCCCTCCACACTAGAGTCAATAAGTGCTTTAGTCATAAAATTCCCAGATGACCACTCCAACTTAACCTTCAGAAGTGTGGCTGCAAGAGAGGATTTGTCCAAAGATACCCCACCCGTCAGTAACCTCTTACCTACTGACGGGCTCTGGCTTTTACGGGACAATGAGCCGCGATGTGCCCTGTACCAGCGCTGTACATACACAGGCCCTCGCTGCGGCGTCTGCGCTTCTCCTCCAGCGACAGCCTAGAGCAGCCCATCTGCATGGGTTCAGGTTCCGAGAGGGGCGTGTCCACCAATCCCGGAAATACAGTGGCAGCCAGAAGAGGAGAATTCTCCAGAGTGTATGTGTGTCGCGTGCGTCTCTCCCGGAGCTGAAGAAGAGAGTCCACGCGAATGGCTAGATCAATGAGCCCATCCAGGGTTTTAGGAAGATCCAAAGCAAAGATCTCGTCCTTTATACGATCTGCCAACCCGTGTAGAAAGACGTCCCACTGCGCCTGAGCGTTCCACTCACTCACCGCCGCCAGGGTGCGGAACTCAATTGAGTAATCAGCAACACTCCGCTGTCCCTGTTGCAACTCCGTGAGCATCCGGGCCGCCTCTCTGCCCGCCACGGCTCGATCGAAAACCTTTTTGAGTTCCTCTGAAAAGGCTTTAAATGAAGAACAACATGGGAGTTTCTTCTCCCACACAGCGGTACCCCATAGCGCTGCTCTCCCGGTGAGAAGCGTGATGACAAACGCCACTTTAGATTCCTCCGTGGAAAATGAGGAAGGCTGCAAGGAAAAATACAACAAGCACTTCGCTAAAAAGGCACGACACAACTCCGGTTCTCCGGAGTAGAAAGCCGGAGGTGGGAGGCGAGGCTCGGAAGATCGAGCGGCTTGATCAGATACGGACACAACAGGTGGACTAATGTTTGCAGCAACAGGCTGTTGGACACCAGCAGTATGAAGATGCTGCAGCTGTGTGGTGAGTTCAGACACCTGTGTCATAAACGCTTGGATAGCGCGACTGGTGGTGGTCATTTGTTCATCTTGCCTGTCCATGCGTGTGGTGGCTTGCGAGACAAACTCAGCCAGGCTGGGGATACTCGCTGGATCCATGATTGATCAGTCCGTTCTGTCACGAGACTAAGACAGAGAGGATCCAAAAGCAAGTAAATTTAATAATGAACAAAGGATCAAGTATCAAAGGATACCACAGGATGCTCTGGCGACAAGAAAGCACACAACAAAAGAAAGTCACAGGTCACCACGAAGACAAACGAACAGCGGGGGAATCTGGGGAACAAATGACAGGAACAAGGAAAAACAACGGACTGATAACCAGCAGTAACTACAGGCTGAATATATAGTCAGCAAACAAGGATCAGCTGGAGGATGATTAAGTCAGCTGATAGAAAGCACGCCGTCACACAAAAGGTAAACAAATCACACACCCTCGCACACGACAACACACAAGGCATCACACATAACATACAGAAAGAACACACAAACCCATCAACCGTGACAGTGTCATTGTCTTTGCTAGTGAATAAAATATGAATAAACGTAATATCCTTTGGCTGGACCTATATCACCATATGGGTTAAATGTCAAAAACGTCAAGAAACAACAATCAAATAAAACAAAAACATCAATAAAACAACAGTTCAGATGTAGCACAGTGGAAGATATATGTATATCAACTAGTGCTGGGCCGTTATTGGCGTTAACGTGCTGCGTTAACGCGAGACTCTTATCGCGCGACAAAAAAAAAAATATCGCTGTTAATCTATTCTCAAAGTTGGGTTGGGAGCTGGGTTTATTCTATGCAAGCTATGATGACTTTCACCTTGATATTTTTGCGCGGATGTATACCTGACCGGTGAGCCGTCTGACTAAAAAGTGCCCCTCTGAATCAAATCAGCAGGATGCCTGACTTTAACTGCAGTTCGGCAGTTTCACTTTAACTCATTAATATTTAATTCATTCAAAAGCAAGTATGAAATTGCTGTTTGGAGCTTATGTAGGCCTACAGTTCAACATTCATGTTTAACTGAATAAACAGTTAGTAAACACAAGCACATCTTATTGAACATAATTTATTTTCATCACCAATTATCATAATAGAGCAGTTTCTCAAGCAGTTTGTGGTGCATTTTGGAAATAGGAGATAAGCCCCTGGTCTAATGCGCCACCTGGCTCGAGAAACCCGTTCTCATAGATTTATTATTTGGGTAGCACACATTTTCTGAATGTCTTTGGCAGAATTCAAATGAGCCATTTTAATCTAGATTAATCTAGATTAACTTCGAAATTAATCTAGATTAAAAAAAAATTCTATGCCCACCTATAATATCAACATGCAAGGCAAGTTTATTTATATAGCACATTTCATACACAATGGCAATTCAATGTGCTTCACGTAAACAGGAATAAAAACAATGCCTAAGGTTAGAGCACATCTGATCAATTCGGAAAGTTTTTTCCAGCAGTGTAGTAGCTGAAGGAGGATTCACCAGCCCGATCTCACAAGAAAACGTAAGTATTTTAGTGGCTAATTCGTACGAATTTGTACGAGTTCAGTCATGCGAAGTTGTACGATTTTAAAAAGGAGGCGTGGCACTGAACCCCACCCCTAAACCTTACCGTCATTGGGGGATGAGCAAATCGTACTAAATTGCACAAATTAGATCGTACGAATTCATATGAATTAGCCACTAAATCAAAAAGTTACTGTTATTGTGTTGGATTCACCCTGCTCTGACTGGACTCTTGGAATTTCTAGTTTATATGATCCTAAAGATCTGAGTGATCTGTTAGGTTTTAATTCAGTGAACATATTTGTAATGTATTAAGGTCTTGGGCTATTTAGTAAATTATAGACAAGTAATAACACCTTAAAATCTAATCTGAATGTAACTGGGAGCCAGTGTAAAGACCCAAGGACAGGTGTAATGTGTGATTTTCTGGTTCTGGACAGAATTCTGGCTGCAGCATTCTGGATGAGCTGTAACTGCCTGATTGTCTTTTTGGAAAGGCCGGCGAGGAGTCCATTACAGTAATCCACCCTGCTGCTGATAAAAGCATCAACAAGTCCTCACTGGTAACAAAGCATCTAATTCTTGCGGTGTTTTTGAGATGATAGAATGCTGATTTACTTACTACTTTGACATGTGTTCTGAAAATCATATCTGACTCCAGAATAACACAGAGATTCTTGACCTTATTTTTTGTTGTTTGACCCTTTGAGCCAAGGTACGCACTCACCTTGAGAACCTCATCTCTGCTCCCAAATGTAATGACAGTTTTCTCTTTGTTTAACTAAAGAAATTTTTGGCACATCCAACTGTTAACTTTATCAATGCATTGGCAGAGGGTGTCAATGGGGCTGAAGTCACTAGGCAGTAAGGCTAAAGTATGTAGATCTGAGTGTCATCGGCATAGCTGTGGTGATAAAATTGAAATTTGTGGGACTCTACGTTTCATGGGTGTCCACCTCAACCTATGGTCGGTCACCTATTCTGAGTAATCTCTCTAATGTATACCAACATGTTCACTTTAAAATAAAGCACTTGTTGTGACGTACTGCTTCCCCTTCTATAATAATTAATCCTTTACTTGTTAATTGGGGCATTTAATTTTTTTTTGATAAATAATTTTCTCAACAAGATACAATTATTCACAATTCATTTAGTAAATGAGCAAGGCATCAATGGCACTAATTATGTCACAAGCAGGTTGCAATCACTGAATAAAAGGAACTGGATTTAATATGCAATAAGGCAGTGGAAGTCTTTAATGAGCAAAAACAAAAAGGAACTACAGACTTACATTACAAAACAACTAGATAAAACATGATCATTGCAGACCAATGAACAAAGCCAAATCCAGATTTAAATACGAAGAACCAAACTGATAAACAAAATAAATCACAGATGTCAGACAAAAGCAATGAATGAACAACCAAGGAAATAGGGTTGTTTTTCAATTCCAAGAATGAAGAGAATAGACTTGTAGAGACCAGTCTTGCCAGGTTACCTTGGAAGAACGAGCACAGAAGACTATTAGAACACAGAACGCATCCTGAGAAATGAGATGCCGCTGAGATGCAATTATTTATTGTTTTTTCCTGTTTCAATCTACAAAAACTTAACAAAGATGCTTTGCACTTTACAAATAAGACAGTAATGATAATTTATGCCTTTTTAAAATGATACTTACTTTCACTATCTAATTTTCACATGCTTGTGGTGTGAAACAATAGTATAAATACCAGTGAATAAAGTATTGCATTTTTCTCTCTTTCATTTGGCTTGAAATTTTGTGGGTTTCATTCTCCTCCACACATCAGGTTTCATTATCCCATTTTATTTTGAAAAGAATTAATATCTCCCTCATAATACTGACTTTATTGTACACTTTATTGCAGGATGATGAGGAAAATCCACAATCCATTCCTCACACAGGTCCTTGAATCCTTTCCATGGAAAGACAAAGACAGGAAGAATGACATTTCCCAGTGCATTTAGATTACAAAATCTCTGGATGTCATCACTTCAACTTGCTTAGCACTACAGCATGATATTACACAATCAAGAGTCTGGAAAATGTCATCCATATTCTAAATAAATCTCTCCACATTTGGACAGTTGAAGTCTGTGGCATGGATTAAACTAGATGTGCTCTTCTAATAGACAGATTTGGATAGTATAACCTGAAAACCACTCAGATCTTGCCATGGATTTCCAAGTCCATTAAAGGGAGTGTTTAAAGTTGTTTTTCAATGCCAGCTGGAATGCAAACTTCTTGACCTGAAAGCAAGTTAACAGTAAACATGTTATTCCTTATAAATAATGCATTGGGCAATCAGTGGTGAACAAGCCATAAAAAACAGTCGCAGAAATGCTTTTAAACAATGGAGTCTTGTTCATGGGGACAGCAAATGTGGATTAAAATATTTACCATAAAAAAAAAACAAGTGCAGCTTTTTTATGCCTCTCTGGGGGAAAACACATAGCACAGATCAGTTGCCCCCATCAAATACTCCATCAAGAGTTCCTCCTGTGCCTCATCGGGACTCTCTGATTATGGCACTCTACATGGGGTTTCTCGGTTGATTCTTCATCTCTAAGCTTCTGTAAGGCTTTACAATATCTGTACAGTGTAGTGTCACAGAGGGAATGGGCCTTGGCAACTGATCTCTCTGATTTTCCATGCCTGACTTCAATCGCAGCTTTTCTCTGAATTTCTGCAGGGACACTGCTGTCTTACACTTGCACAGTCTAGGCATGCTGTGAAAGGAAAATATGAATCAACATAAAAGGCTGGTTGAATCATTTTTAATAAACCATTTCAACTATCCCCACTCCAAGCAGCTGTGACAGTTAACTTATTTAGCATGTGGATTTGAAGTTAGCACAAATGGCTTGCATCACATTAAACTAGAGAAAATGATACTTTAGACTACTTTACTTTAGATACTTTAATGGTGTGGTATCTCGTCCCATCCCATCTCCTGAAGAAGCACTTCGTCCTATTACTTTTACTTCTCCAGTGAAAGTACCAACCCAGGCTCATTCTGAAAACGTTCCTCTATATACATTTCTGAAGACCGCCAAATACGCCCCAGGAGCTACTTTTTTTTGGAGTTTTTGTTTTCATGAATCCACCAGAGACTGGTGTTTACGCTTTTTGAGATCTCAAATTTCTCTTGCGAGTGCCAGTCAGGCCTGCTGTTCTCACGTAAACCCACCAGAGGCCGCTGTCGACTGACTGTTTGACTGACCGACTGACCAATCGACTGACCCACTTCCCAAACCCAACCAACAATTTTCGAAAGCAATCCAGAAAAAGAAAAGCCCTTGTCTGAATTTTTCCATGTTTTCAGATTTTACCACATTTTGACCTTATTATTTACTTGTTTATTTTATATTTTGGATTCTGTTTTTGTTTTACCTGCTTTCTGGAACCGCTCTTTACCTGACTCAAACCCTGTCGTCGTAGTCAACTCCTGTCTGTGTCTCAAGTCCACCAACATACATGGCGAGCTAGAGGGACAAACTGCTAACAGTTGGAAAGCTGTTCATACAGAGGTAAGCGGACAGCTGGTAAGCGCGAAAAGGAACGGCCTCATACCTCCCTATAGAATTTAAAAAATGAAATGCAGCCATACATAGCTCTGGCTACAAAATATGCAATCTTCAGAAACGTATATAGGGCTATGTTGTCAGAATGAGCCTAAGTTGGAAAGTACCCTTTTCGACTAGCTCCCACCAGGGAGCCCATGTTCCAACACTGGCTCATTGGAAATATGTGCCTCATCCTATGTTATTATGAAACTGCAAAAGCACAGTTCCACAACCGAGATAAAAGCAATGTAAAATCAATTATGAGCACTCAAAAAAAATTTTTTTTTACTTGTTCAAACTACTTATCTAAAATGGGTTAAAACAACAACATAATTCTTGAGATTTCATTAGGACAACTTTATTTTTTTATGTTCAATCCACATAAATTTGTTAAAAGTGTTAAAGAGCCCATATTATGGGTTTTTGAAAATGCCCTTCCATGTAGTGTGTAACACAGCTCTAAGTGAAGTGAAATATCCAGCTAAGGCTTAAATCTGTAAGTGTGCAGTGTTTAAAATTATTGATTCATCTATAAAAGAGTCGACTCATAGTGCTTCAAACGAGTCGTCTTGATAACGAGTCATTAGGTGTTTCGCGATGACGCAGCTACGAAACACAAGCCTCGCCAGTAGTTACGCGTGCAAACCCGGGAGATTTGAAACCTGCGGCCCCGCCCACTAACACAGAAAAAACACTAGACACACACACACAGGCGCCGCCGGTCGAATGAAGTCACGCTGTGCTCAGATGGATATTATTGACAGTCTCTACCCAAAGATGAAACTGTGAAGAGTCAGTGGTTGAGGTTTATTCACTAGTGTAAGTAAGTGCGATTAAAATTGTTGCCTCGTTTACTCTAGCTTGCAAATTATGTATTTATTGTGTTTTGTTACTTGTTAACCTGGTACAGTACACACGGTTGCTCTTTATATTCTCTTATTACATGTAAGCCACGTTGAAAACGCGACGCGTGCCGCTTTGTTTACGGATTTAACGTTAAATGCTTTTGTGAGCTCGCGTTCCACTGCCGTTTGTCGTTGCTATGGCCATCGTAAGCTAGGAGACGGGAGAGGTGTCGATCTCCCTAGTTCTGAGGAGAAGCGTGATGTTTGTGTGGGTTTGTGTTTGTGTGTGTGTGTGAGAAAAAAGAGCAGGTCGAGTGTGTGACAGCTAGGAGACCGGAGACTCGCGTCGCTCTCCCTAGTTCTTCTGAGGAGCAGTGTGTGTGTGTGTGTGTGTGTGTGTGTGTGTGTGTGTGAGAGAGAGAGAGAAAAAGAGCAGGTAGTGACGGCTAGGAGCGTGATGTGTGTGTGTGTGTGTGTGTGTGTGTGTGAGAGAGAGAGAGAGAAAAAGAGCAGGTAGTGACGGCTAGGAGCGTGATGTGTGTGTGTTTGTGTTTGTGTGTGTGTGTGAGAGAAAAAGAGCAGGTCTAGTGTGTGACGGCTAGGAGACCGGAGACTCGCGTTGCTCTCCCTAGTTCTTCTGAGGAGCGGTGTGTGTGTGTGTGTGTGTGTGTGTGTGTGTGTGTGTGTGTGTGTGTGTGTGTGTGTGTGTGAAAAAAGCCTTACACTATAAAGCGTGTATGCACTGTGACTACTTTTTTATTGTTGATTAGCAGCTGGGCATTTCACTCTGTCTCGCGCTGAAGCCTGTCACTGTCGACCAATCGCAGCAGGCTGTCATTGGTCCAATCAGTGCAGATTAGCTTCGGGCTGAGGAGGGGCTTGGGAACAAATAAATCGCTGAACGATTCATATGGGAGTCTCTGGGATAATTAGGTAAAAATAAATGCAGATTATAAGACCATGACAGTGTTTTTTCACCTTGCATGCATATTAGACTGTTGTTGGAGACCCTTACAACCTAAATATGACCCTATTTCATGTATAATATGGGCTCTTTAAGTTAACTCAATCTGTGTTGGGACAACATGAATGAATTGTGTGGAACCCTGCATTTTTACAGTGAGGTCACAGTGCACTTTTCTCTTAATCTTGCTTTTAAAAAGCACTATTTGTTGGGTTTAGTGGAGGGTTCAGGTCAGTGGTTTGCTTGATTTGTCTTCAAACCCTGTCTTCAAGAAGGATGGGTATTGGAAACAAAATAAAGTGTACCTTAACTAGCATATTGCAGAAATGTAGACAAGTGAACCGTGTTGTCATCTGAAACGTCCAATGAAACATACCTGGTGCAACTTATTTAACATTTTGCCAAAAATGTAGGTTGAGGCACGTATTTTCAACTAGCCTGGGTTGCCCTGTTCCCACTATATCCCCTTAAGGAAGCATCTACTGTATGCTTGTCTTATCCTACAGAAAAAAATACATGTTCTGGCCAATTCACAATTAACAGGAAGTGCCCATTCTTTCTAGAACCATAAAAAATGTAGCTAATCCTGATAGGCCATCACAAAAACCACTTGTGACTGTCTTGTTCTTGTCCCTACCATATTTTGTCTACTTCTTCTGGATAGGTCCACTCTATCATTTTCTATCCCTTTATTCCTTTCTAACCCCCTGGTTCCACTCTATCATTTTAGGAAGCATCTGTACCCATCAGGCCTCAACTGAGAAAAAAATTGACTTTCCCTTAAAATGTCATTTCCTGCCAAGAGATGCCCTTTTAACATCTTTGAACTAAAAGAACCACTTATACCTTCCAGAAAGGCAAAAGGAGAACCGCTTCCAGCCTGGTCCTTTGAGGGAGAACCACATATTCTGGGCAGGTCCCCTGAGGGAGACCTGTGCCCTATACATCCCCAAAAGACCCAATTCTTCTGGCCAGGATTCCTAAGGGGATAAATGCCTTCACCCCATCCCCTGAGGCAACACTTGATTTCATTACTTCCACAGGGAAAATACCTTTTCCTACCAGGTCTTCTGTTAAAGAACCCGTGCCCACTGTATCCCCCAAGAAGCACCTCTTCCAGTGGGAGTATCTGTTCCCACCCCATCACCTACGGGAATGCCTGTTGATGTTGCTGCCTCACAGGAAGCGTCTGTTCCCCCTAGGTGCCCTGAGGCATCATGTGTTCTTAACTGGTCCCATGAGGAATGCTCTAATACCACTGCATCATCTGATGAAACATCCGTGCTTGCCATGTTACCCAAGGAAGCACCTATTCTGTCTAGGTCCTCTGAGGGACCATCTGTTTCTACAGCTTCTACAGAGGAAGCACTTGCATCTGCCTAATCCAGTGAGGAAACATCTCTTCTGACTGAGCACAGCTTTTCCAAAGCGAGTTTTGATGACAACACAGCTGTTCATGATTGGCCAGATTCATCACATGACAACATTGGTGTGTTTTAGGGTTTATTGACAACTAATTTTCATAAACGAAGACTTTCACAACAAAACAACTAACTTTCATGTCATTTACAAATCTTGTGTAAATCCAGTGTCTACCAAGACATTACAATTTTCTTTACTGCATCATGTTTTTGTTAATTAATTTGGTTATTAGTTGTTTACATTTAATCATTTTGGACATTTTTCATATATACAGACCCTTTACTGTAATCAGTTGCATATTAGGATAAGTATTGGTCAGGCCAGGCGATCTGCCATTACCGCAGCAAACTATAAGTGTCAAACTTCTTGGTTCTATGTTTAATAGTGAATATGACTCGGAAACTTCGAGTCCTCTCAGGGAGTGATTCGTTCATCCGCACGTACGCAGACTGCGCACATTTGTTCAGGTGGTATGGTTCATTTCAAGTCTTTTGAGTTGTTCATCACGGAAAGGCAGAGGCCAATCATTTGTGTTTAGAGCCAGAAAGAAATTTGGTCCGTTCACCTCTCGAGTCCTCTATCGGGTTTGAGTCATTTGTTCCTCACGGGCCAATCATATGCTTTTAGAGCCGGAAAGAGAATTGATCCGATCATCTCTCGAGTCCTCTATCGGGTTTGATTAAGTTATTCGTTCCTCACGGGCCAATCATATGCGTTTAGAGCCAGAAAGAGAATTTATCCGTTCACCTCACGAGTCCTTGGTCTGAGTCGTTCATCACGTGAAAGACAGAAGCCAAACGTATGCATTTAGAGCCGGAAAGAGATTTGATCCGTTCACCTCTCGAGTCCTCGGGTTTGAGTCATTCTTTCACGTGATGAACGAACGATTCAAGAACCAGAAGACTCGAAAGGTGAACTAATCATCATGGCTCTTATCGGCTCAGACTGTACATTGGTTAAAATTATATGTGACTGTCAGTGTAACGCGAACGAACCACTGACATTTGAAGACATGAAGAGGTGAGCTGAGCAAAGAGACAAAAATACCTTTATAGACAAAAGAGCAGGTAAACATTGAATTATTATTTTCTCCTTCTTATTGTATTTTGTCGTGTGATCAACCTTTTGGGCTCGTTGTAGATGTGTTTGGAAGCAATTCGTAACATTTTAATAATATTTTGGAAAATTGAATCAAATGAATGAAATAACTCGAAAAAAGATTCGTTCATCTCGATGAATGAGACTCAAAGATCCGAGTTAGTAAAATGATCCGAACTTCCCATCACTAATGTTTAACTCTGTCCTTAACATCATTCAAACCTATTCTTTATTCAATTCACCTATACTGGATATCTTTGTACTGTGAAGGAAGCCTGAGCACAAGTGCTGAATGTTGATTTTTTTTTCATCGTAAAGATAATAATCAATTAAATATTTCATGTATCTATTGAAATATATTTAATATAATTAGTAAATAAACAGCTATAAACAAATCTGTTTTTATTTTCTTCTAGGTTTAAAAAGAGTTGTTTCACAATATATGTTTCTTAGAATGTCAGTCTTAGACATATATATATTGTGGAGTCTGATATTTATTTATTGTATGCAAACTGAATTTAATTAAATTATATATAACATTTTGATATACAGTATTTAGATGAATTTAACTGGTTCATGATATATAAAAAAACTTATGCAATCTTTCCCATTATAACAAGAAAACATGTCCAGCTCATGATTCGTATACGCACTTTAAGTTTAAAACTATCTGATTCATTTACTGGGATTTCAAACCACTATAGGATTTGTGTCTCATTGGGCCATTTATTAGCATGCAGTTCCCTCAGTTTTTACCTCAGCAGGAGTGAGTCACTGTTTTCATCTCTCTCAATGCTGATTTCACAGCATCAAAAAATCTACAGAACTTTTGGGAGGTTTTTACAGGCTAAAATGGATACCTGTTCCGCTACATGAGTGGTGAAAAATCAACATGATTGTTTTCTCAAATCAAATTACCATTTATGCTGCAGTCACATTTTTGATGGTGATTACACAGTAATGGATCGGGAATGTTGAGCTGATTTGTTCTCCTCTGTTTTCATTTTCTTCATCTGCATCTCAGCATGTACTCTTGCCAGTCAAAGACAGGTGGATGTGCTTGAGGCTCAAGCAATTCTCCAAAGAGACTAATTTAACTGTGATTATTCTTCTTTCTATCGTGACACTAACAAATTACTCGACACCATAAACTGCACTTGAGTGAAAACCATTTGTTGAAGATCAATTTACTGCAAAATATTCATTAAGTGGGAAATAATTTCTGATCTGAGCTGCATCCAATGCTTTTTAATGCAAATATTGGGTTTACCTATTATACTTTTTATTTTACATCTTGTGACAGTTTCTTAGAGGTGTTGTGAAAATTGTAAATTAAATAATTTGCATAATTATGTTTTAGGCTGCTGTTTCATGGTTAACATGTTACATAAAAACTAATTTCCAATTATGCATTTGTTTTTGTTTTTTTAACGTTTTGTTTTTTAAAAAGTATACTATGTTGTAATTATAAATTGCTCTATGGCTTGAACTTTTTAAAAGCATATAAAATATTCTAAATTAAATAAATAACCTTGTCCAAAAATACAATTTAGCCAAAAAACTTGTCATTTTTTTGCCTCAATCTTTTTTTGTATAATTTTTGTTATCAGTTTTTACACACTGAAATATGGCCTTTTACAATCAAACACATTTTAACAAGCACAACATTGCTGCATTTACTAAATAAACTAATTAAAAGGATGTGTCTATAAAAAATACAATAAAAAATGCTCCTCCTGTTTCGGGTTAGTGGTAATCTATTCAAAAGTGACTTATAATCATACTGAAACAAAGTAGAACAAACATATATTGAGTTAATCAATATGGAACGACCAGATAGGAACTGCATTACCCACAAAAAAATATTCTTCCTCAATTTTTTTATCATATTCATTTATTCATTCTCTTTTTGGCTTAGTCCCTTTATTAATCTGGGGTCGCCACAACAGAATAAACCGCCAACTTATCCAGCATATGTTTTATGCAGCGGATGCCCTTTCAGCCACAACCCAACACTGGGAAACACCCATACACTCTTGCATTCACACACAAACACTATGGCCAATTTAGCTTACCCAATTCACCTGTACCGCTTGTCTTTGGACTGTGGGGGAAACCGGAGCACCGTGAGGAAACCCACACTAACACAGGGAGAACATGCAAACTCTACACATAAAGGCCAACTGACCCAGCTGGGGTTCGAACCAGTGACCTTCTTGCTGTGAGGCGACTGTTACCCATTGCACGACCTTTTTTTATCATATGTTCAGTTATTTATTTATTTTTGTTATGTGGGGAAAATATGAACTGTTGTTATCATTTTTATGGACAGATTAAAAAAACATTATGAAAAACATCATGAAATCATGAGAAACTGTTGTATGAAAATCACAAATAAATCGAATAAATAGTTATAAAATTAAAGTTAACATCACAAATGGCGTATAATCCTCTATGACTATTTAGTACCACATCAGATTGTTGAAATATTGTGTGTTCACAATCCTAAATGAGAGTAAGTGAGAGGAGGACTTTTTTTTTATTAATTATATTTAAAACAACTGTTGTCAAAAGGTTTGCCTTTTTACTTTAATTTTAACTTGTTAAATAGTTCTTGTATAAGTGTAAGCTGTCGTAAAATTCCCTATTAGAGAAGCTCTCTGTGCACACAAATAACATGCAAAGAGTCAATCTGAATAACTTACACACCAGCCATAATGTGCGCATGATCTCAATAGCATCATGAGAGGTAATGATAAGCGACTCTTTGAAATGAATGAGCACTTCTTCCATTATTGTTCCATTACAGGAAATTATACATACTTCAAGTGGATTGCACCTTTATCAAACTAAGTGTGGCTGGATGGGGCAAAGATGAATAAGAATGTAAAATAATTAAAGAGCCCATATTATACATGAAATAGGGTCATATTTAGGTTGTAAGGGTCTTCAACAACAGTCTAATATGCATGCAAGGTCAAACAACACTTTCCTGGTCTTATAATCTGCATTTATTTTTACCTAATTATCCCAGCGACTCCCATATGAATCGTTCAGTGATTCATTTGTTCCCAAACCCCTCCTCAGCGCGAAGCTAATCTGCGCTGATTGGACCGATGACAGCCTGCTGCGATTGGTCGACACGGACAAGGCTTCAGCACGAGACAGAGTGAAATGCCCAGCAGATTATCAACAATATAAAAGTAGTCACAGTGCATACATGCTTCATAGTGGATTTTGGCTGAATGTAAACACGGACGATGGACTAGAAAATACTGACGACTAACTATTTTATTGAGCAAAAAGTCCAAGAACTGGCGAGGAGATCTAGCCTGTCACCGTCTCCAAGCTCTTTTCACACACACACACACACACACACACACACACACACACACACACACACACACACACACACACACACACGCACACACGCACACACACACACACACACACACAGGGCCTGCGCGTCCATAGAGGAGCGGCTGAATAGAGAGGGCGCGGCGCTCAGTTATATCTGCGAATACCCGTGCGTTACACACACGAGGAGACACACACACACACACACACACCATACACACACAGGGCCGGCGCGTCCATAGAGGAGCGGCTGAATTGAGAGGGCGCTGCACGGCGCTCAGTTATATCCGCGAATACCCGTGCGTAACACACACGAGGAGACACACACACACACACACACCATACACACACAAGGCCGGCGCGTCCATAGAGGAGCGGCTGAATTGAGAGGGCGCGGCGCTCAGTTATATCCGCGAATACCCATGCGTACACACACGAGGAGACACACACACACACACACATTACTCCTACCCGAGGACAGACACTCACGCCTAGAGCGCCAGTTCAGCTTGCTGGGTGCAATTTAGACACCTCACCTCGAACCTGAGCTGAAATATTTTGAAACTTGACTGTTGCATGTGTGTAAACAGCTGACGATCCGTAATCAAAGCGGCACGCGTCACGTTTTCAACGTGGCTTTACACGCGATATGAGAATATAAAGAGTTAACCTGATACAGTACACGCGGTTACAAGTAACAAAACACAACTAAATACAGAATTTGCAAGCTAGAGTAAACGAGGCAACAGTTTTAATCGCACGTACTTACACTTGTGAAATGGGGGTAGAAACTGATTCATGATGCACTGATCCATGTTCAGACAGTCTTTACTGATACTTCCTTTAACAAACTGAAGAAGTCTTCTTTGAAAGCATGTAGTTTCCAGAAGCACTCAGAACTGCTCAAGGCTGGGCTATATTGCTGATGTTTCATCTTTGATTAGACTGTCCATAATATCCATCTGCACAGCGTGACTTCATTCGACCAGTGTCTGTCTGTGTGTGTTTGTGTGAGACTTTTTTTTCTGTTAGTGGGTGGGGCCGCAGGTTTCAAATCTCCTGGGTTTGCGCGCCCAACTACTTGTGTTTCGTAGCTGCGTCATTGCGAAACACCTAATGACTCGTTATCAAGACGACTCGTTTGAAGCACTATGAGTCGACTCTTTTATAGATGAATCAATAGTTTTAAACACTGTACACTTACAGATTTAAGCCTTAGCTGGATATTTCACTTCACTTAGAGCTGTGTTACACACTACATGGAAGGGCATTTTCAAAAACCCATAATATGGGCTCTTTAAGTAAATGACTCTTAAAATGAGCCATTGCATTGACAATGAGAGATGTACAAAGGCTTTCGTGGTTAAGATTGCCTTCACAAGTCCAAGGCTTTCAGTGTCAGTATGAAAAAACTGAGATGGGTACTAGCATTGCAAATATATAAATAATACAAATACATTTTACATTTGTTTTGATCTTAAAATTATGTAAATATGTAATGAAAAAATGCATTTTGAAAATAAAGTTAACTGGTCTTTTGTTTCAGTTAATATTATTTTATCAGCCAATACAGCACTGTAAAAAATGCAGGGTTCCATGTAATTCATTTATGTTGTCCCAACACAAATCGATTAAGTTAACTTAAAACTTCAAACAAATTTATGTGGATTGAACATTAAAAAATTAAGTTGTCCCAATGAAATTTCAAGAATTATGTTGTTTTAGCTCATTTTAAATAGGTAGTTTGATATATATATATATATATATATATATATATATATATATATATATATATATATATATATATATATATATATATATATATATATATGTGTGGTGGGGAGAGTGGAGCCGAACACCCAGAAAGGGGAGAAAGAGAGTGGAGACACCGGCGGCTGGTCAGTAGCCCAATCAGAAATAATTAATAACACCTGCTTTCTCTAGTGATTGGGCCGGAGAGACGCCTTCTTAAGGGAGCAGGAGAGACCATTCGGGAGAGAGAGAACCAAGTAACAGCCAGCACATTGTGGAGCGTGTTGCTCAGCACTCAAAATAAGAATAAAACTTATCACTTGCCTTAACGCCGACCCTGTCTTCTTCTTCCCTCACAACGAACCTTATTACAATATGTATATGTAATGTTTTGATGTAAACTAATAGAAATAAGCACACTTTTAGCCAAAGAGGCAGTTTGGGGATTTCTATTTATATTGCAAACATTCTTTTTTTTTTTTAAGATAAAAATACTGCTATGTGTTAATGTTTAATGCTCTTTTGATTCCATTTTAAATTACATATGAATAGTAACTTGTAGACATGTCATCACACTTTACAGTAAGGATGTTAGTCAATGGTTTACTAACAAGAACTTAGAATGAACACAACTTGTACAACACTTATTAATCATGTAGTTGAACATTTACTAATGCATCATTAAAGTTGTGCTTGTTAACATTATGTAATGCACTGTGAGTTAACAAACTAACAATGAACAAATGTATTTTCATTAACTAAATACATTAATAAGTGTATTGTTCATTGTTTGTTCATGTTAATACAATAATTAACCAATGGATCCCTATTGTAAAGTGTTACCCATTTGTCTATTTAAATATTTAGGAGTTATTGTTTAATATATAGATGAAAGCTAGTGTAATTCACAAACTGGACACAATGTATTTTTTCTGTATAGGTACTGTAGATTATCAGCTAATTCAATAAATAATTGTGCGAATTGCAGTTTATGTGTATTTAGCATTCGTTTTAACTAGATTTTGAATGAGTGGTGAATAAGATCTAGGTTATGGCATTGAAATAATATGCTAGACTATATTTCTAATAAATTTGACCAATAATTTATTTTGAAAGTGGTGAAAAACTACAAAATAAAATGACTTTTTTTTTTGCTCGGCATGTCCGCTGTCAAATTCAAATGATTTTCTTTTGCTTCTGCATTACAAATGTTGTGAGAATTGATCACCATACATACATAACACATGTAAAACATTCAGAAATGGATTGCACAATGTCATTCAGCTGTGGCCTTCTTCTGATGTTTTACATGCATGTCTGATTTTATGCTACTGCTATGTTAAGAATGACAGGTTGTGGTTTTATAAATCACACCAGTTGGATGCTTCCAGAAAGATTTTGTGATTACATGAAACATGAAGCGTGTTTGTTGTTTGCTTTGAATACTAAAAAAGACAGAAACATCTTTGCTGGTATGTAGGGCCTTAATAATACTTATTTAAAACTCCTTTATACCATGTGTTGTGGAAACTTTGAGTGAATTAATCTAGTAAACCCCAATAAAATAAATAAATGTACAGTACATCAAATGAGCTAGTAGCAATGTAAATTATGAATATGTTACTTTTATAGGTAATTTAAAACAGAATCTTAAAAGAACATTGAACATTAACACATTTCAGTGTCTTTTAAAATCCTGTTTAAATACAAAGCATCTTTGTAAAACAATTAATCTTTAATTTTCAATTCACCTTTATTTGTATAGCACTTTTACAATGTAGATTGTGTCAACGCAGCGTAACATAAACGTTCTAGTAAATTGAAACAGTGTCAGTCCAGTTATCAGAGTTAAAGTTCAGTTTAGTTCAGTTCAGTGTGGTTTAATTTTCACTGCTGAAAGTCCAAACACTGAAGAGCAAATCCATCGATGCGCAATAAATAAATAAATAGAAATACCAAACCTACCCTTGTGAAAAAAATATGTAATGAATGCGCACTTAATATAATATTAATTGAAATAAAAGGCTGTTTAACTGTATAAAATTTAATTGACATGTATAAAATTCATTCATTGATCTTTTGTCAAGCTTTAAAGAAATTTTCATTTTCATGTGTTGACTAACATAACATACCATAACATGTAAAAAAAATTATTGAAATGATCACTGTAGAGTATTACATTTAAGTGAAACAGTTAAAATTAAATAAATTGTAATTTATACAAGTTTCATGATACATTTCACTAAAAAACGGAGTGGATGATTGTCATCCAATCAAATTGTGATAAGGCTCGGCATGTTGTAATTTGAAAAAAATCCACTACACTGAAAAGCAGCATGGCATCACTTCACACCAGACAGAGATGTAAGCCACATTTACAATGTTTTTATTCAGATTTATTGTTATGTTTGCCAATTTTTCATAGATTGTATATAAAAAAGAGGGATTGCATTTACTAATAAAAGTTTAAAATCTTTTGTAGCATTGCAAGCTTTAGATCAGGATTTTTTCAAATATGTCTGTCCATTACGATGGACAATGTGTTCAAAACTGTGTTCAAGATTTTTTACTGAATTAAATCTCCAGTAATGCTAAATGAACTTTTTTTTATTTATTCAATTCAATTTTTTCAATTCAATTCACCTTTATTTGTATAGCGCTTATACAATGTAGATTGTGTCAAAGCAGCTTCACATAAAAGGTCACAGTAAATAGGAACAGTGTAGTTAAGTTTGTAGTGTTTAAGTTCAGTTCAGTTTAGCTCAGTTCAGTGTGGTTTAATAATCACTACTGAGAGTCCAAATACTGAAGAGCAAATCCAACGATGCACAGCTCTACAGATCCTGAACCATGCAAGCCAGTGGCGACAGCGGAGAGGGAAAAAAAACTTCACTAAAGGCGGAAGTGAAGAAAAAAAACCTTGAGAGAAACCAGGCTCAGTTGGGCATGACCATTTTAATTTCTCCGCTGGCCAAACGTCTTGTGCAGAGCTGCAGTCTCAGTGGCGGAGGCTGGAAGCTGGCCTCAGCGAAGACTCGTCTGTCTCTGGAGCGTCACAGGAAACAGTCTCATGTTCTCCACTCTTCCATGACCATCGCAGTAGTTGCTCAGGATTCGGCCAGGTCCAGGATATGGAAACCTTGGGATCATCTCGTCGTTGGTCTTGGATCGAATCAATGACTCTGCATAGTCTGAGGGCCTCGGGAAGTGTATCCCCAGGTGGAAATGGAGAATAAAGAAAATAATTAGCGTAGCTGATGTTCACAGTGTATATCAGCAAGATGCATAACCTGTGTGGAAGCCCCCTAAGTGGTGCACTAAGTGTATGCTTTACTGAACAGATAGGTCTTTAATCTAGTTTTGAATTGGGAGAGTGTGTCTGAGCCTCGGACGTTATCAGGAAGGCTATTCCAGAGTTTAGGAGCTATAAATGAGAAGGCTCGACCTCCTTTACTCGACTTTGCTATTCTAGGTACTACCAGAAGCCCTGAGTTTTGAGACCTTAAAGAGCGAGTTGGATTGTAGCGAGACAGAAGATTGGTTAGATAAACAGGAGCTAGATTATTTAAAGCTTTTTATGTAAGAAGCAATATTTTAAATTCAATACGAAACTTAACAGGCAGCCAGTGTAAGGAGGATAAAATTGGGGTGATGTGATCAAATTTTCTAGACCTGGTTAGAACTCTGGCAGCTGCATTTTGTACTAATTGAAGTTTGTTAATAGAGGATGCTGGGCAGCCAGCAAACAGAGCATTACAGTAGTCCAGCCTAGAAGTCATAAAAGCATGGACTAGCTTTTCTGCATCTGAGATGGATAGCATACTTCGTAACTTAGCGATATTTCTCAGATGAAAGAAAGCAGTTTTTGTGACATGGGAAATATGATTTTTAAAAGTTAAATTGCTGTCTAATATGACACCCAGATCTTTTATAGTAGAACTAACGCTAACTTTGTATCCCTCTAATTGTAGGTCGAGTTGTGAGATCTGCTGTGTACAGGATTTAGGCCCAATAAGTAATAATTCTGTTTTGTCTGAGTTTAAGAGAAGATAATTGTTGGTCATCCAGTCTTTAACATCTTTAATACACTCAGTTAGCTTGGACAGATTAGACGTCTCATCAGGTTTAGTTGAAATATATAATTGAGTATCATCTGCATAGATGATAGATTTAAAAAAGACTTTATCGATGTACTAATCCATTGATGAAACAATTTCATATGCAGAATATACAGATCTTGATGTTCTTGAGCATATAGCAGATGGAAATATCTCAGATGTGGAGTGATGAGGAAGATGAAGATAAGGTTTGTTATAAAGGTGCAATCTATACAAAAAAAAAATCCTCAAAATGAAAGTAAAAATGTTACAATCTTCTTTTTGTGATTTAGAAAATAAATATCTAGATAATACCAGCAATCATGTATGTTTTTTTATGTTGGTATAATGTTCGGGAGTCTCAAGAACTGTGAAAACATAATTTTACACTTTTTAGAAACTTGGAACATAATTCAGGTCTGTAGGGCTTAGAATTTGAAAGACAAAAAGAAATTGAATGTCATAAATTAAAAATATGGCTGACTGTGGTGCAGTGGGTTGCACGATTGCCTCACAGCAAGAAGATTGCTGGTTTGAACCTCGGCTGGGCGAGCTGGCTTTTCTGTGTGGCGTTCTCCCTGTGTTCACATGGGTTTCCTCCAGGTGCGCCGGTTTCCCCCGCAGTCCAAAGACGTGGTAAATTGAAGTGAATTGGGTAAGCTAAATCCGTAGTGTACAGTAAGTGTGTGAATGAGTGTGTTGGGATGTTTCCCAGGGATGGGTTGCAGCTGGAAGGGCATCCACTGCGTAAAACATATGCTGGATAAATTGGCGGTTCATTCCGCTGTGGTGACCCCAGATTAATAAAGGGACTAAGCTGAAAAGAAAATGAATGAATGAAAAATGAATATAATATAGTATAATATAATATTAAAACATATACATTTTTAATAATATCAGTACTTATAAAATACATATTCTGCATGACCTTTTTCTATATCCCTACATCCTTAATACTGTCACTATTAAATAGCAGCTAATTAGGAGTTTATTGAGGCAAAATCTAGGGGGTTCTGTAGTCCCCTTTACTTGTTCAAACCCTTTTTGAGTTTCTTTTCTCTGTCAAACATGAAAGAACATATTTTAAAAAATACTGATAGCTGACTTCCATAGTCATTGTTTCATATCATGGAAGTTGATGGGTCCGAGCAGCCAGCAGTCTTCAAAATATCTTCCTTTGTAATGAACAGAAGAAAGAAACCCAAAAAGGTTAAAAACCATATGAGGTAGAGTAAATATTGAGATTATTTTTTATTTTTTTGGTGAACTATTCCTTTAAGTTCACACTTAAGTATTTATTTTTAAAGTGCATCATTTCCACATTTTAAACTTTTTTTTAAAGTATGTCAAAGTGTACTTTTCCACAAGGCCCATTCATTTTAATGAGAATTATTCATGCAGCCCCAGTACAAATTACAAAGTGTTTTCCACACAATGAAACTTAGTCATGACCAAATGTTTGTAGCAAGAAGCAAAACTATTTTTGTGCGTACGTGACTGTGATGTATGAAAACGCATTAAAGCCCGCTGAATTCCTTTTCATTCTTCGCCCATTACATATGAGGAACTCCTAGATACTCATTTTCACAGAGGCTTTCCGCTGACCTTTATCAAAGCTACTGCTGAGAGTCTGAAGACATATGTTAAATACAGCGCTTCTCAAAGCTCAGTCCTGACTCTGCTGACCTTTTAATAAGAATGTGTTTGAAAACCCTCCAGCTCTCATTCCTAAATGGCCTGTTCACCCATATTTGACAATAGCTTTGACTGGGAAATACTGCCCTTGTTCGTATGATTAGGTCCTTAAAATAACCTCAAATTAACCCAGATGTGAGGGTGTCTGCCAGACAGCGCTCTTGTGTTCCTGGCCTGTCAAAGTAATGTTCAGAGCCATACCTTTCATTCACGGCTGATAAATTACCATGGCTGCGTTTGAAGTATAAAGGCATCAAAAGCGATCTGGGTGATTAAATCGCAAGGCTTAGAGGATGCAAAACACACAAACAAAACGTCTGAATGCTGATAATATGATCCAGGGCTATATTTGTTATTCACACTGGCACCGTGCATGTGTTTCTGTTATTTCCCACCAGGAGCAGAGAGAGGACCGGCAGCTTGGAGGAACGTGAAGAAAAAGACTTCACGTTAGGACATTAGGAGGATTTTGCTGATAAAGCAGATTTGTGGATGTTTTTCTCCTCCAGCCTTACCACAGAAACAGGGGCGAGAACACATGTAGTCATTAAGAAGACCCTATTTGCATTAGTTGTTTCCTTGTGGAGAAATTTTGAGTAATAAGGAAACAATAAATGTTGGCATATTTTCTTTGTACAAAAATGAAATTTATTCAGATTATTTGCTTATATTCTGGTCATATTCTTTCATGCAGAATTGGGTTTCCATTTTTATAACTTTCTGGAGGCCTATTGAGACTTCTGTCTCTGCTGCAAGAGCTTGAAAAGAAAGCTAAATGTGGATTCCTGTCTGATTTAAACAGGCATCCACTTTGTGTAACATTAAATGTGTGACACAGATGTTAATTATATTCGCATGATAATCTGGCTGGCTGGCTGGCTGGCTAAAAAGTCTATTTGCCAATATCTAGAAATGTATCTATAATGTCTATGGTTTTTTTTTTAATTTATTTAATTTTTTTGGTCTTTGTTTGTTTGTTTGGTTGGTTGTTTTTTTCTCAGTATTTTTAACATTTTCTAAATTTTGCAACTATTTCATGGTATAGGTATACAAAATACTGTAAAACATACACAAAATATGTGTGTAACTCTAACATAAAAAAAATCTGTGCTTAATTCTATACTTATTTTAGCAGTAAACTTGTTTGTTAGCATCATGCTTTTTACCAGTTCATCATCATCATATTATTATTGTAGCTTTGTTAATACTGAGTGCTAATCAGTGGTGAAAACAGTACTGAAAAATCATACGCAAGTAAAAAACTTGCCTAAAAATGTAGTGGAAGTAGAGTAAATATTACTTTATAATACTATTTCTGTTGTAATATTACTCAAAATATGAGTAAAAAGTAGACATTTTAAAAGTATTCAAGTGTAATGAGTAATGTGTAGTATTATGCTGTAAAAAGCTGATTTATTTTTAGCGTTATTTTGATGTCCAATAAAGACCTCAAATGACATTGATATTTGGTTGATTTTAGGTTGTTTTAGAAATGTATGGCAACCAAAATCCAATGTTTGATAGACATCATAGTGGTAACATCCACACATCGTCAAGCTGTAACATCATTAGACGTAGGTATTTAGTTGATTTTAGGTTGGACGTTGGACAAATAAATATATATATAATAATACATTTTTTAAATACTGTTGACTTTTAAAATATATAATAATATATATTTTAAAAGTCAACAGTATGATATATAAAGGACAATTCACACTTCACAGATGAACATCAACAAACAAATTTAGGAGTTGGATTAGTGTGTCACACCTTCCCATGTCTGTTGCTGCTGGCCAGAGCTTGTTTTCACCCAACTGAATGTGTTTTAATTGGCTTTAATTGGATCATGGAACATCTGAGCAGTGGGATATGATTTTCCAAACAACAGAAAAAACCTCCAAAGTAATCTGACCAGGGACCAGATATTCTTCACTTAAAATGTCTTTTTAGCCTTGGGAAGCATTCATTTTCTTTTCAGCTTAGTCCCTTTATTTATCAGGGGTCACCACAGTAAACTTATCCAGCATGTGTTTTACGCAGCGGATGCCCTTCCAGCCACAACCCAGCACTGGAAAACACCCATACACACTTGCATTCACACCCACACATATACGGCCAACTTAGCATAGCATAGTAACAGTAAGAGGGACATGGTTCAGAATATTGTGGCTGAAGTCATCAAACTGACGTCAACAGAGAAGGACTGCCAATTTAACAGCGGGAGCAAATTATCTTTTTTTAAATGAAATATTACCAAAACAAACTATATTTTTATCATTAGATAGACTTGCACAGATTTTCTTAAAGAATAACTTTAAATTAGTTCAGGTTAAACTTAAAAAATAACTATGTGTGTGACCAAAATAAACAGTAAATTTTGATTTCGCTGCAGACTTTAAGTCCAAGAACAAAA